>NC_061509.1:25579030-25936572 GCF_022539505.1 Lolium rigidum
TGGTAGTAATATTAGTATGAACGCTTTGAACACCATTGTTGATAATAATATAGAAAGTTCTAAGCTTGGGGAAGCTGGTTTTCATGATCTTTTTAGTCCCCCAAGCATTGAGGAGAAAATTTTCTTTGATGATACTTTGCCTCCTATTTATGATGATTATAATGATAGTGGTCTTTTGGTACAACCTACTATGGAGAGTAAATTTTGTTGTGATTATACTATGCCACATACACTTGATGAGAATAATAATGATAGCTACTTTGTTGAATTTGCACCCACTACAACTAATAAAATTGATTATGCTTATGTGGAGAGTAATTATTTTATGCATGAGACTCATGATAAGAATGCTTTATGTGATGGTTATATTGTTGAGTTTTCTCATGACACTACTGAAAGTTATTATGAGAGAGGAAAATATGGTGATAGAAATTTTCATGTTACTAAAACACCTCTCTATATGCTTAAAATCTTGAAGTTGAGCTTGTCTAGTTTTTCTATGCTTGTTGCATTATGCTTCTTGAATTTATTTATTTACAAGATTCCTTTGCATAGGAAGCATGTTAGACTTAAATGTGTTTTGAATTTGCCTCTTGATGCTCTCTTTTGCTTCAAATATTATTTCCTGCGAGTGCATCATTAAAACTGCTGAGCCCATCTTAATGGCTATAAAGAAAGAACTTCTTGGGAGATAACCCATGTGTTATTTTGCTACAGTACTTTGTTTTTATTTTGTATCTTGGAAGTTCTTTACTACTGTAGCAACCTCTCCTTATCTTAGTTTATTGCATTGTTGTGCCAAGTAAAGTCTTTGATAGTAAAGTTCATACTAGATTTGGATTACTGCGCAGAAATAGATTTCTTTGCTATCACGAATCTGGGTAAAATTCTCTGTAGGTAACTCAGAAAATTATGCCAATTTATGTGCGTGATCCTCAGATATGTACGCAACTTTCATTCAATTTGGGAATTTTCATTTGAGCAAGTCTGGTGCCATTTTAAAATTCGTCTTTACGAACTGTTCTGCTTTTGACAGATTCTGCCTTTTATTTCGCATTGCCTCTTTTGCTATGTTGGATGAATTTCTTTGATCCATTAATGTCCAGTAGCTTTATGCAATGTCCGGAAGTGTTAAGAATGATTGTGTCACCTCTGAACATGTTAATTTTTATTGTGCACTAACCCTCTAATGAGTTGTTCTAAGTTTGGTGTGGAGGAAGTTTTCAAGGATCAAGAGAGGAGTATGATGCAACATGATCAAGGAGAGTGAAAGCTCTAAGCTTGGGGATGCCCCGGTGGTTCACCCCTGCATATTCTAAGAAGACTCAAGTGTCTAAGCTTGGGGATGCCCAAGGCATCCCCTTCTTCATCGACAACATTATCGTGTTCCTCCCCTGAAACTATATTTTTATTCCATCACATCTTATGTGCTTTTCTTGGAGCGTCGATTTGTTTTTGTTTTTGTTTTGTTTGAATAAAATGGATCCTAGCATTCAATTTGTGGGAGAGAGACACGCTCCGCTGTAGCATATGGACAAGTATGTCCTTAGGCTCTACTCATAGTATTCATGGCGAAGTTTCTTCTTCGTTAAATTGTTATATGGTTGGAATTGAAAAATGATACATGTAGTAATTGCTAAAATGTCTTGGATAATGTGATACTTGGCAATTGTTGTGCTCATGTTTAAGCTCTTGCATCATATGCTTTGCACCCATTAATGAAGAAACACCTAGAGCATGCTAAAATTTGGTTTGCATATTTGGTCTCTCTAAAGTCTAGATAATTTCTAGTATTGAGTTTGAACAACAAGGAAGACGGTGTAGATTCTTATAATGTTTACAATATGTCTTTTATGTGAGTTTTGCTGCGCCGTTCATCCTTGTGTTTGTTTCAAATAAGCCTTGCTAGCCTAAACCTTGTATCGAGAGGGAATACTTCTCATGCATCCAAAATCCTTGAGCCAACCACTATGCCATTTGTGTCCACCATACCTACCTACTACATGGTATTTCTCCGCCATTCCAAAGTAAATTTCTTGAGTGCTACCTTTAAAATTCCATCATTCACCTTTGCAATATATAGCTCATGGGACAAATAGCTTAAAAACTATTGTGGTATTGAATATGTACTTATGCACTTTATCACTTATTAAGTTGCTTGTTGTGCGATAACCATGTTCCTGGGGACGCCATCAACTATTCTTTGTTGAATATCATGTGAGTTGCTATGCATGTCCGTCTTGTCCGAAGTAAGAGAGATCTACCACCTTATGGTTAAGCATGCATATTGTTAGAGAAGAACATTGGGCCGCTAACTAAAGCCATGATTCATGGTGGAAGTTTCAGTTTTGGACATATATCCTCAATCTCATATGAGAAAATTAATTGTTGTTACATGCTTACGCATTAAAGAGGAGTCCATTATCTGTTGTCCATGTTGTCCCGGTATGGATGTCTAAGTTGAGAATAATCAAAAGCGAGAAATCCAAAATGCGAGCTTTCTCCTTAGACCTTTGTACAGGCGGCATGGAGGTACCCCATTGTGACACTTGGTTAAAACATGTGTATTGAGATGATCCGGTAGTCCAAGCTAATTAGGACAAGGTGCGGGCACTATTAGTATACTATGCATGAGGCTTGCAACTTGTAAGATATAATTTACATGATACATATGCTTTATTACTACCGTTGACAAAATTGTTTCATGTTTTCAAAATCAAAGCTCTAGCACAAATATAGCAATCGATGCTTTCCTCTTTGGAGGACCATTCTTTTACTTTTATGTTGAGTCAGTTCACCTATTTCTCTCCACCTCAAGAAGCAAACACTTGTGTGAACTGTGCATTGATTCCTACATACTTGCATATTGCACTTATTATATTACTCTGTGTTGACAATATCCATGAGATATACATGTTATAAGTTGAAAGCAACCGCTGAAACTTAATCTTCCTTTGTGTTGCTTCAATGCTTTTACTTTGAATTATTGCTTTATGAGTTAACTCTTATGCAAGACTTATTGATGCTTGTCTTGAAGTACTATTCATGAAAAGTCTTTGCTTTATGATTCACTTGTTTACTCATGACATATACATTGTTTTGATCACTGCATTCACTACATATGCTTTACAAATAGTATGATCAAGGTTATGATGGCATGTCACTCCAGAAATTATCTTTGTTATCATTTTACCTGCTCGGGACGAGCAGAACTAAGCTTGGGGATGCTGATACGTCTCCGACGTATCGATAATTTCTTATGTTCCATGCCACATTATTGATGATATCTACATGTTTTATGCACACTTTATGTCATATTCGTGCATTTTACGGAACTAACCTATTAACAAGATGCCGAAGTGCCGATTCTTTGTTTTCTGCTGTTTTTGGTTTAAGAAATCCTAGTAAAGAAATATTCTCGGAATCGGATGAAATCAACGCCCGGGTTCCTATTTTGCCGGAAGCATCCGGAACACACGAGAACCGCCGAGAGGGGGCACGGGGCCACCAAACCCTAGGCCGGCGCGGCCAGGGGGGCCTCGCCCCCTATAGTGTGGGCCCCCGGAAGTCCACCGACCTTGCCCTTCCGCCTATTTAAAGCCTCCGTCGCGAAAACCACGATACGTTCGACGAAACCGGAGAAAACCTTCCGAGCCGCCGCCATCGCGAAGCCAAGATCCGGGGGACAGGAGTCTCGTTCCGGCACGCCGCCGGGACGGGGAAGTGCCCCGGAAGGCTTCTCCATCGACACCGCTGCCATCTCCACCGCCATCTTCATCACCGCTGCTTGCTCCCATGAGGAGGAGTAGTTCTCCATCGAGGCTCGGGGCTGTACCGGTAGCTATGTGGTTCATCTCTCTCCTATGTACTTCAATACAATAATCTCATGAGCTGCCTTACATGATTGAGATTCATATGATGATGCTTGTAATCTAGATGTCATTATGCTAGTCAAGTGAGTTTTACTTATGTGATCTCCGGAGACTCCTTGTCCCACGTGTGTAAAGGTGACGAGTGTGTGCACCATGTGGGTCTCTTAGGCTATATTTCACGGAATACTTATTCACTTGTTATGAATGGCATAGTGAAGTGCTTATTTATATCTCTTTATGATTGCAATGTGTTTTGTATCACAATTTATCTATGTGCTACTCTAGTGATGTTATTAAAGTAGTTTTATTCCTCCCGCACGGTGTAATGGTGACGAGTGTGTGCATCCGTGTTAGTACTTGGCGTAGTTTATGATTGTGATCTCTTGTAGATTACGAAGTTAACTATTACTATGATGGTATTGAAGCGATCTATTCCTCCTTTCATAGTATGAAGGTTACGGTGTGCATGCTATGTTAGTACTTGGTTTAGTCGTATTGATCTTTCATGCACTCTAAGGTTATTTAAATATGAACATTGAATTGTGGAGCTTGTCAACTCCGGCATTGAGGGTTCGTGTAATCCTACGCAATGGTGTTCATCATCCAACAAGAGTGTAGAGTATGCATTTATCTATTACGTTATGTGATCAATGTTGAGAGTGTCCACTAGTGAAAGTCGATCCCTAGGCCTTGTTCCTAAATATCGCTATCGCTGCTTGTTTCTTGTTTTTCTTGCGTTACTACTTCGCTGCGTTACTACTGCTTGTTTACTTGTCCTGGGCAAATCACTTTTCACGGTGCCGTTGCCATCTGCTCATATATATTCATACCACCTGTATTTCACTATCTCTTCGCCGAACTAGTGCACCTATTAGGTGTGTTGGGGACACAAGAGACTTCTTGCCTTGTGGTTGCGGGGTTGCATGAGAGGGATATCTTTGACCTCTTCCTCCCTGAGTTCGATAAACCTTGGGTGATCCACTTAAGGGAAAACTTGCTGCTGTTCTACAAACCTCTGCTCTTGGAGGCCCAACACTGTCTACAGGAAAAGGAGGGGGCGTAGACATCAGGGTTCCCAACGGACGTGTCAACTACATGCATCAAGCAAATTTCTGGCGCCGTTGCCGGGGAGATCAAGACACGCTGCAAGGGGAGTCTCCACTTCCAAGCTCTTTACTTTGTTTTTGTCTTGCTTTATTTTATTCACTACTTTGTTTGCTGCACTAAAACAAAACACAAAAAAATTAGTTGCTAGCTTTACTTTATTTACTGTCTTGTTCTCTATATCAAAAAACACAAAAAAATTAGTTACTTGCATTTACTTTATTTACCTTCTGTTTATTTCATCATGTTTCCTCCTAAGTACACTCTAAAAGACATACCAGTAGGCCGAGGGTCTATAATTGGAAGAGATAATATAGAAGATTTTTTCACTCATGTTAGTACCGCTGAAGATTTTGAAGATAGACACTTGGTAGAACTTGCTCCTACTTATGAAATTGCTGCTGCCTCTTTAGTTCGCATGTTGGAAACTAAATTTGTTAATCTCAATCCTATAATCCAACACATGTTTCTCACACTCGGTGATATGGAGGAAGGAGAGAAGAAAGATTTTGTCTTAGAAACCCTTCTTAAAGAATTTGGTGGTGTAGCAAGAGAGACTAGAAAGGTCTTTATTAAATACAATATGCTTGGCTCTTATACCAATTTTGTTAGTATCCTTGAAAAGATGGACATGGAGAGAGTAAGGTATACTAATGATATTAATGATGGTGGGGAGATTAAGACAACAATACCTTGTAGGCTCCTAGGAATGAGCGATGCTCTAGAAACAAATTATGGTTGGCTTGTCCCTGAAAATTTGTTTGACGAGGATAGCAAACCTAAGAATAATGAAAAGGGAGCCTCTGAAACTCACATAGATAAGATAAAATGCATAGTAGAGAAAACTCCAAACTCCTCTGTCGATGCTTCATCTCTTGATAACACTTGATTCACACTTTCTGCGCCTAGCTGAAAGGCGTTAAAGAAAAGCGCTTATGGGAGACAACCCATATTTTTACTATAGTACTTTGTTTTATATTTGAGTCTTGGAAGTTGTTACTACTGTAGCAACCTCTCCTTATCTTTATTTTATTGCATTGTTGTGCCAAGTAAAGTCTTTGATAGTAAAGTCAATACTAGATTTGGATTACTGCGCAGAAACAGATTTCTTGCTGTCACGAATCTGGGCAGAATTCTCTGTAGGTAACTCAGAAAAATCTGCAAATTTACGTGCGTGATCCTCAGATATGTACGCAACTTTCAATCAATTTGAGCATTTTCATCTGAGCAAGTTAAGTGCCCCTGTAAAATTCGTCTTTACGGACTGTTCTGTTTTGACAGATTCTGCCTTTTATTTCGCATTGCCTGTTTTGTTATGTTTGATGGATTTCTTTGTTCCATTAACTTTTAGTAGCTTTGTGCAATGTCCAGAAGTGTTAAGAATGATTATGTCACCTCTGAATGTGTGAATTTTCAAATATGCACTAACCCTCTAATGAGTTTGTTTCGAGTTTGGTGTGGAGGAAGTTTTCAAGGGTCAAGAGAGGAGGATGAACAATATGATCAAGAAGAGTGAAAAGTCTAAGCTTGGGGATGCCCCCGTGGTTCATCCCTGCATATTTCAAGAAGACTCAAGCATCTAAGCTTGGGGATGCCCCAAGGCATCCCCTTCTTCATCGACAACATTATCAGGTTCCTCTAGTGAAACTATATTTTTATTCAATCACATCTTATGTGCTTTGCTTGGAGCGTCTGTTTGCTTTAGTTTTTGTTTTGTTTGAATAAAGTCGGATCCTAGCATTCTTTATATTGGAGATATTACGCTCCGCTCTTTCGTATGAACACATGTGTTCTTAGCTTTATCTTTAATGTTCATTGCGAAAGTTGAACTACCTCATTCATTGATATATGGTTGGAAACGGAAAATGCCGCATGTGGTAATTGGTATAATGTCTTGAATAATGTGATACTTGGCAATTTTTGTGCTCATATAGATCATGTTTAAGCTCTTGCATCATGTACTTTGCACCTATTAATGAATAACTACATAGAGCTTGTTAAAATTTGGTTTGCATGATTGGTCTCTCTAAGTCTAGATATTTTCTGGTTGAGGTGTTTGAACAACAAGGAGATGATGTAAAGTCTTATAATGCTTACAATATGTTTATATGCGAGTCTTGCTGCACCGTTTTATACTTGAGTTTGCTTCAAACAACCTTGCTAGCCTAGCCTTGTATTGAGAGGGATTCTTCTCGTGCATCCAAATCCTTGAGCCAAAATCCATGCCATTTGTGTCCACCATACCTACCTACCACATGGTATTTCTCCGCCATTCCAAAGTACATTACTTGAGTGCTACCTTTAAAATTCCATTCTTTGCCTTTGCAATATATAGCTCATGGGACAAATAGCCTTAAAAACTATTGTGGTGAAGAATATGTACTTATGTGTCTTATTTCTTAATAAGTTGCTTGTTGTGCGGTAACCATGTTTACGGGGACGCCATCAACTCTTTTACCTTTGTTGAATATCATGTGAGTTGCTATGCATGTTCGTCTTGTCTCGAAGTAAGGGCGGTTTTCACAATCAAATGGTTTGAGTATGCATACTGTTAGAGAAGAACATTGGGCCGCTAACTAAAGCCATGAATCATGGTGGAAGTTTCGGTTTGGACATAAAACCTCAATCTCTTATGAGAATATTATCTGTTGTTGAATGCTTAAGCATTAAAAGAGGAGTCCATTATCCGTTGTCTATGTTGTCCCGGTATGGGTGTCTAAGTTGAGAATGATCAAAAGCGAGAAATCCAATGCGAACCTTCTCCTTAGACCCTTGTACAGGCGGCATAGAGGTACCCCTTTGTGACACTTGGTTGAAACATATATTATGCAATGATAATCCGTGTTAATCCAAGCTAATTAGGACAAGGTGCGGGCACTATTAGTATACTATGCATGAGGCTTGCAACTTATAAGATATCTTATACATAACTCATATGATTTATTACTACCGTTGACAAAATTGTTTCTTGTTTTCAAAATGAAAAGCTCTAGCACAAAAATAGCAATCCATGCTTCCCTCTGCGAAGGGCCATTCTTCTACTTTATTGTTGAGTCAGTTTACCTATTCTTTCTATCTTAGAAGCAAACACTTGTGTAAACTGTGTGCATTGATTCTTACATGTTTACCTATTGCACTTGTTATATTACTTTGTGTTGACAATTATCCATGAGATATATATGTTAAAGTTGAAAGCAACCGCTGAAACTTATATCTTCCTTTGTGTTGTTTCAAAGCTTTCTACTAAGAATTTATTCCTTATGAGTTAACTGTTATGCAAGACTTATTGATGCTTGTCTTGAAAGTACTATTTATGAAAAGTCTTTGTTATATGATTCAGTTGTTTACTCATTATCTTCATCATTGCTTCGAATCGCTGCATTCATCTCATGTGCTTTACAATAGTATTGATCAAGATTATGATAGCATGTCACTTCAGAAATTACCTTTGTTATCGTTTACCTACTCGAGGGCGAGTAGGAACTAAGCTTGGGGATGCTTGATACGTCTCAAACGTATCTATAATGTCTTATGTTCCATGCTACTTTTATGATGATACTCACATGTTTTATACACATTATATGTCGTTATTATGCATTTTCCGGCACTAACCTATTGAGGAGATGCCGAAGAGCCAGTTGCTGTTTTATGCTGTTTTTGATTTCAGAAATCCTAGTAAGGAAATATTCTCGGAATTGGACGAAATCAACGCCCAGGGGCCTATTTTTCACGAAGCTTCCAGAAGACCGAGGGAGATACGAAGTGGGGCCACGAGGTGGCCACACAACAGGGCGGCGCGGCCCTAGCGTGTGGGCCCCTCGTGACGCCCCCTGACCTACCCTTCCGCCTACTTAAAGCCTTCGTCGCGAAACCCCCAGTACCGAGAGCCACGATACGGAAAACCTTCCAGAGACGCAGCCGCCGCCAATCCCATCTCGGGGGATTCAGGAGATCGCCTCCGGCACCTCGCCGGAGAGGGAATCATCTCCCGGAGGACTCTTCATCGCCATGATCGCCTCCGGATTGATGTGTGAGTAGTTCACCCCTGGACCATGGGTCCATAGCAGTAGCTAGATGGTCGTCTTCTCCTAATTGTGCTATCATGCTCGATCTTGTGAGCTGCCTATCATGATCAAGATCGTTTATTTGTAATCCTACATGTTGTGTTTGTTGGGATCCGATGGATATTGAATACTATGTCAAGTTGATTATCAATCTATCATATATGAGTTGTTTATGTTCTTGCATGCTCTCCGTTGCTAGTAGAGGCTCGGCCAAGTTGATACTTGTGACTCCAAGAGGGAGTATTTATGCTCGATAGTGGGTTCATGCCTCCATTAAATCTGGGACAATGACAGAAAGTTCTAAGGTTGTGGATGTGTTGTTGCCACTAGGGATAAAACATCGATGCTTTGTCTAAGGATATTTGTGTTGATTACATTACGCACCATACTTAATGCAATTGTCCGTTGCTTGCAACTTAATACCGGAAGGAGTTCGGATGATAACCTCGAAAGTGGACTTTTTAGGCATAGATGCATGCTTGGATGGCGGTCTATGTACTTTGTCGTAATGCCCCGATTAAATCTCATAGTACTCATCATGATATATGTATGTGCATTGTTATGCCTTCTTTATTTGTCAATTGCCCAACCGTAATTCGTTCACCCAACATGCTATTTATCTTATGGGAGAGACACCGCTAGTGAACTGTGGACCCCGGTCTATTCTTTACATCCGAAATACAATCTATCGCAATACTTGTTCTTTACTCGTTCTTCGCAAACAATCATCTTCCACACAATACGGTTAATCCTTTGTTCACAGACAAGCCGGTGAGATTGACAACCTCACCATTACGTTGGGGCAAAGTACTTTGGTTGTGTTGTGCGGGTTCCACGTTGGCGCCGGAATCCCTGGTGTTGCGCCGCACTACATTCCGCCACCATCAACCTTCAACGTGCTTCTTGGCTCCTACTGGTTCGATTAAACCTTGGTTTCTTACTGAGGGAAACTTGCTACTGTGCGCATCACACCTTCCTCTTGGGGTTCCCAACGGACGTGTCAACTACACGCATCCGTACTCTTTACTCGTACTGTGGTATGTGGTCTCTTATGAACTTATTCATATGGTTGCAAGACATTAGACGACATTCCACCGAGAGGGCCCAGAGTATATTTATCCATCATCGGGATGGACAAATCCCACTGTTGATCCATATGCCCCAACTCATACTTTCCGGATACTTAATCCCACCTTTATAACCACCCATTTACGCAGTGGCGTTTGATGTAATCAAAGTACCTTTCCAGTATAAGTGATTTACATGATCTCATGGTCATAAGGACTAGGTAACTATGTATCGAAAGCTTATAGCAAATAACTTAATGACGTGATCTTATGCTACGCTTAATTGGGTGTGTCCATTACATCATTCATATAATGATATAACCTTGTTATTAATAACATCCAATGTTCATGATTATGAAACTAATCATCTATTAATCAACAAGCTAGTTAAGAGGCTTACTAGGGACTCATTGTTTGTTTACATAACACACATGTATCAATATTTCGGTTAATACAATTATAGCATGGTATATAAACATTTATCATAAACATAAAGATATATAATAACCACTTTTATTATTGCCTCTTGGGCATATCTCCAACACAATTTATGTATTAAATAAAATAGTACCTAGCATATTTTTCTATAAAAACATGGTGGCATGTCATTTTGTTCTCGCAAGGAAATGGCATATCATATTCTAGACTTTAAACCATGATTATTGAATCCGTGATGATGGCGGCGCGCAGCGATCATGTTTGCCGGGTGGTCAGTTTGGTTCGCAAGGAATATATCAGAGCGTTCGCTGATTCATACTTACGTAATAAATTGTAAACCTTATTCTAGTGTAAATGGATAGTTTAGTCTCTAGGAAATTTTTGATATGACGCAATAATTTTTAAATATGTATTGGTAATCTGTATGGTTTTCTGACTCAATCATTTTTTTAACCTTCAGTGAACAAATTTGGAATGATTTTCTCAGTTATACAAGACAGGGATGAGTATCAGCCAAAGGGTTACATACATGTCCGAAATTGTAGAAGATTTCGGCAACTTACAACTAAATAATAAACTGAAAAGACATGATTTAGCAGAAATTCACTTAAGAGGTCTATTAAAGAATTATATGCCTGGATACTGATTGGTACTTGCATAATAGAGAACCAGCATTTGATCGATTAGAGAAAGAGAACAGCCTTTTCTAAAGGAGAAGTAGTAATATGTGAGTCAGACTATCCGTCTTTAGTTCGTGCTCTCAAGTCTAGCAACCACGAGCTTTCAGAGATTGGCATCCTCCTCCGTGAAGTTCGTACAATTTTGTGAGCCAATTCAAAAATTACAAGTTTATATTTTGCCCACAAAATTGTAATCAAGTAGCTCATTGCTTAGCCCGTTCTTGGTTCAGGGGTGAGTCTGAATGTTCGGGTTGGGTAGAGTTTGCCCCCCACTTTGTAACTTCGAATTTGTTTCGTGCAATCTTGCTCCGCAACCTGGTTAATGGAACTACATTTACCCTTTCAAAAAAAAAACTTCTCTCTACTTATCTTCATTATCTCTGTGCAGAAAAGCTTGATCAAGACGACGATGACGAGAGCTAGGCTGCGTGTGAGACATCCAGGGCTCGACTGCGATGTGCAGGTACATGTGCATTTCTAGTCATTAATTTTAATATAATCAACAATTTGACGTTTCTTAATCGAGATTCATCCAGGTTTTATACATTTGTGAAAATTCTCATTTTTACACATTTTATCACTCTCTCTCATATTTCATACCATCTTGCAGCCGATGTTATTGACGATGACCCAAAAATGGAATGACGTCGACCCGAATTCACTACTTCGGCGCAGGTGCCACCATCGACCACATCGCTATGTTGCACATACAAACGGAGGTCACATGTGACGCTTGCGGCTGGTTCCTTGGAAGTTGTGTTGAGGTCGTGAGTTGCAGTGTCGGGCTATGACACGATCCAAAGCATGCCTCTTTGCATCTTAAGCGTGTGTTGCACTCTTTGTTGAATCAAGTAGAAAGTAGCAGACTTGTGTGATCATGCACAATATGATCCGGTACCCTGCTCTAAGCTGGTCTCACGACCAAATGTGGGAGGTGATGCAGACTTGTGTGATCATGCACAATATGATCATCGAGGATGACCGCAAGAATCATGCCATGACACATGTCGGTCCCTATGAGTGTGAATGCCCTCTTGCGGAGGTTGATCATGAGTTGCCTGTAGATTTTGCTGATTTCTTCGCCATGCACGCAGAGATCCATGATAGCAATGTTCACGAGCAACTTCAAGCTGATCTCGTTCAGCATTTGTGGAGGATCAAAGGATTATCAGCAAATGCCGCGGCACATTGATCTAGCCCTATTTATTTATATTTGTTTTGTTGTTTTATTGTTTGTTGTATTTTAATTTGAAAACAATCTCCGCAAACATATTTATTTGTATTCTATATTTAATAAATGGTTGTGTTTTCAAAATCTTTATTTAACGTTTGGGGGCGGCGTTTGGTGGACGCGACGTCCCCAAACGTGACACGAACAAAACACGTCTCTCAAACGCTCAATCCGACGCCGTTTGGGGACGATTTGGAGGACTCGACTGGAGATGCTTTAAGCTGGCTGAGAGGGTCCACTTTGCATGTTGTGGACTAAATACTTATCCAAGCTAAGCCGAGAGGCTCCACTTAAGATTTTTTTTCTTGTGGCAAGATAAAACATAAAAGTGCATCCAAAATTCCTTTTTTTCAATAAACAAAATAGTAATCCAGAAGAAATCCATTCTCCATGTGCCGGCCCTTTGTGTACTCTTCTGGCCCCACCCAAAGCCAGTTGTCGTGATCGTCCAAACCGAATCGGACGGCCAGAAACGAGGAGCCTCTCTCCCCTTGTTCCAACCTCGATCCGATCCTCTGCTCCTCCAACCAGATCTGACGACGCCGCCGCGCACGAGAGAAGCAAGCAACCCGAGAGCAGCCATCTCCGATCGGAAGCAGGCTGCGGCGGCGGAGCGGATCGCGATGGGCGTGGAGTGCCGGTACGAGCTGGCGCAGGCGGCGTACGTGAAGCTGGCGCTGCACGCGCTCAAGCACCCGGCGGCCGCCGTCAACGGCCTCCTCGTCGGCCGCCTCGCCGACCCCGCCGCGTCCCCGGCCGTCGTCTCGGTCGCCGACGCCGTGCCGCTCTCCCACCAGCCGCACCACCTCCCGCTGCTCCCCACGCTCGAGCTCGCGCTCACCCTCGTCGAGGACCACTTCGCCGCCCAGGGCCTCGCCGTCGTCGGCTACTACCACGCCAACGCGCGCCGCGACGACGCCGACCTCCCCGCCGTCGCCAAGCGCGTCGGGGACCACATCTTCCGCTACTTCCCCCGCGCCGCCGTCCTGCTGGTGCGTGCTGTACCCCCTTTTTTTTCTCCCTTCCTGTCCGCGCAGTTTGGGGCTGGAGATCTCGTCCGGATGCTGATTACGATTGTCTTGTCTCTGTATTGGTTGATTGGCTAGCTGGACAACGAGAAGCTCGAGAAGGTGGTGAAGGGGAATAGCCGTGATGCCGTTGTTCAGGTACTCGCCCATGATCTCTGGAACTATCTCTTAATTGCTTCAAATTGATATCCTATCATGTTACTCCCCCCGTTACATCATTCTTGTCGTGATTGCAGTTCAAATTTGAACTAGACCATTTGTTGACTTCTACCAAGTGATGGAATAGATCTTGCAGCGCAATATTATTGACTTTTGTTTTATTGGAAACTAAATTTTGCCTTCGTGAGACCTAAGCTAGATAATTCACTCCTTGTTAGAGAAATAATTGTATGTTGTCTTGCAAGCCAATTACTTACCTATTCAAACTATGCCAACAGAGAATATAATTTTCCACGAGGTACTACAGTCAGGGTTTGTTTTCATGCGCTGAATTTGGGTACTACACCCAATGCTCAGTTATTTTGTTTGAATTGAAATAATTCCCAAAGAAATCATCTCGTCCAAAGTCCCTCCTAATCATATGTAGGACGAATGAGGAATGCTCGAATATGAGCATTGTTTTTCTCTCCCTAACCCTTGTCTCCTCCATTTACATGCTGGAAACTAGTTGTGGCAGTGGCTATGGAAATACAAAGTTGGCATTACATCTGCCTTTGCTTAGGGCCTTAGTGAGATGAGCAAAGGGTTTTATAATGTTTGGACTTCCTATATGCTAGCTAAGTGTGTGCTTTCCGAGTCATTGTAGAATTATAAATTTAAGCTAATCTATGCATTGACTCCACGGAATAACCACTTCTCATCTGACAAGTCAGTGACTTACCTAAGCAATAACACAAATATTACATCTTTATTGAACTTAATCACTGAGCAACACATATTGTAATTTTATCACAATTTAATCTTTAAATTTTCTGAACAAACTTGCAAAATATCATATGCCTCTCTTGATGTTATGAAATTTAAGCAGCCTCTGCTGCATCAAAGTCCTTATGCAACCTGTTACTTTTCAGTGCAAAAGCAAGAGTAGAAACAGTATGTTTGGGTTTATGAATTATTGTGCAATCTGCAATCTGTTCTCCTTAAGTGCAAAAGTGAGAGTAGAAGCAATGTGTTCGGGCATATGGGTTATACATACCAACAGATAACAGTGTTACGCTCTTTACTTCATTACCTTGTGATTTTTTTATATATGCAAGTAAATGAAAGACTACAGAGTAATTTATGACATTGAGTTCTTTCTGCAAGTTGATAAATCTAGTGATAAGTAGACCATTAGAAAAGTATAGCAAAGTGCATTTTTCCAGCCAAGGGCCAGCTTAGTAGCATATATCTTTAAATGCTAATCAATTTCCTGTGTTGAAAATTGTAATTATTTTAGTCCTATGTGTAAGGGGCGACTGTCTGAGATCTTTCTCACTCCATAATTTGAATGGGTTTTCGCAATCTTCATATATTTTGAATAATGCACTGTGGATCAATTTTAGATAATTCTCTGGAGGGTGCTATTTACGGTTCCAGTTGGAAGTATTTTGGTCATTGTGCATTGTGACATAAGCTTTTATCAGTTTATCAAGGTCAAATAGAACCCACAATCAGAGGTTATGATCCTCAACTAAACTAGTAGGTTTTGCTGATACTTGGTTACGCATTGCACCCTTTATTATGGAACCACTAACCAGGCCCTGAATATCTTATGGAATAATCAAACCTTCTACTAGTTATGTCAGTTATGAAAAACTACCAAAGAATACTCGAGAGACTAAATTTCCTTGCTAAGAGCCATTGTAAAACGCCAACACCGTTCTGTTTCTTTAGCTTGCATGATTCATGACACATTGTTTCATGGCACGTGCAGCTATACACCAGGGATTCATCAAAAAGCTGGCGTCAGGCTGGATCAGATGGAAGTAGTCAACTCAGTCTAAAAGAGCCATCTACCAACGTGGTCTTGGCTGATCATGTTACTACGAAGAAATGGCAGCAAGTCGTTGATTTTGACGACCACCTCGATGATATTAGCAAGTAAGTTGAAGAGTCTACGAGTTAACAACTTGCCATGGAGTTACAGTTCTTATTACCCCACAAAGAAGTGATAGTTTCGAGTGCTTTGGTCTGGTTTGTTTACATTGGTTTTTGTTTTTTGTTTTTTTTTTGCAGGGATTGGTTGAACCCAAGCCTACTTGGTTGAGACAATTTTGTGATTTAGTTGTTCTATATTTATTTCAACTGTCTAGAACCAAGGTCTCAAAGCTTGTACCGCTAAATTATTAAATTTCACTTAATAGCTAGAAATGCTATTTGATATGGTTTGTAATTTAATATGATAATAAGTAGAAAATCACATGTGTTCGTGCTGAAATTTGTAGCAAAAAATTGCTGAAAATGAAGAAAGCGGGGTCTTTGAAGAGAGCAACATCTTTGGCGTCCTCGTAGGAAATTGCTACCCACATTTTTAATCAGCATACGTTGATCTACATGTCCTGTAATGGCCGTGTGCCATGTTATGGCTTTTTTCTTCGAGGGTAACAATTTTTAGTTTGCAGATATATTTGCTGCCTTCTTATCATTTCATTTGACTGAATCACTGAATGGCTTGATTAATGGAGCACTATGATGGCTACCTTTCCGTTTGTCCTGTGGTAAGATCTGGGCAGAACTACATTGGCTGTAACTGGTTTTGCTTGGATCTCTGCTTCGTACCAAGTACCTGTTATCAGGATTGCATTGAAACATAAATTGATAATTACACATGTACTGTCGTTTACATAATAACCATGTGCAGAATACCTTTCCATAGTACTACTCCGCTTGAGCACTGCAAACTATCATTCCTATGCAGCAATAGAAAGCTGTAAATCAACATTCTTATGCAGCAACGGAATACATAGTTACCAATCTCCTTTGACCTCTGATTTTACTAGTTAGTAAATACAACATAGGACAAATGCCAGTGGTCTTAGTCGATCATGTTACTACAAGGAAATGCCAGCAAGTTGTTGATTTTTCGACGACCACCTCGATGATATTAGCAAGTTCTGGATATATGGATTACATTAGCGGTAACTGGTTTGCCTTTGAACTATGCTCAAGTAACATTGTTTCAAAATACCTGACACGTTTTTTATGGACTATCAACTGGAAATAACCGTGTGCAGAATACCTTTCCTTCCTAGTTTGCTCGAGCACTGCAAAATACCTTTCCTGTGCAAGCAACGGGAAGCTCTACAGCAGTTTTTTTATTAAAAAAAACAGAAAGCCGTGTAGCAACTGAGCTGGGAATGTACCCAACAAAAAACCTGAGCTGGTAAGAATAATCAAATTTTCATACATAGGAGAACAAGGTCTGGCAGGGCATCATTGGCATGAACCAGGGCTTGCTTTGAATATTTGTGCGAGTCACTCTAGCTGCTCATTTGTCATGTCCCTTAAGCACTGGGAGCAAAATAACCAAAGCACGAATGAACCAGCAGGCGATATATATTGCACCACCCTTTGACCTCTAATTTTAAAGGGCATACATGGACCGTTTCAAGAGAAAGGTATTCAGTAGTAAAAACAACAAAAGAAAACAGTATACATATCACAAATTAAACATACATAATAGCGGTTCACAAACGAAGGAACACGACCATATATAATAATAACAGCGGTTCACATGGCAATGATAACAGCTAGTATATATACTCCTTGACCGGCGTAGATGCCTCCCGAAGGTTCAGAACATTCACAAGTTTGTGAAGCAGTCCATCTCGATATTGGATATTTTTCTAGCAAAACGGGACCAAGCAACCGTGATCTTAACTGCAGAGTCTTTACCTTTGTGGCGGTTGTGAAGAACACATCTGGCCTGACTTGTCTGACAATCCTTGGCTCTGAAGGAGACACGGCCAGTAGCAAGTACAGCACCGGAGCGAGAATAAGTATGTATGAAGATCTTGAGCCTTCCTTGTACAGAAACGACACGCCTCGAAAGATCAAGGTAACCATCTGGATCCATACTCATTGTTCCATTGTTATATAGGCTCGTATTTCCATACTTTGAATCAAACAACACAATCATCTTGGATGTATCATCATCATAGGGCGAGGCACAACACAGAACTTGCCCGCCATATTTGAAAGGCGACCCTTGCATAACACGAACAGCCAAAACGGTGGCCTGGCGTGACCGGACGAGTTGTTCGAAGCACATCTCTATTTTGCACAAATAGTTGGTAAGGTGCGAAAAGAAGTAATCACAGTTGGAAGGGTTGTTATAGCGGAAGGCTTGAGTGACTAATTCCCTATCTTCAGGCCAAGACTGTCCCTCCTTTAGCATGAGTCGGATTTCAATGTGTACAGGCTCGACGGACAGGAGCCCGCGGTGCGGTCCGGTCAGGTGCAAATAAGGATCCTGCAACAAGCATCATAATCGGTCGTCATCATCAATTATATGTATGTTTTTATCTGCAATAATTCGCCTTTGCCGTTTTATTTTGGAGATTTTTGGAACTCGAACGGCTGTGTGCATCCTGGTTATGCAGAAGCTGGGTGTAACTGCTTGATCAAGTAATAAAGTGCCCATTATCGGGGAAAAAAATCGAAAAAATGCATGTTGTTACCAACTATTCAATCAAAGAGCCAGCAGCTGACAAGAAGATTAGCAATAATACAACACATGAATAGATAGAAAGAAGGTACTTGCATTTTTGGTGATGGTTTGGCTCTCACTCCTCGGACGGAAGAAGATGATGTTCCGCTTGTGATCCACGTAGTCCCGGGCAGCGACAGTGCCGTAGACATGAAGCGGCCACTGGAGGTGCTTTATCTTGGCGATTTTGATGGAGAACATCTGTAGGCTTGGGACGAGATCGGCATCTTCTGGGAGGCAGCTCGGCGTGCAGTGTGTGTAGACCATTGGACTCAGTGACGCTGCATATCAAGATCCCAACAGATTACTTTGAATCAATAACAAGCCCAATCGACTGCAAGTGTCCGGAGAAGGAGAGTAGCAAGCGAAAACCAACAGGTTACTCACTGATAAGATCGAAGGTACGATTCCCGTGCTTAAATGTGAATTCCCAGTCCTTACGGTGGTGAGCGAAGTCGTTTTTCTCCTCTTCCATGGAGGATTCTGGAGCTAGCTCCTCCTCTTCGTCCTCGTCCTGTTCATCCTCTTCCTCTTCTTCTTCGTCTTCGTCGTCGTCGTCGTCGTCCTCCTCCTCCTCCTCATCCTGCTCCAGCTCCTGCTCTGTGGTAGGTTCACAGGAGATCGACTTCAGTTCCAGATCGTGATCTGATCCCGACCGGAGCATCTCTTCTTGGTTCAATCGATGGGCGTGTTGCGAGGCCCGCCTCCTCCGCCTATACAGACGCGCCCTTGCTTCCTGCAACATCTCGATCGTAGCTCAGGTCGTTGATCCCCTCCGCAATTTTTTCCTTTCGCCGCCGCCGCCACCGCGTCGTTAGGGTTTCTTCGGCCTCTTTTCTGGGGTGACAGACGACCAGGTGAGGTGCGTTATACTCCGCCTCGGTTCTTGATCAGCCCGGGTAACGTGTGTCTTAGCTGGCCTCAGGCCCAGCTAGCCTCACCTCTTAGTATGTTCATCGTGGCCCGGCCCACAGAGGTCTCCACAACAATTAGTGACAGCAACAATCCCAACAAGGGTAATACCTATTCGGAATTCCTCCTATACACCGACCAGGTCGGGGGAAAACCTATACACCGACCAGGTCGGTGGCTACCGGCCACCGCACACCCCCTGGTCGGGTATGGGCCAGGCCCAGTTCGCTGTCACTTTTTCGGTTTTCAGTTTCTTTTTTCGTTTTTTTATTTTTATTTTTTTCTTTTTCTGTTTTCTTTCTTATTTTGTTTTTCTTTCTTCTTTTTGTTCAAACAAAAAAAAAATCAAATTTCAAAAATGTTCAAAGTCAAAAAGTGTGCAAATTCGAAAATTTTCAAATTCGAAAATTGTTCAAATTCGAAATTTGTGCCAATTCGAAAATCGTTCAATTTTTGAAATTTGTTCAAATTCAAAAATCGTTTAATTTTCAAAATTTGTACAAATTCGAAAATCGTTCAATTTCAAAATTTGTTCAAATTCGAAAAATCGTTCAATTTTCGAAATTTGTTCAAATTCGAAAATCGTTCAATTTCAAAATTTGTTCAAATTCGAAAAATCGTTCAATTTTTGAAATTTATCCAAATTTGAAAATCGTTCAATTTCAAAATTTGTTCCAATTCGAAAAATCGTTCAATTTTTGAAATTTGTTCAAATTCAAAAATCGTTCAATTCGAATTTTGTTCAAATTTGAAATTGTTCAGATTTAAAACAGAGAAAAAATGAGAAAAGAAAAAAAGGAAAACAAACTTGGGCCGGCCCGTCCGCACCGAATCCACAGCAAACAGTCTCAGCAAATCGTGGGCCGGCCCAACAAAGATCTGGGGGGTGGTCGGTGGCTACTATACACCGACCAGGTCGGTGTAAAGCAGCTCCCCCAGGTCGGCCGTTACCGCGCGCCGCACACCACCGCGCGCGCGGTATGGGCCGGCCTGGTCGGCCCAGTTCGCAGTGTACTTCGTTTTCTGTTTCTTTTTTCGTTTTTTCTTTTCTTTTTTCCTTTTCTGTTTCTTTTTTTCTCTTTTTTTTCAGATTCAAAAATATTAAGATTTTTAAAAAATGTTGAGATTTTGAAAAGTATTTATATTAAAAAAATTATTCATATTTTTTTAAAATACATTTAAAAAAATGTTCAAATCTCAAAAATGTCCATAGTTAAAAAATGTTCACACTTCAAAAATATTTCAATTTTAATAAAATTCAATCTTAAAAAATGTTCAAATTTAAAAATTGTTCAAACTTTAAAAATGTTCAAATTTAAAAAGTGTTCAAACATAAAAAATTGTTCAAATTTTAAAAAAAATTGAAAAATGTTCAAAACATAAAACAGTTCAAAATTTAAAAATGTTCATATTTTGAAAATATCTGGTAAAATAGTTTCATAAATAATGTTAGATTTTGAAAAAGAAAAATATTAGTAACAGAAAAAAAACAGAATAAACAAAAAAGTTCGTACCTGAGCTAATGAGCCGCGGCCCAACCTATCCAACCTGGTCGCTGGGTGTGCGGCACCCGGAACGAGCCGACCAGGTCGGCGGATAGCAACTCCCATCCCTATTTTCCGCCCATTAGCGCGTCGTTAATGACCCACACACGTGCCGGTTGGTATTGGGCCGACCCATTTTGTTTGTTCCATCATTCATTTGTTCATTCTTCCTCGTTCGCTTCACGCTCGCGATTTTCACGGCTTTTGGTCAGATTTTTTTATGGTTCTCAGTTCTGGTTCATTTTCTTCGGTTCTTTATATTTCTTTTATTGCTTGAATATTTTAATTTGAACAATTTTTAAATCTAAACTGTTTTTAAATCTGAGTAGTTTTCAAATCTGAATAATTTTTTAACCTTGAGCAGATTTCAAATTTGTGTAAATTTTAAACTTCGAGCAAATTTGAAATTTCAAGAAAATTTCAAATTTCGAGAAAATTTCAAATTTCGAGAAAATTTCAAATTTCGAGAAAATTTCAAATTTCAGTAAATTTTGAATTTTAGGCAAATTTTAAAATTTAGAAAATTTCGGATTCGTACAATTACTTTAAATTTGAACTTTTTCAACTTTGAACTTTTTTGTAATCGGAATTTTTTCAAATTTATTTTTTTCAGAAAAAATCAATAGAAAAAAAACGGAGAAGACGTTTTGTTGGGCGGTTGGGCCGGCCCAACACGGAGGCGCGTGGGTGGGGGGACCTGCATGAGTGCGCTACTCGCGCATGCAAACGGTGAATCAATCCCATGGCGGCCCTAATGGTTTAGGCCCATCAGCAGGGCTGGGAGCTTCTGTTTTTTTTTGTTTTGCGCAGGTTATTCGGTTTCCCAAATGCTAAAATGTACTAGGATGCCGGTTTGCGAAACGAGCACTTGATTATGGTCAGTCTGATCCACTTGATGAGGGGCGAGACGATTTGTACCGACAACTTCTACAACTACAGTTTTGTCGTTTGCTGCGGCCGCGTCCAACTACCCGATACACGATCCCCAAAGTCAGCGCCGCCCTGCCCTTTATGGCTCCACCCTTCTCCCGCACTGGTGGCATGCTTCACCACCCCAGCGACACCCCACGGAAGCTCGCGGCGGGAGATCAAGCATGGCTCCCCGCGTACAAGAGAAGTGGCCGGGGAGAATCTTGATTTTGCGCCACCGTGAGCCGGCTAGAGGTGGGGACTGGGCACGCCGGGGAGCCACTGGACGATGAGGGCGGTCCCCACTACCGGTGGCGTCCAGAACAACAACCGCGCCAAGCACAGGCTCGCCAAGGTCGATTTCGACAAGATTCGCGGCACCTTGATGCTGCTCATCCTCGGATCCCGCCTGCTGCTGTTGTTGTTGCGACGGTTGGTGGTCGCGAGGAACCGACGTGGGGAACGGCAGAGGATGTTGTGTCGGAGGAAGCGGCAGCTAGCGCGGGCGTGTGCAAGGCCAACAGAATATAGGCAAGCTAAGTTTTGCTTTATTCCGAAGAGCTATGTCCGTCAGCCTTGACCGGGTGTCTAAAACTTCATGGAGTTCCTTTCCGGCAGCGTTCGCAGTTCCAAAAACCAAAACAGGGAGTGACAGGTCACGATTCATTACACTCTGCAGAGGTGTGTTGCTTTACCCATAAGAGATCTTAACCTTGGTGCCAACCAGGCAGCTTTCCCGTCCACACTTCCGTGGTGTGAGGCCCGGTATAAGGTCCTAGCCAATCATTGTGTTCCTCCGCGACCCCGAACACCCACCCTTTGTTGCAATTCCGATCTTGGGTCCTCGCCGGTCAGCGTACCCATAGGATACCATCCGACCTCGACTACTATCAGGTTCCACGACCATGATACCTTCGCCGGTCGTTGCAACCCATCATAGACCGCATTACCGTGGGGACTTAGGGCTCCCCAACCACTTCGGTTGTCCCTCGGGATTCAACTAACTACGGTAAGCGCATCCGTTGATGAACGAGAGGAAGAAACACAACTGACTATTCTGTCCCACTCCAGATCTTATGGTTAACATGGGTCTTACGGCACAAGAATCACTGGACGACATTTGTTGTTAATCCTAGATTGATACAAACCCTTTGCAATGGAACCTCCACCATAATCATACCATGTGACAAGGGATTAACTTATCAATGCCTACGGGTTGTAGACTAGGGTTTAGTTGGAAGTAGAGGGCAAGTAGATCTCGAAGGTTTCAGCCGAAAAGTACTCGACGATTATAAAACTAGGGTTTGAAAAACAATGATTCAATGCTTTCTTTGTCCCTCGACTCCCCCTTATATAGGAGGCGGAGCCGAGGGATTCGTATTGTACAAGTTAGAGAGTCCGGGAAGGTTTCTAACTCCTCCCGCAAGATTACAAATAATGCTTCCTATTACAACTCTAGCTTTCCTTAACAATATCTTGGGCTTCCGAATCTTCTTATTCTTCGGGTAGTGGGCCTTCGAGTAAACCCCGGGTACTATCTTCGGCAGGCCCATTGGGGATGCCTATGTCGGTAGCCCCGAGATTTTGCTTGAATCGTAGAGTCAGGGAAAATCTCCACTGTTTATTTTTACTCGACAACTTAAAACTTTTCTATATTTCTTCACATAAATTTCTATATTGTACAGGGATAATGGTAGTTGGGGCTAGTTCATCTGACGGATCGGTACTAGTTAAGCTGCTCTAGTGGCAATCCGCAAAAACCTACTTCAAAATCACGTCCACTGGACGTGATCTCGGGATACTGGTGTAAACTTCGACGGGTGCCGCTTAAGGTCTTACCATTCCGTCGAGTCCCGGTCATATTTATCGGGTACCTAACGCGTCCGTTAGGATTTTTCTTCGTATCCGTTGATACGGATAAAAGTAGCAAACCGACGTCGGAGACGGCGCCACGCCTCACAGAACGGATCTGGGGTCATACCTTCGCAAAGTTTTGCGGCATTCAGAAATTGATCGCAACTTTGGCGTTCTGAGAATATATTGTCGAGTGCTTTTTCGGCTGTTGGAATGGCACATTTTATTGAGTCAAAGATGACTTATATTGCTCTCCCGATGGGAGTATATGCAGAGTTATTTATAACTCGAAATATCCTCTTTTGCTCTTCTATCTTTCTTCTTTTCATTCTTTCTTTCTTTTTTATAATTTCATCGGGTACGCGAACAGCGTTCCCGATGGGAGTAGCCCCCGAGGCTACAGCCAAGGACTTGTGCTTGGTTGTAGGCTCCACGCCTTATGCCGCTATATTTTCTTTCTCTCCCGAAGTTTTATAATTTCTCGGGTGCGCGAACAGCGCTCCCGATGGGAGTAGCCCCCGAGGCTATGAACAAATATTTGTATTTGATCATAGACTCACGCCATTTCTATTTTGTCTTTCTTGATCTTTTCATTTTTTCAAAGTAGCCCCCGAGCATTTGATCAAAAACTTGTATTTGATCAAAGGCTCTCCAATATTTTTGCATGTCGCCTTTTTATGCAGCTGTTGAGTCGAATTTTTTTCTCGCCAAGGTGACGTTATTGCCGACGATAGCCACGATTGCGAGTCCGAAAATCGCGAGAAGTTTTCTCCCGCTGCCTTGCGGGCCCAAATTATCCATTATCTTGACACGTCGTGTAGGTGGGGGACACACGTCCTCCGCTTTCTCCGGCGCACGTACCGTAACTTCTCCAGGTGTTAAAATACTTTTTTACCCTTGTTTCCACGTGGTTATCATCTGCCGCACACTTTTTCCATCCAACGGTCCGCCGCTTCGCCGCACCTCTATATAAGATCTCCTTCTTCTTCCTCGAGCACTTCCGCTCGCGCCGTTCTCCTGCTCTTTGATACGTCTCCAACGTATCGATAATTTCTTATGTTCCATGCCACATTATTGATGTTATCTACATGTTTTATGCACACTTTATGTCATATTCGTGCATTTTCTGGAACTAACCTATTAACAAGATGCCGAAGTGCCAGTTCCTGTTTTCTCGCTGTTTTTGGTTTCGAAATCCTAGTAACGAAATATTCTCGGAATTGGACGAAATCAACGCCCGAGGTTCCTATTTTGCCCGGAAGCATCCAGAACACCCGAGAGTCGCCAGAGTGGACCCACAGGGGGCCCAGACCATAGGCCGGCGCGGCCCAGGCCCTGGCCGCGCCGCCCTATAGTGTCGGCGCCCCTTCGACCTTCCGAGGCTGCCCTTCCGCCTATTTAAAGCCTCCGTCGCGAAAACCCTGATACGATTGACGAAAACCACAGAAACCTTCCAGAGCCGCCGCCATCGCGAGGCCAAGATCTGGGGGACAGGAGTCTCTGTTCCGGCACCCTGCCGGAGCGGGGAAGTGCCCCGGAAGGCTTCTCCATCGACACCGCTGCCATCTCCACCGCCTTCTTCATCACCGCTGCTGCTCCCATGAGGAGGGAGTAGTTCTCCATCGAGGCTCGGGGCTGTACCGGTAGCTATGTGGTTAATCTCTCTCCATGTACTTCAATACAATGATCTCATGAGCTGCTTTACATGATTGAGATTCATATGAGTTTTGTATCACAATTCATCTATGTGCTACTCTAGTGATGTTATTAAAGTAGTTCTATTCCTCCCGCACGTGTGTAAAGGTGACTAGTGTGTGCACCGTGTGGTTCTTGTCGTAGGCTATGATCATGATCTCTTGTAGATTGTGGAGTTAATTATCATTATGATGGTATTGATGTGATCTATCTGGTTATGTTGATCTATCTTACACTATAAGGTTACTTAAATATGAACAAATTGTGGAGCTTGTTAACTCCGGCATTGAGGGTTCGTGTAATCCTACGCAATGCGTTCATCATCCAACAAGAGTGTAGAGTATGCATTTATCTATTCTGTTATGTGATCAATGTTGAGAGTGTCCACTAGTGAAAGTATAATCCCTAGGCCTTGTTCCTAAATGCTGCTGAGTTACTACTCGCTTGTTTACTTGTTTTACTGCGTTACTACTCGCTGCAATACTACCACCATCAACTACACGCCGGCAAGCTATTTTCTCGGCACCGTTGCTACTTGCTCATACTTATTCATACCACCTCGTATTTCACTATCTCTTCGCCGAACTAGTGCACCTATTAGGTGTGTTGGGGACACAAGAGACTTCTTGCTTTGTGGTTGCGGGGTTGCATGAGAGAGATATCTTTGACCTCTTCCTCCCCGAGTTCGATAAACCTTGGGTATCCACTTAAGGGAAAACTTGCTGCTCGTTCTACAAACCTCTCGCTCTTGGAGGCCCAACACTCGTCTACAGGAAAGGAGGGGGAACGTAGATATCAAGCTAATTTTCCGGCACCGTTGCCGGGGACCGAAAGCTACACAACAGGGATTTCCTCCCTCGTCAACCACGCGCCAGTCCTGGACAGCATCAAGTAATTTTCTGGCGCCGTTGCCGGGGAGGAAAGGTAAAAGGTACTCACACTCCGGACCTCGGCTACCAAGCTATTTTCCGCCATTGTAAGTACTCAAAGCTATTTCCTTTAGATCCTGCAATTGCATCTTTTTGTTTCTTGTTTACACTAGTAAGGCATAATGGAAAACATCTGTGAGCTTTTTATTCTATTTCCTGAGTCAAGACATGAATGGTTTAATGCGAAAATTAAAAAACCCATGGAACATGTTAGTATGAACACTTTGAATACCATTGTTGCTAATGATATGGAAAATTCTAAGCTTGGGGAAGCTGGTTTTGATGAGCATGATCTTTTTAGTCCACCAAGCATTGAGGAGAAAATTTTCTTTGATGATACTTTGCCTCCTATTTATGATGATTATAATGATAGTAGTCTTTTGTTACCGCCTGTTATGGAGAGTAAATTTGATTATGATTACAATATGCCTCCTATATTTGATGATGAGAATAATAATGATAGCTACTTTGTTGAATTTGCTCCCACTACAACTAATAAAATTGATTATGCTTATGTGGAGAGTAATAATTTTATGCATGAGACTCATGATAAGAATGCTTTATGTGATGGTTATATTGTTGAGTTTGCTCATGTTGCTACTGAAAGTTATTATGAGAGAGGAAAATATGGTTGTAGAAATTTTCATGTTACTAAAACACCTCTCTATGTGCTGAAATTTTTGAAGCTACACTTGTTTTATCTTCCTATGCTTGTTACTTTGCTCTTCATGAACTTGTTTATTTACAAGATTCTTTTGCATAGGAAGCATGTTAGACTTAAATGTGTTTTGTATTTGCCTCTTGATGCTCTCTTTTGCTTCAAATACTATTTCTTGCGAGTGCATCATTAAAACTGCTGAGCCCATCTTAATGGCTATAAAGAAAAGAACTTCTTGGGAGATAACCCATGTGTTATTTTGCTACAGCACTTTGTTTTATATTTGTGTCTTGGAAGTTGTTTACTACTGTAGCAACCTCTCCTTATCTTAGTTTTGTGTTTTGTTGTGCCAAGTAAAGCCGTTGATAGAAAAGTAAGTACTAGATTTGGATTACTGCGCAGTTCCAGATTTCTTTGCTGTCACGAATCTGGGTCCACCTCCCTGTAGGTAGCTCAGAAAATTAAGCCAATTTACGTGCATGATCATCAGATATGTACGCAACTTTCATTCAATTTGAGCATTTTCATTTGAGCAAGTCTGGTGCCATTTTAAAATTCGTCAATACGAACTGTTCTGTTTTGACAGATTCTGCCTTTTATTTCGCATTGCCTCTTTTGCTATGTTGGATGAATTTCTTTGATCCACTAATGTCCAGTAGCATTATGCAATGTCCAGAAGTGTTAAGAATGATTGTGTCACCTCTGAATATGTTAATTTTTATTGTGCACTAACCCTCTAATGAGTTGTTTCGAGTTTGGTGTGGAGGAAGTTTTCAAGGGTCAAGAGAGGAGGATGATATACTATGATCAAGAAGAGTGAAAGCTCTAAGCTTGGGGATGCCCCGGTGGTTCACCCCAGCATATATCAAGAAGACTCAAGCATCTAAGCTTGGGGATGCCCAAGGCATCCCCTTCTTCATCGACAACATTATCAGGTTCCTCCCCTGAAACTATATTTTTATTCCGTCACATCTTATGTACTTTACTTGGAGCGTCTGTATGCTTTTATTTTTGTTTGTGTTTGAATAAATTGGATTACATCATGCTTTTATGGGAGAGAGACACGCTCCGCTGTTGCATATGAACACATGTGTTCTTAGCTCATAATATTCATGGCGAAGTTTTCTTCTTCGTTAAATTGTTATATGGTTGGAATTGGAAAATGATACATGTAGTAATTGCTATAATGTCTTGGGTAATGTGATACTTGGCAATTGTTGTGCTCATGATTAAGCTCTTGCATCATATGCTTTGCACCCATTAATGAAGAAATACATAGAGCATGCTAAAATTTGGTTTGCATAATTGGTCTCTCTAAGGTCTAGATAATTTCTAGTATTGAGTTTGAACAACAAGGAAGATGGTGTAGAGTCTTATAATGTTTTCAATATGTCTTTTATGTGAGTTTTGCTGCACCGGTTCATCCTTGTGTTTGTTTCAAATAACCTTGCTAGCCTAAACCTTGTATCGAGAGGGAATACTTCTCATGCATCCAAATCCTTGAGCCAAACAACACTATGCCATTTGTGTCCACCATACCTACCTACTACATGGTATTTCCTGCCATTCCAAAGTAAATTGCTTGAGTGCTACCTTTAAACAATTCAAAATTTATCACCTCTGATTTGTGTCAATGTTTTATAGCTCATGAGGAAGTATGTGGTGTTTATCTTTCAATCTTGTTGGGCAACTTTCACCAATGGACTAGTGGCTTCATCCGCTTATCCAATAATTTTGCAAAAAGAGCTGGCAATGGGATTCCCAGTCCCAAATTAATTAACAAAAATAGACACTCCTCCATGGTATGTGATTGTTGGACGGCACCCGAAGGATTCAGTTAGCCATGGCTTGTGTAAGCAAAGGTTGGGGGGAGTGTCATCATCATAATAAAACTAAAACTAAAAAGGCACTCCTTCATGGTATGAGATTGTTGGCAGTGCACCCGAGGATTCGGTTAGCCATGGTTTGTGAAAGAAAGGTTGGAAGGAGTGCCACCCAAAAATAAAATAAAATGGGAGCCGCTCTTTGAAGGTTTGTCTGGCAAGGGGGTTAGAGTACCCGCTACCATTCGTTGACAACAACATACACCTCTCAAAACTTTATTTTCATGCTCACTTTATGTTTTCAAAATCAAAGCTCTAGCACAAATATAGCAATCGATGCTTTTCCTCTATGGAGGACCATTCTTTTACTTTTATTGTTGAGTCAGTTCACCTATTTCTCTCCACCTCAAGAAGCAAACACTTGTGTGAACTGAGCATTGATTCCTACATACTTGCATATTGCACTTGTTATATTACTTTGCATTGACAACTATCCATGAGATATACATGTTACAAGTTGAAAGCAACCGCTGAAACTTAATCTTCCATTGTGTTGCTTCAATACCTTTACTTTGAATTATTGCTTTATGAGTTAACTCTTATGCAAGACTTATTGATGCTTGTCTTGAAAGTGCTATTCGTGAAAAGTCTTTGCTTTATGATTCAGTTGTTTACTCATGTCATTACCATTGTTTTGATCGTTGCATTCATTACATATGTTTACAATAGTATGATCAAGGTTATGATGGCATGTCACTCCGTAAATTATCTTTGTTATCGTTTTACCTGCTCGGGACGAGCGTAAACTAAGCTTGGGGATGCCGATACGTCTCCAACGTATCGATAATTTCTTATGTTCCATGCCACATTATTGATGTTATCTACATGTTTTATGCACACTTTATGTCATATTCGTGCATTTTCTGGAACTAACCTATTAACAAGATGCCGAAGTGCCAGTTCATGTTTTCTGCTGTTTTTGGTTTCAGAAATCCTAGTAACGAAATATTCTCGGAATTGGACGAAATCAACGCCCGGGTTCCTATTTTGCCCGGAAGCATCCGAACACCCGAGAGTCGCCGGAGTGGGCCCACAGGCGCCTAGACCATAGGCCGGCGCGGCCCAGGCCGCGGCCGCGCCGCCCTATAGTGTCGGCGCCCCTTCGACCTTCCGAGGCTGCCCTTTCGCCTATTTAAAGCCTCCGTCGCGAAAACCCTGATACGATTGACGAAAACCACAGAAACCTTCCAGAGCCGCCGCCATCGCGAGGCCAAGATCTGGGGGACAGGAGTCTCTATTCCGGCACCCTGCCGGAGCGGGGAAGTGCCCCCGGAAGGCTTCTCCATCGACACCGCTGCCATCTCCACCGCCTTCTTCATCACCGTCGCTGCTCCCATGAGGAGGGAGTAGTTCTCCATCGAGGCTCGGGGCTGTACCGGTAGCTATGTGGTTAATCTCTCTCCATGTACTTCAATACAATGATCTCATGAGCTGCTTTACATGATTGAGATTCATATGAGTTTTGTATCACAATTCATCTATGTGCTACTCTAGTGATGTTATTAAAGTAGTTCTATTCCTCCCGCACGTGTGTAAAGGTGACTAGTGTGTGCACCGTGTGGTTCTTGTCGTAGGCTATGATCATGATCTCTTGTAGATTGTGGAGTTAATTATCATTATGATGGTATTGATGTGATCTATCTTGGTTATGTTGATCTATCTTACACTATAAGGTTACTTAAATATGAACAGAATTGTGGAGCTTGTTAACTCCGGCATTGAGGGTTCGTGTAATCCTACGCAATGCGTTCATCATCCAACAAGAGTGTAGAGTATGCATTTATCTATTCTCGTTATGTGATCAATGTTGAGAGTGTCCACTAGTGAAAGTATAATCCCTAGGCCTTGTTCCTAAATACTGCTGAGTTACTACTGCTTGTTTACTCGTTTTATCGCGTTACTACTCGTTGCAATACTACCACCATCAACTACACGTCCTGGCAAAGCTACTTTTCCGGCACCGTTGCTACTGCTCATACTTATTCATACCACCCGTATTTCACTATCTCTTCGCCGAACTAGTGCACCTATTAGGTGTGTTGGGGACACAAGAGACTTCTTGCTTTGTGGTTGCAGGGGTTGCATGAGAGGGATATCTTTGACCTCTTCCTCCCCGAGTTCGATAAACCTTGTGTGATCCACTTAAGGGAAACTTGCTCGCTCGTTCTACAAACCTCTCGCTCTTGGAGGCCCAACACCGTCTACGAGTGAAAAGGAGGGGCGTAGACATCGTTGTACCCCATGGTGACACACTTTCTTGAATGAATCCCTTCCGTTCTAACTCATCAATCCGAGCTTTCGGGCCCACTAATTCCTTTGGCCCCATCTTATATGGTGGTTGTGCTATTGGTGCTCGTGCCTGGAATCGATCGATTGTGAATTCTATCTCTCTATCGGGTGGCATTCCCGGTAGTTCCTTAGGAAATACATCCTTAAACTCATTCACTACAGGAATATCCTCAATTCTCACTTCCTTCAAACTATTTAGTTCCAATCCGATCTCCAACTCACTCGTACTTATCTCCTTGGAACACTATTCGACCTCCGATGGAGTTGCGAAGTGATACTCGTTTTGTCTCCACAGCTAATCACCGCTCCATTTTCTCGTCAACCAATCCATCCCTAGGATGACTGATATGTCCTTCATGGGTATGATGAATAGGTCCGCGAAATACACACAGTCACATATGGTTAGGACTTGTGCTTCTTTCACGTGGGTTACTAAGATCGTTCCCCCCGCGGATAGAACAATTATAGGGGTTTCTAACTTAGAACATCTAAGCTCGAATTTTTCCACAAACTCCAATGCAAGAAACGATGTGGTTGCTCCAGTATCAAATAATACTTTGCCAGGATGAGTAAGAATGCTTAGCGTACCTAAGACTATTTGATCCGACTCTTCCGCTTGTTCCAAAGATGTGCAATTCAGCTTTCCATAAGGCTTTCCCCTCTTGTTGTTGTTGTTGTAGTTGCGGTTGCTGTTGTTGTTGTTGTTGTTGTTGTTGTTGTTGTTGTTGTTGTTGTTGTTGTTGCGGTTGTTGTTGTTGTTTCCACCTCGTCCTCCAGAGCTCTGTCCGCTCCAGGACGCCTTGTTTGGACAATCCGGCTTAATGTGTCCTTCCTTCCCACAACCATAACAGATGATTCTGGGTTTCTGACAATCTTTCTGCAAATGACCCCTCAGGCCACAATTGTTGCAGATGATTTGGTTGATTGGATTCGACTCGACCTCCCCGTTGTATTGATTACCAGTAGTAGGCTCGGTATCGGGGTTTGAAACTCCGATCGTGTGTTGGTTTACCGATTGGGTACTTCCTTGGCTCTATACGAGCCCTCTTCCTTCTATCCTCTTGGACTTGCCTATAATCATCCTCGAAAGTGATTGCCGAGTCAATCAGTTCCTGGAATTCAGCAGTCCGTGCCAACCTCAGTTGCATCTTCATGTATGGATTCATGCCTTTCATGAACCGCTTCTTCCGCTTCTCCTCTGTATCTACATCCTCAGGTGCATACCTGGATAACCTGTTGAAATCCCGAACATACTGCATGATGGGTGCAGTATTCTGTCTTAGTTCTTCAAACTCCCTCTTCTTCAGCTCCACCACGCTGTCCGGAACATGAGCTTCCCGAAACTTCTTCTTGAACTCCTCCCAGGTGAACACCTTATCAGGAGGGTGTACTGCTACAAGGTTCTCCCACCATGACGCTGCTGGTCCTGACAACAGATAAGTGGTATATCTGATCTTCTCCTCATCGTTGCAACCAACGGTCTTCAGCTTCCTTTCCGTATCCATAAGCCAATCTTCAGCGTCCATTGGTTCTGGAGCTGATGTAAATGGTAGTGGTCTTGCATTTTGGAAGTCCGATAGAGTTACTCCCTTGCCTTCATTACCCCTATCATTGATGACGTGGGAGAAGAAATCTTGCATGTTCTTGCTCGGCTTTCCCGGTAACGCCTCCTATCTTCCTCCATTGACCTCATATACTCGTTGGAAGTCCGGGTGCATCATTGGGTGTGGTGGTGGTGGTGCGTTCTCTCGCTCTAGCTGCCGCATCTCGCCTCCTCTTTCTCTCTTGCTTCCCGCTCTCTCGCGAGCCTCTTCGGTTTCTACTAACGCCATTTCCCCCTAGTCCCGTAACAAAGAGCGATTACTCATAATTACACCATGCAAATGCTTTCTCGAGCTCAACTCAATGCCCGTAACTAGTCACACAATGAAATCAAGAAGCAAATACAAAACAAACATTTATTATGCATATACTTTGTATAATACATAACACACTCACAAACTTATATTACATGTGGTACATATAAACCACTTATTTGGCTCAAAGCCCAAGCCAACGGGAATTTAAAATACGCTCTATTACAATACCACCTAGATTACTTTATTCTTCCTCGGAGCTCTACTCCTCGTCATCATAGCTCGCCTCCGCGTACATTCCCCGGGGTCCATCCGGTACATCGGTTTGTCCTCCGAACACCGTCCGGAATGAAGGTTCTTCCCGTAGGTATGTAGTCCGAATCGGACGAAGTGCCGAGACAGTAGATCCGTCATGCCAAAGTAACTAGATAAAGACTCATACATATCCCCAGTGGAATACAGACTTCATCTTCTCCTCGTCATCCATGGAGGATTCCTATTCACTTGACCCCTCATCTTCTTCTTCTTCTTTTTCTTGGTTCCGTAACTCTCACCTACGACGTACTGGGATGTTTTGGGTAACCCCATCTCCAAATCTAAAGAAATGGAGTTGGTGTCTTTCTCTTCCTGCCCAAAGCTTTGATTAACATTCTTGTTAACCGCGCCTCCTTCATCCTCTGACTCACAAGTGATGGGTTCTCCTTCATCTCCAAATGGTTCCCCGAAACGCCAACCGCCGAATTCTCGATTGGTGACTCCGAGCGGCTTAGGTTCCCGGAATCATCTCCCCCATATCCAGACTCATATGATGCTCGACACATGTGGATAATGTGGAACAAAGTTGGGTGTAAGTGGATCTTTATGGGATAACTCGGTCACTCAAATCTACATAGCTGTCTAGGCTAAAGAAAGGTGTAGTATGTTGTGGTTGTGCCCTCAAATCACGCATCCGAGTTTGGACTTTATCATGGTCCGTGAACTCAGCTAGCATGTGGTCAATCTCACCTCTCATCTTCATGTGTAAAAGGTACATCGTGGTCAATAAAGACTTACGACTATCCATGTGCCGTGCCGCAGCTTTCAGGACTTCGTGTGCTAACACCAAATGATTCGTAGTGGGATCCTCATCTTCCTCGGCATGAGGTATATGAGAAAACTCGAACATAGCAAGTTCTATCGACTTGTGCCGCCTTATCTCAAGGATTGCCTTGAATAGGCCCATGTGGTAGGCTGTGGTGATAGTTTTGGCTTCTCCGTATGGCATTATACGACTCATCGCCAGCTTTTCCGGTAGTTGGACCGATACTCGCACTTGGCTAGGATTTCCCCATCATAGTAGGTATACTTGATAACGTGTATCCGTGGATCACAATGAAGTTCCTTCAAGCATCCCACACAGGAGAGCTGTTATTGGTCCATCATAATCACCGAGCCATCCCTCAACCTTCCTCAAAGTCCTCTTAGGAAAAGTGTTCGCCATTATGGCTGTATACAAAAGCAGAATATTAGTAGTAATAATGCATCATAATAGCTATAATAAAGAATTATCGCACTAAAATATATGGTTTTGCTATTCTCAAGTGAATAATCACCATATTTCTAGAGAATCCTTTACTATTTCTACTAGACTCCTACAGGGTTTCTTCCCTATACTAGGTTTTTCCAACCTAAGGTCGCAACATTTGCTTCGATACCAATCTGCGGTGACCCAGACATACCACCGCATGTTGTAGTATACAAGTCGTTGATATGATCTTTGCGAAGGGACTTCTTCACAATTTGCCATATCCCTCGCAGTGGTACAACAGAAACATTGCAGGTCATAACACTCCATACTTTATTACAATCATTGTCTTAACAAGTTGGTATTCTCACAGGTCCTATGAGAACACCCTAAGATACTACTTAAGTACGATTACAACTCATAACAAATATAAAGAGAGCTCAACAACTTATTTAGGTAAGTTCTACGTTGCTCGGCTCTATGATGCTAGGGTATGTCACTACTCCTCCACCTCCGTGTCATCTGGTCCGTAGACTATCCCATAGTCTACGCCTTCCACTCCGCCGGTAAGATCGGGTTCTTCGTAGACCAGCTCGTAACTTCCTTCTCCGGTGCTCCATCGTTGATGGCCTCCACTTCCGGATCACGAGCCTAGCAAGGGTGTCGAAAGAAAGTGAGTACAGGGGTACTCAGCAAGTTCTAAAAGAGTAAAAAGGTGTTTGATGCACTAGCTACGACCATTGATCGGAAATCGCAGGTCAATGCATGTTTTGAAATCATTTCTTCAAAAGGTTGCTTTTATTATGAAAACTATGCCCGTCGCTCTTCACAGAGTTGACTAGAACTTCATGGAGTTCCTTTCCTGCCGCGTTCGCAGTTCCCTTCCCGGAACAAGGAGTGACAGCCACAATTTGATACACTCTGCAGAGGTGCGTTACTTTTCCCACAAGAGATCTCACCCTTTGTTCCATCCGCAGGGACTTGCCCCCATTCACACTTCCTTTGGTGTGAGGCCAGGTATAAAAATCCAAGCCCACACCGCCTTCTCCGCGACTGCAAACCCACCCTTTTGCCCAACCGTACACCTCCAGTAGACTTTCCCCGATAATACGGCTTTACTCATGGTGTACTCCAGACAATCCCTCATAGATCGTAGAGCTTATCATCACTAATGGATGGGGATTTAAAAGGATATCCCAACCTATTGCGGCAGTAGCCTCCAAGACCCCACCGGCTCTCCGATCCGTTGGCGTGCGTAAGTGAAAAGATACGGCTGGCTTCCCGCAGCCATTATAGATCTCATGGTCAACGCGGTTTGTACGGCGCTAGAATCACCGGACTGGCATTGGTAATTAATCCTAGGGTGATATAACCCATTGCAATGGAACCTCCACCATATCAACACATACCATGGTTCCATTGCCGACCACATAGTCATATTCATAGTTGGAAAGTAACATTTCATTTGCGATGCAGGAATGATAAGTATATAGCTTTGCATTAAAGTAGTAGAAAATACTCAAGTTGACATGAGCAAGGGTGAACTTGCCCGTGGACCTGCGAGATAGTGCAGCTTCAATGCGATTGATGGAACCCGTACCTCGGGTTCTGTAAGAAGCATCATTGTCCGGTAAGGACAATGTTATAAAATCCAAATAATGCAATCATGGATGTATTATTTTATGTTGTATCCCTTTACCCCGCTGAGTTATATCAATTTAGGGTTGCGTTTAGGATTTATGTCTTTGACATTAATTTACAATTGATTTAAAAGTATAAACCATTTTTAATTCACACAAAGTACAACAATTCAAAGTAAAACTATTTACTTGGTGATTCCTTTAATTATTCCAAAAATAATTGAAAATTATAGAGTTACCTCTATAGTTTTTGGAAATAAAAGGAGTATAGTATTTTTCTGGGAAAAATACCCTTTTCCAAAAGAAATGACTTGGAATATTAGAATTTCATTTTGAAATGTTTGAAAATAAGTATTTGAACTTATTTGAGATTTTTCCTTGAATTTTTAAATGCAAGTAAATAATAATTTTAAATTCCAAGTTATTATTTGAATTCTTAAAATTCATAATTTTGAATTTGTTTCATAAATTCCATTTCATATTTTATTCTTGTTAAGATCTATTTTTCATTCATTAATCCAATTTTTAATGGATTTTTAGAGTTGTATTTGATTTATTAAAATTTGGTAAAGTTTTGATCTTTTATTAAATGTTAAAAGACCAAAATACCCCCTGGACCCCTATTGGGCCCAGCCCATTTACCTAAACCCAGGGACGGCCCAATAAGGCTAATCCCTTTTTGGGTTCGGTGGCGCCGAACGGCCCACCTCACTCTCACTCACTCGGCCCTCTCACTCGCTCGACCTAACCCTAACCTCTCTCGCGACGCCCTGGCGATGGCGTCGCCGCCATGGCCGCCGCCTCGCTCCGGCCATCGCCGTGCTTCCCTGACCTCGCCACCTACCTGATCTGGACCGCCGCGAGACGATCTATCGATCTGTCCGCGTGGTTTCCTCGATTGCTTCCTCTCCTGGCGAATCGCCTCCTCTCTGGATCTCGTGGAGAATCGCCTTGACGAACCCTGGCGAGATCTCGTCCTCGCCGACGATGGGTACGCGCCTGGGGTTGACCTGGCGCGGGTGCTGCTCGCAGTACTCGTGCCGTCGCCTCAGGTGCTTGCTACGGTGGTGCTGGTTCGTGTCTGGGTTCGCCGGCGTAACGTCGGCGCCTTCCCTGGACTTGCAGCTGTTAGGGCCGCGCGAGCACTGCCTCGCCATGCCCTAGCCTCTGCTTCCAGGCGCGGGTAAGGTCTTCTGCTCCTTCTCCTTCTCCTCTCCATGCCTGTGCGCCTCCCAAGATTCTGTGCTCCTTCTTCTCTTGTTCTACTGCTCTCTGATGATCCTGTGATCATGCAGAGCCTTGCTACTGCTGCTTAAGCTACCTGTGCTTTCATTTTCTGCAAGCTCTGACCAATTTACCAATCTCTGGTACTGGCCAGTGTGTGTTGCTGGCTGTGCATGCCATGTGTTGCTTGCTTATTGCTTGCTATGCCATGCTGTTCATGCTTATGAGCTTGCTATGCTTACTGGCATATTATACTTGCTTGTCTAGGTGTACTGCTATGCATCTGTGACACTTGTGAAGGCTAGTGATGCCTGTGATATGCTTCAGTGCTTCCTACGCAAGCCAATGATCCATTGGATCATTCCTTGCTTGTTGGCTAACTTCTCTGTATAACTTGGCTTGCTATAATTGATCCATTTGATCAATTCAATTATCAGTGATAGCTTACTAGCTAATACTGTGACTAAGTGATTCAATTATCTTGTGATGCTGATGCTCAAGCATCACTATGATGTTGCTTACTTGTGCTGTTGCTCATCTTAGCTACCTAGACTTGCTCTAGTGGCTATGGATTAAACTGTGTTGCCTTATATTATGTTGCTGTCGAGCATTAAGCATGGATCCGTGATAAATTCATGCTTGTATTAATTAAATTATGATGAACCGCTTATGCAGTAATGATTTAAATGATTTGCTTGCAAATTACTTAGCTGTTCATGTTTATTCGGCAAGCAATTGAATCCGAATCCATTCCTCGGATAATGATGTGCTATGTTTGGCTTCATTTTAGTTGATGCTAAGTGTGATGTGACCTCAGTGGCCTTGCTCCTGATTGGTTGCTCACCAAAATAGTTGAATCTTGTGGCTACTCAACCTTTGCTTGCATATTTGGGAATCATCCTTGAGATGAATGCTAATATGCTTGCCTGATGAAAATCTAGGGTTTACTGATGGTTCATAGCTTAGGATTTCTCGTGTAGTCTTAGTCTGCTAATCCTTGCAATTCATCTACCGGTGCTATCCGTGCATGTGATCCGGCTATGGTGTGTATCCGTGCATGTGTGCTAGTTTCTGTGTACAAGATCAGTACCTAGATGCTTTCTATTTTTAGTAGCTTTTGGCTGGCAGTAATCCTTGGTGAAAACCAAGTGATGATCTACCCATATGAGCATCTGCTCATCCCCTGCTTATTTCATGCATATGTGATGGATCAGATCCATTGGATCTGTCCAGGTATTTGGTATACCTTGTTCCAGCTCCTAGATTGAGATTTTGTGTTGATGCAGACTTGTGGTTTGTGTCACAGCCCTTCACCTCCAGATCTTGGATGATCTTCTCAGGTCACCATGATTTCTGGTGGTTGAGTGGTTGTGTGTGTTGGTTCTGTTCTTGAGCAAGAACTGGATGAACTATGTTGTGCTACCTTCACCTTACCTTGTGAATCCTTATCTGGTCGACTGGTTACTGTTTCTAGGGTTTGTGCCCCTTTTATATGAACTCTACTTCTGTTCTTGCAATGACACACAAGCCTGGCTTGCTTTGTGACTAAGCTGATGCATTGCCTTGCTGTGGCCTGCCCAGCACACATGAGCTATGTGCTCTCATATGCTGAAACTTGAGCCCCTGGTGGATGCTCAGTTTTGGTCTGCTCCTTCTTATCCTGGTGTTGTCCTTGGTTTTGGACAAGCACAAGTGTGCATGACACTTGGTCTCTGTCTAAACTGAATATCTGTGTAATCCATAACCCTTGTCTAGTGTTGGTGTTTTATTTTGCAGGTGTTGAAGATGAATATGACCAGAAGATATTCTTCAAGTCATTTAGTCTAGGTTTTAGTTTAGGAGCAATATTGTAATCTTTGTTTTCATTTCTGTTTATTATTCATCAATTCTTGTATCAAGAATATTGTAAAGACAATGTAATCTGTGTTGTGATATCAATAAAGCTCAAATTTTACTTATGAGCTTTTGATTTGTGTAATGTTTATATTCTGGAATAAATGTTGTATTTATTATTTACTTTGAAATTCAAAGTTATTTGAATTCATAATTTGTTTTTGAATTGTGAATTCAATTTCCATATTCATTTATACTTAATGTTTGATATTCCAAATGCATCTTACTTGTCAAATGAAATCAATTCCCCAAATCAACAAGATACAAAAGAGATCATGTCGAAATTTCCCTAACTCACATTGCCTAACCCTAAGTGCAAAATGAGAGAGAACCTCGATCCCTCTTAGGTTTAGTTGCAATAAGGCGCGAAAATTTCCCCCATTTTGCGATGAAATGCACATCCCATTTCTAAATCTACCCTTCGTTGTTCCTATGTTCTGGGTTATTACACGCTCATATTTGTTGAGGAGATGATCAGAGAGAGGTCGCTGATATCGCACATTCTTCACTTCTCCCTCTGTGACGTAGCGCTTGCCATCGTGTCGGGACCGATCGCGTGGAACGGCCTCCTCTTTGTCCTTACCACGAGAGCAGCTGCCCTCGTCTCTGTCCTTACCAGGGTGGTGCACAGGCCCGACCATGTTAATGCTGAACGAGAAACCTGGCTGGCACCTCCCGGGTAAGCGCACTCCACCATGTTAACGACGGGGAAGGGGTGCGTGTCGACTTTCATGGCGCATCGGCTAAAAATTAGACGCCCTTGTTCTATCGCCATTTGGATCTGCTGATGCCACACCCTGCAGTCGTTGGTGGTATGGGTGAACATGTTATGCCACTTGCAGTATGGCTTTCCGTTCAGCTCCTGTGCCGTGGGGATCTTGTGGCCTTCGGGTAACTTTAGCTGCTTCTCCTTGAGTAAGAGGTCGAAAATTTGCTCAGCTTTGGTCACGTCGAAGTCAAACCCTCTTGGAGGACCTTGTGGCTTAACCCACTTGCAGGACACGGGGCTTGCCCCCCGAGCCCATTCAGCCACTGCTACCTCTTGATCTCCCGCAGAGACTTCACCTTCCTCTGTCTCAACCAGGACTACCGCACGCTTGAACTTGTCCTGGTACAACTCTGGGTGGCGCTGTTCATATAATGACAGTTTCTGAACCATATGTGCCAGTGAAGCGTAATCTGCTTGGGAAGCCATATCCTTGATCGGCGATGCGAGACCCACCACCGCCAACTCGATCGCTTCTTTTTCGATCAAACGAGCCGAATAGCATCGGTTCCTCGATGGTCCCGAAGCGCTGGATGTATTCTGACACTGTTTCTCCGCGCTTCTATCGTACTTGTGCTAGATCGGCAATGCCAGCCTCGGAAGCCTCTGAGTGATACTGCATGTGGAACTGCTCTTCCATCTGCTTCCAAGTCCAGATTGAGTCTGGTGGCAGCGAGGTGTACCACCCGAAAACCGATCCTGTGAGGGACTGTGCGAAGAACCCCACGCGTAGTGCGTCTGATGCTGAGATCGTGCCCAACTGCGCCAAATATCGGCTCACATGCTCGATTGAACTTGGAGAATTCAGGGAGCCGATATTTGGGTGGTAGTGGGATCAAATCGTACTCGTTGGGGTACGGCTTGGAATAGCCGATTGCCCTCCTTTTCGGCACCATGCCGAACTGGTCTCTCAAGATTGAACCGATCCGATCCGCGGTGCTAGGCTGCAGGAGTCGAGCTTTGAAGATTCGCCGGAGTGGCATACTTGGCTAGCCACGCTTGCTTCTCAAGATCTGAGCTAGCTGCGGGAGTTGAGCTTTGAAGGTTTGTTGGAGTGGCATACTTAGCTAGCCACGCCTGCTTCTCAAGATCTGATCCAGAAGCCCCTCCTGCTGGTGCGTTCTTCTGAAGGGGTAGACAGATCCACTCCATCGAGCGCGCCTTCAGGTGAGAACACTTTCCACCTGATGCCGTGTGAGCGGGTCCTCTAGAAAGAGCCGATGAGGTCGGCTTCGAAGATAGCTTTGACATCGTCATACTTCTTCTTGAGCTCCTCAGTCAGATCTTCGTACGTGACAGGATCTTCCGCCATCTCAGGTGCAGATGGCGATGCAGTTGATGTCGAAGACTGTCCCACCGGGCGTGCCAGAATGTGTTGCCGTCCGAAACCCACCGGCGAGTAGCGACGGGCAACACGTAGAGCCGGGAGGCTCCCAGAACTGCGGTAGGCCCTGGTCCCTCGTGCGACGGCCCGCAAAGCTCCGGCACGCACGTCCGATGCTGGTGCAAGGGCGTGCCACCCGACCTATACCAGGTCGGAAGGTGATGGATTGCTTCGCTTAGTTTCCCGCATGGCATACACGTAAACATTAAATACGAGCCTCGATCGGCTCTCAAAGTTGTCCCGTGAATCGGCTCGTGAGCCGATCCACCCATGATTCGTATGAGGTCTACGATAACATGGTGGTCCTGCTTGATCGATATAAAGCTAAAACGACCTACGACGATTTAGGGTTTTCACCACATAATCGGAACATCCTACACGTGATTGAGCCTGGCAGCCACGTAAGATGATAATAAACCAGCCCTAGATAAGGCCTAAAAACCAACATGGAGTTGATTCCCGGAACATCTTATCTAGGGCTAGCAAACTATACTGCTACTGGATCCTTCAACCCGTTTGCAAGGCCTAACTATGTAGATATTAAACTAATCCTTGAAGAACAAGGAGCAATCATAACGGATGGGATCTACTAAACAAGGATCAAGCAAGGTGCTGCCCTTACACCTAAGATAGATGTAAAGGCAGCTAGATGTCTAAGGGCAGCATGGATAAAAGCATATATCGTGGTAAAACAATGCTAACCCTAACACATCTACGATAACTACGTTGCTCGCCATCAACAAGGCTTCAGCACGTGCAACGCATGAACAACGAATAAACGTATATCGCCTAGATCGCAAGATGCGATCTAGGCAGCATGATGCTTACCCGAAGAAACCCTCGAAACAAGGGGTTGGCGATGCGCCTAGATTGGTTTGTTGTGAACGTGATTGTTGTTTTCCTCAATAACCCTAGATACATATTTATAGTCCGTAGACTTTCTAACGTGGGAATAATCCCAACCGTGTACGAGCCAAATTCTACCTAACCGACACGTATCCTACTATATTTACAGATACACGGGCAAACTAGCCCAAACTTCGTGTACAAGGCCGATTCACGCATATCTTCCGTGTATACTCTTCAAGCCCATCTTAATCACGGCCCACCTCTGATCCGGTCAAATTCTGGTGATAACAGGTAGATGCAACCCATCATATACCGCATTACCATGGCGACTTCAACGGGACCTCCACCCTACCGCTTGTCCTTCTCTGGATCAAGTGTCTACGGTAAGCGCATCCGTTGATGAACGAGATGTGGAAGTACAATTGACTACTCCGTCCCACTCCAGATCTTATGGTTAACACGAGTTTTACGGCATAAGAATCACTGGACGACATTTGTTGTTTAATCCTAGATGGATATAAACCCATTGCAATGGAACCTCCACCATATAAACACATACCATGGTTCCATTGCCCACCACACAGTCATATTCATAGTTATGAAAATAGTACTTTTGCTTTTCATGCAAGAGTAATTAAAGTACACATCCGGTGTAAGTGATTTACATGATCTCATGGTCGCATGACTAGGTAACTATGTATTGATAGCTTATAGCAAGACAAACTTTATGACTTGATCTTATGCTACGCTTATTATGGGTGTGTGTCCATTATATCATTCTCCTAAAGACATACCTTGTTATTAAAAACATCCAATGTTCATGATCAGGAAACCATGATCATCAATTAATCAACAAGCTAGTTTAAGAAGAGGCTTACTAGGTACTCTTTATGTTTACATAACACACAAGTATTAATGTTTCCGGTTAATACAATTATAGCATGCAATGCAAACATTTATCATAAACACAAAGATATAATAATAACCACTTTATTACTGCCTCTTGGGCATATCTCCAACACATCCTTGCCGCCACATGTCCCCATGACCTAACCAAGCTCAAACAAAGGAATAATGCCACCGCATCACTACTGCTGGGGTGTAGTCAATGTTGTAGACCACGCGGACAATGGATTAGAGTTTCCCTGGAAATCGAGCCTCAAAGGGTGGGAATGACCCAAAAAACTATGTGTATCCCCATGGTGTGTAGAAAAGTGTGGTGGGATGTTGATGGATCCAATAATGGACACCTGGGGTTGTCCGGTTTCACGCACATGCGCTCACGACACTTAGGCAGTTCCAGGAATTATAGGGGGGACTCCCCGGTGGGGTGAACCGGAGGGAATCTTGAGATAGTATGGATCCATCCTTGCCACCACATGTCCGCATGACCTAACCAAACAGAAACGAAGGCACAATGTCACTGCGGCACCTCCGCTGGGGTGTAGTCAATGTTGTAGACCGCGTGGTCAACATATTAGTGTTTCCCTGAAAATCGAGCCTTGGGGGTGGGAATGACCCAAAAAATTGTTTGTGTCCACATGGTGTGTACACTAGCGTGGTGGGGTGTTTCTTGATCTAATGTTGTACCCCCAGGTGCGTCCGGCTACAGACACATGCGCTGACGGCAAGTAGGTATGTTCTGGACGTATAGGGGGAACTCCTGGGAGTGGCTAACCGGAAGGAACCATGAGACCATATGGGTTGATCCTTGCGAACACATGTCCCCGTGATCTAATTGTCATGGGCATACCTTTCGAGTACACATTATTAGTATACCTAGATCGGCCCAATATGGAGAAAGTCCAAGAAGGCAATCCGAGGTGGAATGCATCTTGTCCCATTATATTGGGAAGACCTTTTCTTCGAACTGTTGGTGCTATCATTGATATGAAGAAAGGTAATATTAAATATCAATTTCCTCTCAAGAAAGGTATGGAACACTTCCCTAGAAAGAGAATGAAGTTACCTTATGATTCTATTATTATAACAAATTATGATGTTGACACTTCGTCTCTTGATAACACTTGATACACACTTTCTGCGCCTAGCTGAAAGGCGTTAAAGAAAAGCGCTTATGGGAGACAACCCATGTTTTTACTACAGTACTTTATTTTATATTTGTGTCTTGGAAGTTGTTTACTACTGTAGCAACCTCTCCTTATCTTAGTTTAGTGTTTTGTTGTGCCAAGTAAAGTCGTTGATAGTAAGGTTCATACTAGATTTTGGATTACTGCGCAGAATCAGATTTCTTTGCTGTCACGAATCTGTGAAAAATTCTATGTAGGTAACTCAGAAAATTATGCCAATTTATGTGAGTGATCCTCAGATATGTACGCAACTTTCATTCTATTTGAGCATTTTCATTTGAGCAAGTCTGGTGCCTCAATAAAATTCGTCTTTACGAACTGTTCTGTTTTGACAGATTCTGCTTTTTATTTCGCATTGCATGTTTTCATATGCTCGATGGATATTTCGATTCCATTGACTTTCAGTAGCTTTGTGCAATGTCCAGAAGTGTTAAGAATGATTATGTCACCTCTTAACATGTATATTTTGATTGTGCACTAACTCTCTAATGAGTTGTTTTGAGTTTGGTGTGGAGGAAGTTTTCAAGGATCAAGAGAGGGAGATGATGCAACATGATCAAGGAGAGTGAAAGCTCTAAGCTTGGGGATGCCCCGGTGGTTTACCCCTGCATATATCAAGAAGACTCAAGCATCTAAGCTTTGGGATGCCCAAGGCATCCCCTTCTTCATCGACAACATTATCAGGTTCCTCCCCTGAAACTATATTTTTATTCCGTCACATCTTATGTGCTTTGCTTGGAGCGTCGGTTTGTTTTTGTTTTTTGTTTTGTTTGAATAAAATGGATCCTAGCATTCTTTGTGTGGGAGAGAGACACGCTCCGCTTTTGCATATGGACAAATATGTCCTTAGGCCTTACTCATAATATTCATGGCGAAGTTTCTTCTTCGTTAAATTGTTGTATGGTTGGAAACGAGAAATGTTGCATGTGGTAGTGTATAATAAAATACTTGTAGAACATTGAGCTTTGGTAACTTGATTCTTTGCAAATGTTTTGAGGTATTTAGATGGTAAGGCTTGCTGGATAAATAAGTTAAAATTAGTAGTGGATTGTTGTCTTTAAGCTTGTGCCGTACTACAAATTCTATTTAAATAGTTGAAGGCGTAGTTGGACTTGATAGCTTTCCATGTCTGAGAGTTCATCGTAATAACTAAGTTGTGCTCGAAGGTCGAGGGAGCTAGCGGGGTACTTGTGCCACCGTGAACGGCCCTCCTTGGAGTAAATTTTAATCATGCTCTTAATGATGAACCCGCTAGTTGTTTGCAATAAGCTTGTGAGTTCTTTTTACTAATGTTAAGCTACGGTTTTTGGCACTTCCACCATCCAAATTTGCTAGCCTCTTCGTGCATCGTGCATTGCCTTTTGCTCACATTGAGAATTGTGCATACTTCGCCGGTACATCCAAACCCGTGGGAGAACTTTCTCTTGTTCTCCTACACATAAGCCCATACATCTCCTCAAAACAGACCACCATACCTACCTACCACAACATTTCCATAGCTGTTCCGAGATATATTGCCATGCAACATCCATTTTTACATTACATGCCATGTTGTCATTTATTATTTATATATTGCTTTGCATGATCATATACAACTGATGTGTGGTTTACCCATGTTACGCTAGATCATTGCACATCCCGCTACATCGGCAGAGGCATACAGTTTCATACATCATGTTTCATTCATTATGAGTTATTTGTACCAAAAAGTGTGTTGTCATAATAGGATGTTGCCCCTAAAAATGAAAAGAGCCGTGGAGGCCATCAAAAAGAAAAAAAAGAAAGTAAAAGAAAGAAAAAAAAAAGAAAAAAAGAAAAAAGGGAAAAAGAGAATAAAGAAAAAGGGGGCAACATTACTATCTTTTATCCACACTTGTGCTCATGTTTTAGCACCCGCATTATTCATAGTCATCATTTGTGCTCATGTTTAGCACCCACATTCATATGAGAGAGTTTTCATGTTTTACTAGTATAACTATGTGGGGAATTTACACTATAGAACTTGGGTTGTATATTCCAATGATGAGCCTCCTCAAAAGTGCTCTAGGTCTTCGTGAGCAACCAAGTTGGATGCACCCCCACTAGTTCCATTGGAGAGCTTTCATACACATATAGCTCTATGTGCATCCGTTGCATGGCAATCACTACTCCTTGCATAGCTTCGATCATAAGGCTTCCTCTTGTCTAATGGTCATTTACAGCTTTGCAAGCCTTTCTTCCATTTGGCCTTCCAAACCTCCATTAACGTTCTTTATGCCATAACATCCTGGTGCTAATACCAAATGCTTGCGCTCACCGGTTGAGTAGACTTCGAAACAGCTTGATTCATGACGTTCATGTTTATGTTTACTTGACTGAATCCTTCTTATGTTGTGAAAATTTACTTGATGCTTGGAATGAAGGATAGAACTTCTATGCTGAATACTTAATACATCCTTAATGAACTTTGTACGGTTGCATGTCTTTAAAGCAATAGTTTATGAAAACTTCTAGCTTGTCTAACTCTTGCATTATCATCTCTTATATCAATATAGACACTTGCTTTGAATGATTTGATCTCAGCTCATATGCTTTACAATAGTATGATCAAGGTTATGATGGCATGTCACTCCAGAAATTATCTTTCTTTATCGTTTACCTGCTCGGGATGAGCAGAAACTAAGCTTGGGGATGCTGATACGTCTCCGACGTATCAATAATTTCTTATGATCCATGCCACATTATTGATGATATCTACATGTTTTATGCATACTTTACATCATATTTATGCATTTTCTGGAACTAACCTATTAACAAGATGCCGAAGAGCCAGTTGTTGTTTTCTGCTGTTTTTGGTTTCAGAAATCCTAGTAAGGAAATATTCTCGGAATTGGACGAAATCAACACCCAGGGGCCTATTTTGCCACGAAGCTTCCAGAAGACCGGAGAGTCAACGAAGTGGGGCCACGAGGTGGCCAGGGGGTAGGGCGGCGCGGCCCCACCCTTGGCCGCGCCGACCTGTCTCCTGGGCCCCTCGCGACGCCCCCTGACCTACCCTTCCGCCTACAAATAGCCTTCGTCGCGAAACCCCCAGTACCGAGAGCCACGATACGGAAAACCTTCCAAAGACACCGCCTCCGCCAATCCCATCTCGGGGGATTCAGGAGATCGCCTCCGGCACCCTGCCGGAGAGGGGAATCATCTCCCGGAGGACTTTACGCCGCCATGGTCGCCTCCGGAGTGATTTGTGAGTAGTCTACCCCTGGACTATGGGTCCATAGCAGTAGCTAGATGGTTGTCTTCTCCTCATTGTGCTTAATTGTCAGGTCTTGTGAGCTGCCGAACATGATCAAGATCATCTATCTGTAATTCTATATGTTGTGTTTGTTGGGATCCGATGAATAGAGAATACCATGTTATGTTGATTATCAATTTATATCTATGTGTTGTTTATGATCTTGCATGCTCTCCGTTATTAGTAGAGGCTCTGGCCAAGTTTTTGCTAGTAACTCCAAGAGGGAGTATTTATGCTCGATAGTGGGTTCATGTCTCCGTGAATCTGGAGGAGTGACAAGAACCTCTAAGGTTATGGATGTGCTGTTGCCACTAGGGATAAAACATTGATGCTATGTCCGAGGATGTAGTTATTGATTACATTACGCGCAATACTTAATGCAATTGTCTGTTGTTAGCAACTTAATACTGGAAGGGGTTCGGATGATAACCTGAAGGTGGACTTTTTATGCATAGATGCATGCTGGATAGCGGTCTATGTAGTTTGTCTTAATGCCCAATTAAATCTCACTATACTCATCATAATATATATGTGCATGGTCATGCCCTCTCTATTTGTCAATTGCCCAATTATAATTTGTTCACCCAACATGCTGTTTATCTTATGGGAGAGACACCTCTAGTGAACTGTGGACCCCGGTCCAATTCTCTATACTAAAATACAATCTACTGCAATTGTTCTACTGTTTTCTGCAAACAATCATCTTCCACACTATACATCTAATCCTTTGTTATAGCAAGCCGGTGAGATTGACAAGATCGTTGTTTCGTTGGGGCAAAGTACTTGGTTTGTGTTGTGCAGGTTCCACGTTGGCGCCGGAATCTCTGGTGTTGCGCCGCACTACATCTCGCCGCCATCAACCTTCAACGTGCTTCTTGGCTCCTACTGGTTCGATAAACCTTGGTTTCATACTGAGGGAAAACTTGCCGCTGTACGCATCACACCTTCCTCTTGGGGTTCCCAACGGACGCGTGTTGTACGCGTATCAGGGGTGCACCGAAGCTCTTGAAGATTCGTGGAGAAGCTAGAGTCCCCAAGGCGAGGAAGGAGCCTAAGACCCATGATGAGAAGGCCCTTATCATTCCTTCGAGCGATGAGTAAGTGTACTATTTTAGAAATTTCGAACATGTATTTTCATCTTGGTCATAATAAACAATATGGCATGTGTACTAATGTGTTATTTATTTGCATTAACTGGACATGGGAGGCCAAGCCCCCCCCCCGCGCCATCCTAACGGCTTGCTTGGGGCTCGATTAAGAAGTTCGGCCGGCCAGATACACTCCCCTTAGCACGGTCCCCGGTGGCGAGACGAAGCTAGCCACTACTTGGGCGGACTATGAGGATGCCCCTGCCGTAGGCTTTGCGACAGCTGCTGAGGCTGTGACCACCAAGTTTTGGGTACGACATATATTTCTTGAGCACCGTTCATAGTTGATGATCCTAATGTGCTAACTCAATGACTTTCACAACTGATTTATGCATGATTGAAGTGCTTCTTTCGTGTGGACCCGGAGCTTGATAGGCAGGCGTGTCTCACTTTGCGTGGCGCATGTGAGAGGTTGACACCGCAGCAGTGGTACAACCAAAAGGTCACATGCGCTAGTGCCTGATGTCTACGCACGCTTCTATTCCTGTAGACAGTGTTGGGCCTCCAAGAGCAGAGGTTTGTAGAACAGCAGCAAGTTTTCCTTAAGTGAATCACCCAAGGTTTATCGAACTCGGGGAGGTAGAGGTCAAAGATATCCCTCTCAAGCAACCCTGCAATTACGATACAAGAAGTCTCTTGTGTCCCCAACACACCTAATACACTTGTCAGATGTATAGGTGCACTAGTTCGGCGAAGAGATAGTAAAATACAAGTATTATGGCTGATTGTAAGTAGTAATTGCAATCTGAAATATAAATGGCAGCAAGCAAACATGTAGCAGAACTTGTTGGAAACGGTGTTTCAATGCTTAGAAACAAGGCCTAGGGATCATACTGTCACTAGTGGACACTCTCAACAATGATCACATAAATAAATAACTTCTCTTCACTTGTGCTACTTTCTCACACTCTCTTGTTGGATAACAAACACCATTCATTGTGTAGGGCTATAAAAGCACACCTCAAGCCGGAGTAAACAAGCTCCACAACATCCGGAGTTCATATTAAAGTAACCTCTAGAGTGCATAATAGACCGTTGCAATTTAGACCGAGTACTAACATAGCATACACACTGTCAACAATAGCTATGAAAGGGGAAATAGATCACATCAATACTATCATAGTAATAGTTAACTTCATAATCTACAAGAGATTAAAATCATAACTTACGCCAAGTACTACATGATGCACACACTGTCAACATTACATCATGGAGGAGGAATAGAATACTTTAATAACATCACTAGAGTAGCACATAGATTAATAGTGATACAAAGCTCATGATCACATAAAGATCACACCATGGGAGAGAGAGATGAACCACATAGCTACCGGTAGAGCCCTCAGCCTCGGGGGAGAACTACTCCCTCCTCATCATGGGAGACAGCAATGGCGATGAAGATAGCGGTGATGTCGATGGAGATGACTCCGGGGGCAATTCCCCGTCCCGGCGGCGTGCCGGAACAGAGACTTCTGTCCCCCAAAACTTGTCTTCACGATGGTGGCGGCTACGGAACTCTTTGTGGAATATCGTCGATTCTCGTATGGTTTTCCCAGACGGAGCTTTATATAGGCGAAAGGGCGGAGTCGGAGGGGCACCAGGGTGCCCTCACCACCTGGTGGCGCGGCCAAGGGGTGGCCCGCGCCCAGGTATGGCGTGGGGCCCCCTGGCCCATCTTCGTCTCCCCTTCGGACTTCTGGAACCTCCCGTGAAATATAAGATCGTGGGCTTTTGTTTCGTCCAATTCCGAGAATATTTCCTGTGTAAGATTTCTGAAACCAAAAACAGCAGAAAACAGGAACTGACGCTTCGGCATCTTGTTAATAGGTTAGTTCCGGAAAATGTATAAAATCATTATAAAGTGTGAGCAAAACATGTAGCTATTGTCATAAAACTAGCATGGAACATCAGAAATTATAGATACGTTGGAGACGTATCAGTGCCTTCTGGGCTAACAAGGGTAAGAGGGTCAAGAAGGAGTACTATGTCGTTAACGAGCCTACAGAGGAATGGGATTCTACATTGCTGCTAAGTTTTCATTGGATTATCTTGAGTTGAGTATTGCGTTTTCAGGTTTGTCCCGAGTGGGCCGACCAGCATAAGGACGCATGGGAGGAGATGATTAGGGCGAGGTGGCTCAGGGAGGACGAGGAGTTTGCAGCCGTGTCTAGGCGTAACATGGAGAACCGAGGCACTGGTGGCACACACTGCGCGGGAAACCGCGACTACACCCGCTACAAGGGGAAAGTGGTATGTATATACATGGAACGACCTTCTTTCATTTCCCATCATGTTACATTTGTGATACGCATAACCTTCCTTTTCACGATGCAGCTGGCCGAAGCAGCACCTGGGGTGGTGCTTCATGATCCCAAGATATATGACATGATGCGGATGAAGAAGAAGCCCGATCCCGCATTGACTTAGACCTAGTACTACGGCAATGCCAAGGCCACCAAGGAGGACTACTGCGACATGGTGTTGTCTTGTCACCCGGAGGTGGATGACCCCTTGCGCTTGCCGACCGACGAGGAGTCGTTGGTCCTGTCGGGGCGCGGGCGTAGAGATGGACGTTTCCCCTTTCTGAATAAGGCGGTCAAGCCTACCCCAGCCATGAGCTACACGCGTCTCAAGCATACCCTCACCGCCGACAACCCCCAGCCTCGTCCCCGGCCTACTCGTCCACCCGCCTACGATGTAAGTTTTCCTCATTTTCATCATCTTCCCGGTTTTCCTTCCTACATGGATAAGTGTTGATGAGCTTCATTGTTTCTGAAATTGTAGCCTAAGTTCGAGGCGGCCTTCGAAGCCTGTAATGAAGCGTATCAGCAGGCCGCTGCGCAGTGGAATAAGCAGAATACAGCCTACATGTTGTATATAGGAGTAAGTTTGAATCTTTCTTCTCGCAAGTAGATGACAAGTCTCAGTTTGATGCTTTATTTCTGCAAAGCCTGACTTGTAACCTATCTTGCAGGCACTGATGATTTCTTTTTCTAGTGGTACACCGCTACCGGCTCAAGTTCCCATGGCGGGGGAATTGCCTATCATGCCATCGAGGGAAACTTTCTCTATGACTTACTACGGATCCACACCGGTAAGTTCTTTGCCAAACCGGTAGTTACCACTTTCCTTTGCCTCGCAAGTTGCTAACATGTAGGGAATATGCAGGGAACGGGATGCTCCGGGAACCAGGCCTTGCGGGGTGGGCACGAGGTCACACCGGTTCATGGAGGTGGTACTCCCGGTGCCTCTCCATCGACTTCTCCTGGGCGTACTCCCAGTTCCTCTCCGTCGACTTCTCCTGGGCGTACTCCATGTGCCTCTCCGTCGACTTCTCCTGGGCGTACTCCCGTTGCCTCTCCAGCTGGTTCTTCTGCAGCTTCTACTGGAGCGCAACCTCGGCCCCGGGCTTCTCGTTTCGCCAACGATGAGGGTGGATGCACCCCGCCCGGGTCCTTCATGCGCTAGTCGGCTCATACTATCTATGCGCTTGCTTGCTACTACTACTATGTATTTGGATGACATGGCACTCTCCTCTTGTATGCTACCATGTGTACCATGTATGCTACTATGTGGATTTTATGCTATTTTGGTGAATTATGGCGAATTTGGATGAATTTCGATGAATTTGGATGTATTTGGATGTATGAACTGATGTACTGTGCTAGTTGAACTGCTAAAATGTGCTAACTGAACAGCTGGAACAAAAAAAAGAGCAGGTCTACGCCGAGGGCAATGCCGTCGGCATAGACCCCTGCTGCGACCATATGTTCAGGTCTATGCCGAGGGCATTACCCTCGGCGTAGACCCCTGCCGTGCGGCGCAAGCGAGGCAGCACGGGCGCGCGCACGGACGCCACGTTGCGTAGCCGGCCGTCGGCGTCTGCATGTTGCCCTCGGCGTAGACCCATGCTACGGCGCGCCACGGGCCGCCACGTCGTCGTCGCGTCGATCTATGCCGAGGGTTATGCCCTCGGCGTATGGACAATGCCGTTAACGACGACGGCACGCCGGCGAGCGTACGCCGACGGCGTGTACACCGATGGTGAGCGCGGCCCTCGGCGTATGTGGCGTACGCCGACGGCCAGGCCTACGCCGATGGTGAGCACGGCTGTGCCGAGGGAGGTGGACGCCGACGACGTACACCGAGGGCTGCCATCGGCGTAGCCTACGCTGAGGGCCAGGCCTGGCTACGCCGAGGGCAGCCGGCCGTCGGCGTCTCCGGCGATTCCTGTAGTGCGCTAACAATCCTTGAGTTTAATAGATAGAACCACTGCAACTTTTGCACTTCTTATGTTGTATTGTTGCTTGGCTTTACCAGACGTTGTCCATGACAGATTGCTTCAAGCCTAGCAAGTTACAATAGTGATGCACTACATCAAACATTGCCCTTTTGTTGTGGTTTTATTTGACTTTTTGGCTTTGGCAAAAGCCAAAAAAGAATAGGAAGCCAAAAGAATAGGATCTTTGTTTTTTGGCTTCCAAAATCTAAAAGCCAAAAAAACACCTATTTAGGTGCTTTTTTTGGCTTTTGCCAAAGCCAAAAAGCCAAAAAAAAGCCACAACAAAAGGACTTGACAGTCAGTAACTTGCACAATACTTGTGTTGACCCAATAAATTATTAGGACCACCGTTTGGTCGAGGTAATATAAGGGAGCGCGGCGTTGTTGAATATTCGTCCAACGATGTTATAAGGGATCGGTTAGTTGCCAGTTAGAGGAGTAAAACCAAAAATATTGGATCGGTTAGAGATGCTCTAAGATGCACATATACATGTCCTAAATAAAATGAGCATTCTGATGATTTGAAAATTTCCATTACTTCGGTGGTGTTGTTTATGCTGGAATGGGGTGAGGGATCCGTAGTGTTGTTTACGGTGGGATGGGGTGAGGGAGGGCTAGGAGGGATTATCCCATGCTAGAGTTTATTGATAACTATTTTTGTCTAGATTATCATAAATTATTTTCTTATGGGACAAACGTAAATATTCAAGTACATGGGTAATAACCATCTAATCTAAATGTTATGGTTCTTGCAAGTTGGAAGAAATGAGACGATATTAAGCAGATATTAAGCAGACCACTATAAACGGAGAAACATACAATTATTTCTATGTCGAGTAAGAAATAATCACTCCTAGAAAAACTAGTTCTATTTCTAATCAAAGAGTATTGAAATAGATGGCTCAAGTTGTATGATCGTTTGTCATCCTAGAATAAAAGAACCCTGGAACCTGCTTAGAAAATTATCTTTGCGGATTTGTTCACCACCCATCCTTCAATTTCATTTTTCAGTTCTAACTGCACCTCATGGGGACCCCTCGGGAACACAACACACCCTTGTTCAAGAACCAAAGCATTGCAAAATAGCAGCTTGGCCACTTTCCTCTGTGCCTTATGGCCCTGGTAGCTCACAAGATTGATGCGCCTCACTCGATTCCGCAAGCATGATAGCGAAATATCCTGAACCACAATCTCAGCGTGGAGCTCGTGCAAGTTCGGCCAGTCGGTTTCAAACCTCTCCTGGTAGGTTGGCTTGAGAAACAGCGACAAAACCTCAACGCTCGGAGCCTGGTCGAGTATCCTGGTCATTGCCTCAATGCTACCGATTCGAAGGTATCCTGACAGCTCAAGCCACACGAGGTTGGGTAAGGAGGGGAATCCCGCGAAAGATTTACTCTCGATGTCTGATCCGAGATGAGTAGAATCTAGATGCAGATTTCTCATGCCGGTGAACTTATCAAGGAGCTTTCTGAACCGGGGAAACTCCCCCTTGTAAACCTTCTTGCCGCAGAAACCGATGGAGCACGAGGAGATCTTCTTGTCGACTCCGCGCAGGTCGAGGAGCGACTCCGAGGGGACGGTGCCTCTGTAATCAATCTCCCTTAGCTCCGAAGCGTCGATGCTGGCTCTAACAAGGTTGTGACAACACCGTATCGCGAATCTACTGAGGTGCCTGTCGAGGACGGTAATGGTGTAGCTATGGTCAGGAGCAGGGGTTTTGAAACACTTGTCTTCTTCACCGCACCTCTCCAGCGTGAGATCGATGAGACGTGGGCAACTAGAGACGAGGCGCTGGATGTTGGTACCCGATCTCCTGATGTTGCTAAGAAGCAACGTCTCGAGGAAAGGTAGGGCGATGAGCTCCGGTGGTTGGAGCGAGCAGGTGCCGAGGCAGAGCGTCCGTATGGCGGAGCCTCCGCGGGAGCTTGTACTCATGCGCGTCGTAGCCGTACGCATTGCACTCGCTAGACGCCGGGAAATCAGCGTCGCTGTCAGCGTCGTCGGAGTAACGGGGCTCGCCGAGGTAGCGCTCGCCGACGAGGGCGTGCTGGAGGCGCAGGTCAAGGTGGAGCTCCCGCGCGCTGCGGTTGAGGACGTAGTAGAGCCACCGGTCAAGCATGGGCCTGTCCCAGCAGTCGTAGCGGCCGAAGTTGAGGCAGAACACGCGCGGCGCCGCGTGGCCGCCGCAGCGGCGGCGGCAGAGGAGCGCGGCGTTGACCTCGTCGATGAAGTCCCCGTTCCGGCTCCGGCGCTCCAAGGCTTCCTTCATGAAGGTGTAGTTTTCGTTGTCGTGGGCCTCGCGCTGCACGAAGGAGATGGTGTCGACGCCGGCGAACGTGCGGCGCCAGCGTCTTGCGAGCGCGGCGGCGCGGGCGGCCTCCTTTGTGGGGAGGAAGGAGAGGATGGTGCCGAGGACGCCATCCGGGAGGTCGCTCAGGCGGTCTCTGCAGGCTACATCGCACGGCGGCTCCACATGCGGGGAGGTAGCCATGACGGGTCGGGGGCTGTGATCCGATCTCATCGAGCAAGCAATCTATCAATATGGTTCCTTGATCATCCAGCTAGGTTTGTTTAATCGTGATTGCTCCGGTGTCCCCCTTCCAGCTCCATGGTTCTTAAAAATTGGAGCCACTCCACGTTTTTTGTTTTGATCAGTTGCTCCAGCTTTTGGTACAAATACGTGTAGTTGCTTCAGTTTTTGGTACAAATACGTGGAGTTGGTTCCGCAGAACACAAAAACATGGATTACGTGGCCCACTGCCACCGATCAGTGATCAAAATATTACGCATGTTTTATCTTTCTTCCCCTCATCTCACGGGCATGTTTCACAATGCCAAGACTCTCCCTGATTTGACTTCACCGTACTGTGATTGACGCCTGCCGTCACCGAATCGTGGCCGCCGGCAAACGAATGAACTTACCTTCAGCCGGAGTCAAACTTGTCTGAATCATTCTTGCTACCGTGCAAATCGAGTTGTAGTTTGTTGCCGCCGCCGCCAGAAACTTGTTGTGACTGTCTCAACCAACTTCGTCGTGGGTGAGGCAGCACACGACGTAGTGGCGGCGACAGCGAGCTCCTGGCGGTGGCGGCAGCGAGCTACAACTCGATTTGCGCGGCGGCGAGAACGAATCGGACAAGTTTAACTTCAGCTGAAGGTATGTCGACTCGTTTGCCAGAGTCCATGATTCAGTAGCGACAAATGTAAATCACGTTGTGATAAAGTCAAATCAGTAGCAGTCGGATGTAAATTATGGCGCTCCGTGTTTTTTGTGTTTGTGTACCAAAACCTAGAGCAGCTTGTAGTTAACTTTTCAAATTCGTCTCCTCTCTTGAGCGCGTTTCAGGATTTCTAATTATCTGGTGTTTGGAAACGTCACGATAATGTCGGGTGGTACTGCGCCATCGCCATAGCCATCCTCACCGTCATGGCCAGGCCAACTCCACCGCCAGGAAATACTTCATCAGGGGCCAGATGGACTTTCAGCCAAAGATTTAAGTGATCACGCGGTGCGTCCCAGTGTGCTCTGCATTTTTATATTTCACGAATTCGTAATTATACCAAAAACTTGAGCAGCTCCAACTTCTCAGAACTGTGAAGCTGGGGGGGACACCGGAGCACACCCCTTGTTTAATTTCTCTTCACGCTGGCCGGGAGAACATATTGCATATTTTGGTCCGTCGTGGGCCTGCATGTCCTGGTATATCTATTACGGGGACAGTTGCCGACAGAGCGCCCCGGCAAGCTTCCATGGAAGAAGGAGCCAGAGCATCCTCTTTTGGTGAGCCCCCGTTTCAATAAGCACAACACGATGGACCAAGCATGGAGGCAAACAACTACCGGGAAAAGTTGACTTACAGAGGCAATTTAACTGCCGGAATAGAAGCAAGGTGGTAGATGAACTGCCGCTAAAAGTTTTGGATCAAGGGCAATCAACTGCCGGTGCAAGTCGTGGCGGAGAAACTGCCGGAACACATGCAGTAGAGGCACCTCATCTGCCGGCACAAAATTTGGGCGCGTGGGAGCGAAATTATTGCCGCTGCGGGAGGGAAATCTTGGCGCGCGAATGAAATTGTGGCGCGTGACCCGGCGAGCGAAATACATTAACAAAGTACCCAAATCCCCAAATCCGAGAAAATCCTCCTCCGCGCCGCTCTCCTCCGCGCCGCCGCCTGCTCGCCGCCTGGTCCCCCGCTCCCCACCTGCTCGCCGCTTGCTCCCCCGCTCCCCACCTGCTCGCCGCGCACCCGATCGCCACTTCTCGCCGCGCCCCCGCTCGCCTCCTGCTCGCCGCCTGCTCCCGCCTGCTCCCCCGCTCCCCACCTGCTCGCCGCGCACCCGGTCGACACTTCTCGCCGCGCCCCCGCTCGCCTCCGCGCGCCGCCCAACCGCTCGCGGCCGCGCGGGCTCGCAGAAGGCCGACCTGTTCGCGGCCACGCTCGCTCACCCGTCGGCGTCGCCGCTGCAGCTGCCCACCGCCGCCACCTCTTCCTCAGTCCTAAGCTGGCCGCGGTACCCTCCTTCTTCCTCCCTCTTCCTCCCCCTCCCCTCCTTCTCTCTGGCCGTCCCCTCCCTCTTCCTCCCCCTCCCCTCCTTCTCTCTGGCCGGCTATTTTTCCCCTATGTTTCCTCTTTTTTGCTTTGTTATAGAGTAGTAATCTACATGGAAGAGCTATAATATTGACAAATTCCAGAATTAGCCATGCTACATACAGTCTTTTGGTTAGTTTGACCATACAATCTCGCATACCTATGGCCACTTACACATGTAACATGTGGAGAATATGGCACTGAAATTATAATTATTCGTCGCACTTCAGTAGTAGGAGAAGCAGCAGCAAATTTGAGAGCTTATAACACATAAGTTTTGTTTGCATGCAATTCCTAACAGAACACATAGGCATGTTTTGATGAGTGGTGCTGCTTATGCTTCATTAACCGTGTGCATTTCTTTTGTGAATACTATGACGAGTGGTGATATTTTTGCTTATGTTACATTTGCGTTGCATTTGTTATAGGTCTATCTTATTGTAACTAATAAAAATGGACAAGAGATGGATGGGTGAGGCTAGGCACACAACACCTTATACTAATGGTGTAGCTCGATTTATTCAGTTTGCTTTTACACATTCAGCAAGAGGAAATACAATATTATGCCCTTGTAGGAATTGTTATAATTGTTCTTGGCATGAAGCTGATGTTGTCCGTGAGCATTTGATATGTGATGGGTTTGTTAATGGATATACAAGATGGGAATTTCATGGGGAGGCCACTCTTCCACCTAATGTGGATCATATTGATGTTGGTGAAGAGGAACCAATAGAGGAGGAGTGGGATGATGATTTCGAAGAATATGATGAGATGGCTGGCATGATTAGAGACATGAGACACGCTGAAGGGGATTTTAGTGATAGATGCGATGATGAGGGTCTTAGTGATAATGGTGATGAGAGTGAAGCGCTTAGACTTTTACCAGAATACAATAGCGAGGAGCTTTATCCAGGGAGCACCGGTTTCTCAAAGTTACGTTTCATGGTTAGATTACTTCACACCAAATCCATGGGTGGTTGGAGTGATAAAAGTTTTGACATGTTGCTAGAACTGCTAAGAGATGCCTTCCCTAAAGGCTCAAAACTGCCTATAAATTTCTATGAAGCTAAAAAAATGGTAAAATGTTTTAGTCTTGAATATGTTAGCATCCATGCATGTGAGCATGATTGTGTTTTATTCCGGAAGAATCTTAAAGATGCTGAGGTTTGTCCTGTATGCAAAACCTCTCGTTGGAAGTCTGTAAAGAAGAAGCCTGATGGGAGACATGTACATAAAGTCCCTAGAAAGGTTCTTCGGTATTTCCCAATAAGCAAGAGGCTGCAGCGGTTATTCATAACACCCAAGAGTGCAACAGACTGCAGGTGGCATGACGAAGGACGCACAAAAGATGGGCTTCTACGCCATCCTGCAGATTCACCAGCTTGGAAGCATTTTGATTCTGAACATCCAACATTTGCTGCTGATAGTCACAACATTAGGTTAATTATAGCAACAGATGGGTTTAATCCCTTTCGATCAATGAATTGTTCGTATAGCATATGGCCTGTAATTGCAATTCCGGTGAATCTTCCTCCCTGGTTGTGCATGAAGCAACCAAACTTCATGCTCTCCTTGCTAATTCCTGGCCCAAAGTCTCCTGGTGCAGACATGGATGTTTTCCTGGAACCACTTATCGATGACCTAGAGTTACTTTTTTAGGAGGGAGTCAGAACCTATGATGCCTCCAAGAAAGAATTCTTCCAGTTGCGTGCCGCAGTACATTCAACTATCACCGATCTGCCGGGTATGGCTACTCTTGCTGGATGTGCCACCTCTGGTGAATTTGGTTGTCCTAAGTGTCACTCTCTCACTTGCTCTATTCGGTTGAACAAAGGCAATAAGACATGCTACATGGATCACCGTAGGTTCCTAGATGAAGGTCATCCGTTTAGAACAACACAAAAGGATTTTTTTGATGGCAATGTGGAATCTAGGACAGCCCCTGTAGCACTTACAGGAGCTGAAGTGGATGCCCTTACACAAAACATGGAGACCGTGTTTGGTAAGCACCCTTCTAAGAAACCAAGCACAAACAAACGTAAGCGTGGGGGTCCTCCAATAATCCATAAAAGGAGATCCATATGGTTTAGGTTGCGATATTGGAAAGATTTATTACAGCCTCACAACCTTGACGCCATGCACATTGAAAAGAATGTGTGTGACAACATTATTCACACACTTTTGGGCATTGACCGGAAAACTAAAGACAACTACAACTCTCGTCTAGACCTTGAGGAGCTTGGACTTAGAGAGGCTCTCCATCCTGTTCCTATAGGAGAAGATTTATTCGATTTGCCTTCTGCCCCATACACATTGAGCCCTGAGTTAAAGAGGTTGTTTTGCCTAATTCGAAAGGAGTCAGGTTTCCGGCTGGTTATGCGTCTGATATTAGGAAGAATGTCCAGGTAAAGGAGAAGAAGATTGTTGGGCTAAAGAGCCATGACAATCACATTCTACTGCAGTACCTTCTACCGCTAGATGTGAGAAAAACGTTGCCAGAGGGAGTCAGTGCTGCTATTATTCGTGTGAGTATGTTCTTCAAAAAAAAATATTCTCCGGTCATCCGCATAAGTGATATGGAGGAGCTAGAGAAAGAAATAGCCGAGACGCTGAGCATTCTTGAGACAATATTTCTACCATCATTTTTTGATATGATGGTTCACTTGATGGTTCATCTTCCACTTCAAGTGAGGCTTGGAGGGCTTCGTGAAATTCAGCAACATGTATGCACCAGAAATGTCATTTTCGCAACCTGAACTTGTACATCACATAAATTATATGTAACAATATAATTGAGATATGTTTAGTCCATCATGTATAGGTACATTGGCAAGTTAAAGGATAATGTTCGTACTAGGAGTCATCCCGAGGGGTCAATTGCCGAGGGGTACCTTTTTGATGAGTGTCTTACATTCTCGCTCTCGGTATTTGGAAGGTTGTGAAACCAGATTCAATAGAAAATGTGCAGCCACACTTGATGTTAATGGAGCCATGTCTAGTAGCATGCCATTCTTCAACAACAATGGTCGATATTTGGCAGGGAAAGCTTACGAGTAACTTTAGATCATAAGACAATGATTCAGGCACATAGATATGTCCTATTTAATTATGACAACATAGAGCCCTATTTGAGGTATGTTACTACTAGTGCTTTAGTTTATGAATTTCATGTACGCCCTGTTTAATCATTGTAACACAGCAGATTGAAAAAACCCAGCATGACACTTTCCATGAGTGGTTTAGGTCGCATGTGGAACAATTAGTTGAGAGTGGGCAAGAAGTTCCCGAAGAGATTAAGACTTTGGCTGTAGGACCCTCACTGGTTGCAAGGAGTTATGGCAGTTACAGTATCAATGGTTATATTTTTCGTACAAAATCATATGATGAAGGTAGGCCTACCCAGTGCAGTGGTGTGGCGCTGGTTTCAAAGTTGTCATCATCCTCCACTGGAAATAGGATATTCTATGGCGTCATTAGAGAAATCATTGAGCTAGACTACAATCAAAAAGGGAATATAGTTCTCTTCAAGTGTGATTGGTTTGATAACCGTGTGCAAGACAATTGAGCAAGGTGATGTTTTGGCACATGTATTGGGAAAAGAGAAAAATGGGTATGTTCGATGCGTAGGAATGGGCCCGAGTCCTGGAAGGCTTGGAATTCCAGGAGGGCAGAAGCTTAAATCTACGAAGCTGCAAATGGCAGAGGAAGAGACCAAGGAGGCATGGCGGGCTAATGATGCTCTAAAGGAGCATGTAGAAGAAATTCGAGAAGAAACCAAATCCAAGATTGATGGCCTTATGGAAGAAATTGACCTACTCAAGTGGATGATGGCGCAAACAATTGCTGCAAACAATAAGACGAAGGTCGGTTGCACAATTCTCTACTTTTGTCCCATTTATTCTACTTTTACTATTAAACTTGGTTGATCTATTGATGTAAACACTGATGCTTTAATTTAATATTTGCAGAGTATTGAAAGAGAACCTGAAGACCCTGAAGGTAGTGTTGGTGAATCCTATGCTATTGAAGATCACTGTGAACTTGATGATGAGGAAGAAAGAGTCCAGCAAGAGATGAGGAAAGCGAAGGAATATTTTGAGAAGAAGCAAGAAGAAGTTCAGCTCTTGCAGAAGAAGAAGAAGGAAGCAGAGCTCTTGCAGAAAAAGAAGGAAGCAGAGCAGAAAAAGAAGGAAGCAGAGCAGAAGAAGGAAGCAGAGCTCTTGCAGAAAAAGAAGGAATCAGAGCAGAAAAACAAGGAAGATGCACTTGCTCGGAGAATGAAGGATGCTGAAGGACACCAGAAGAACCAAGAAACCATGCAGAAGAAGGATGCTGAGACGCGCAAAAAGCTACAGAAGGAAGCAATAGTTACACAAAGAAATCATCAGGTGTTGTTTTGATTTCTTCCTCGCTTTTCTTGTTTTGTGGTTGTTTATTGAGAAGTACTACTATGCAATATTTATCTCATTTTGTTTCATCATTTTTACCAGCAAGGGAAAGAAGTCATACTGTACAATGTTTTTCGTGACCACACTACCCCTGTGGCAAAAGCCACCATTCTATCAACTGACCGAAAGAAGATGGTAGGGGGCAGGGAACTGGGTGTTGAATGTTGTGAAGTTGTCATCAACTACATAATCAAAAGGGATGCTCTACTACCTCGTCCTATTGGCAATATCACTACCATGGGACAAGCTCAAGGGAGATCTATTGCCTGGCTCTACAAACATGTAGGTTTCTATTTCTGAAAGAAGCCATATCCTTTCATCTTCTTATTGTATTAAATGTGCATATGGAGGTTAAATTGTGTGTATTGCTTCTTGATTTTGTATATGCAGATGGAGGAACAGAAGAAGTCCACGGATAAGCCTACCTCAGCTCCCGTTCAAGAACAGGTACACTTGTCTTCTTGCTTCTGAATTTGCTTATCACCATGTGATGTTTCAAATACTCTGAAATATTCACTGTAGAAAACACTGTTTATATGTCCTGTAGAACTATGTGTAGAATTTGCTTATCACCATGTGTGTATTTATTTTTTCATCCAACGGTTGTAGATGCATTAAGTTAGGGTAATGTAGCTCTCTAACTTTGTAGAAGCTAAGTTAGAGGAGCTGGTTCCCCCTAGTCTACCATGGGTTAGATATTCTCTGGAAGTGTCAAAGCATTTGGTTTTTTTCTTTCTACGCCAGTTTTTCTTGCAAAGTTTTAGTATATAAAGTTAATTATTGTTACTTTAGTTTTAAGGTATTAGAACAAGTATATGTATAAACTAGGCCGAGAAGAATGAAATGCTCAGTGTTCATCCTCATCGACTCTTGTCTGATAAGACATATAAGCGCTAGCTTCTCTATTTTTCCTTTTCTTGAAACATAATATGCAGGCTCAGTACATTCAGTGTGAACATTGCCCTTTCCAAATGTACACTAAGACTTCAAAATTGCCCTTCCAGCTGGTGATCATATTCTTAAGATCCAGTTATGTCATGGGTATCCAGTACATACGATTTTGAAACTTAAAATTTTCCGGTTATGTCACTAATCGTGGGTATCCACCGTCAATGGTTGCTTCTTGGAAGAATACTTGATTCTTGTTGAGCTTTGTTATATCCTGGCGCACCTTTGCAAACACCTGGGTACATGACGTTTGTATCTTCCCTAGTCTGTAATATATGTGGTGAAGTAGCTATGTGGTATTAAAAAAAATTGTTTCTGGCGACGCAGGATGCTTCCGCGAGGAAGATTGGAGAGGGGCGGCGCATCTCGAGGAGGAGGCCTGTGGAGAGCCAGAGCTGCCTGGAGCAGAGGAGGCTGTAGCGCCGAGGAGCGCCGTCCGTGTGTCCGGGGACGACGGCCCGGCGCGGGTGAGGGAGGCGACATAGAAACTTGCAGGGGACTAGGAGGGGCGGGGAAGGTGCAGGTTTACGAGGGATAAGCGCGCCGCCAGCCAGAATGTGTTCGTATGATAGAAATCGGACGAGTCCAGTGGATTTTGGACTATCCCGTCTCTAGCTCCGAAGTCCGTCCAATGATACTAGACCTACTGTCCATTTACGTCCATTATCTACTGCGGTCCAATCCAACTGTGCCCAACAAAATTGAATCCAAAGCCCACTGGACGGTACCAATCCAGTTCCAGATTTAGTGCTACAGAACCAGGCAGCCATTTCGGATGTTCTATCTGAATTTTTTTCCGAATTTCTAAAGCAACTCAATTTGAACGATTGTAAGTTTGTAACTGTTCTTATAAGCAGTAACACTGTAACAACAGCCCAGGAGAGAGAAATTACGTAATGAAAGAGTAGTACTGCAGTGGAATTCGGCCCGATCGGCCATGAACGAACGAAAACGCAGCGTTGCTGCTGTAGATGTGTCCTGCCTGCAGAGAGGCGGTTAGATGGAGACAACAGTCCTGGGACGAGTGCTTCTGCCTGCTGTGTTGACGCCGGCCGTCGGGACTCCAGCACTCCGCCGACGTGCGACGGGGTAAAACAAAGGTTTTCGTCGATGGGAGCTCAAGCGATGAAGCTAACACGATGCCACTAGTTAGGCTAGTTCGCTAGATGGGCCTCACGAGTATAGATTGGGAGGCCGCCAGGCTGGCTTGCTCGTGCACCATGGTCTGTTTCACTTCTATTTTTTCATGTTTTCCCATTTATACACTTGTGTGTGCTGTATATACCTAGTTTTTTGCCAAAACTTTTGGGTATTCACTTGAATACCCTTGAATTGAAGTGGGCCCGCCCCTGTACGGAACTACACATGCAAGACAATAAGATGAAAACAGGGAGCTTGGACAGTGAGCTTTCTTCAATGTTTCTTTGCTCAATTTTATGTATGTGCAAACAGTGAGCTTGGACTCATCATGATGTTCCTGGCAACTTTCAACTCAACTTCTTTCAAGATACTGAACATATCTTAGCCACACTATCACTTGGGTGTATGTATGGCTGTTGCTAGCTTCTTGACAACTTGCCAACCGTAAGTGTGCATGTACTTTGCTTTATTCTTTACATCGAAGCAATATCAGCTTTGACTAGTTGGTAAAATGCATATTCGGCTAACTGTGAGTTTTGGACATGGTCACATTTAAAAAACCAGACATTGCACCCTCTATGCCATTACAGACTACTCACATTTCATTGATCTTCTCATTTATTTCAGGGCAACAGGAATGCAGACTAGTTCGTACCATGCAAGGCGCGCTGTGATGCCACTGGTTGTTGGATTAGAGATGTCTTTTTGTTTTCCAGCTGAAGTGTCTTGAAATATTTATGAATGTTGCACTGCTAGTGGGCTGATGTATTAGGCGCAATATAAGTGGCATATGTATGCAATGTTGAATCAGACTATGAATCTATATCCGTATGATCCGACTATGAATCTATCTATGTGATCGGACTATTACGAATGACCTAATTTTGTTTCTGAATTCATCTGTATGCGACATGTTTCATGACCTGTTTTGTTTCTGAATTCATCTGTATGTGATATGTGAATTGATATTGGCAGTGGGCCTAGAATGACCAGCATGTCGAAATTATGGCGATTTGACTGCCGGTAGGAAATTTCAGGCAATCTAACTGCCGGTAGAGATATTTGTGGCAGAAAAACTGCCGGTAGGATGTTTCAGGCAATCTAACTGCCGGTAGAACTATTTGTGGCAGACAAATTGCCGGTAGAAATGTACGGGCAGCATAACTGCCGGCGTAGGGTATGTGCCGGCAAAGAATTATCCTAGGGCAGCTAGCCTGCCGGTACAGAATTATCTGCCGGCACATGTTTTGCCGTCAGCATTATAGAGGGCAGAAACGTCTGCCGGCACAACATTTGTGCCGGCAGACTACTTGCCTCCATAAGCTGCTTACGCCGGCAGTTTTATAGCCTCCATGCTTGGTCCATCGTGTAGTGAAGCGCAACCATCTTCTCCGCTGTGACGCTGCTCCTACCCTCCTCTCGGCCAGCCTTGGTGGCGAGGGAGAGGTTGGGGATGAGCGCATCGTCGTCGGTCCGGTGGATCTTTGGAATCTGTGATCCAGGCAGCAGCTTCCAAGCGGTGGCGCCTTCTCGTCGTGGCTATCTTCGGTTACAAGGGTGGCCCTGCTGCGCTTGGACGACGCGGCACGAGCTTCTTCTTCCTCCTTCGGGTGAGGATTCTCATCGGCCTCGGTGTGGCGTCCATCGTTGCAACTTCCCCAAGTGGTTCTGTCCCCGGCGGAAGCAGCGGCGGTCACGCCGGAGAGTCAACCATCATCGGCATCGACCAAGGACTCGATCGCGTTTTCGAGTTTTCTTCTGGGGTGTTTGTTGTAAAACTGAGGGACTCTGTTGTAATTTCCTTCTTACTATCTGTCCTTCCTGAAGTTGTAAGCCCCCTGCCCATATAATACAGATTCCAGGGCCTCTGGCCCTTTATGTTCAAAAAAATATCTATTACGGGGACTCGGGCGCCCACGACTGCCACCCCAGGGAGACTCCCAGCCACATGGGGGATGCGAGGAGACAGGTGGGAAGGTGATGAAGTGGATCATGCGCTTCGTTGCAGCCTGTTTTGCACCTGCACATGATGAACAGGCTTGTATTATGTTCCTTGCTCCATTTTTTTTTTACTCATCATGGTATTAAGCAGATCGGACTTGACCGGAAACTGATTGCAAACTATCCCTGCTTGTAAGATGATTTTTTCCTTCCAACGTTTTAGCCCACAATTTTAAAATTAATTAGGTATATGACATCAAATTGAGATTCTTTTTGTTTAGCATGTATATGCAACGCTGACCAAGGATACCAACGACATGACTTGGCTCATGCTATTATTAGGTAGAGAAGGCAGAATCAAAGATCAACGTGTATGTTATGCATTAGTGTGTGCAGCATTTCATTTGATGCATGTTTCATCTATGAATTTCATTATCGCCGTTCCCATTTTTTTTGAAAGAGGCAAGGTCCTAAAGGACCTAGACTATGTTGCATTAGTCAAAGCGGTGATACAAGTTACATAGAGCGTCACAATAAAAAAAAAAATTAGAAACAAGTCCCTAGATTTTGCACAGGGGACCTCTAAGGAGCTTGCATGAACGCGATCCAGTCCCTCTGTCACACTGCCGCTGGGGGTGGTGGTGGTGGTGGGTAGTCGCCGGAGGAGAAGGAGGGCGAGGAGGTGGTGGTGGAGGAGGAGGAGGAGGAGGAGGAGGAGGTGGTGGTGGTGGTGGAGGAGGAGGGGGAGGTGGTGGAAGAGGAGGTGGTGGTGGGTGGTGGTGGAGGAGGAGGAGGAGGAGGAGGAGGAGGAGGTGGTGGTGGTGGTGGAGGAGGAGGAGGAGGTGGTGGTGGGTAGTCGCCGGAGGAGGAGGAGGTGGTGGTGGTGGTCGCCGGAGGAGGAGAAGGTGGTGGTGGTGGTTGCTGGAGGAGGGGGAGAAGGTGGTTGTGGTGGTCGCCGGAGGAGGAAGACGTAGGAGGAGGAGGAGAAGTGGAGGAGAAGTGAGGAGATGTGGAGGAGAAGAGGAGATGAAGAATGGCGCCTCCGAAATTCAAAATTCGGGCTAACAATTCTGTGGCGCTGATACGTCTCCAATGTATCGATAATTTCTTATGTTCAATGCTTGTTTTATGACAATACCTACGTGTTTTGTTCACACTTTATATCGTTTTGATGCGTTTTCCAGAACTAACCTATTGACGAGATGCCGAAGTGCCAGTTCATGTTTTCTGCTATTTTTGGTTTCAGAAATCCTAGTAAGGAAATATTCTCGGAATTGGACGAAATCAACGCCCAGAGTCTTAGAATTGGACGAAGCTTCCAGAACACCCGAGAGCCGCCAGAGGGGAGCCCTGGGGGGCCCACACACCAGGCTGGCGCGGCCAGGGGGTGGGCCGCGCCCCCTTAGTGTGTCACCGCCTCGTCAGCCCTCCGACTCCGACTCTTCGCCCATATAAACCTTCATGACCTAAATCTTCGACACCGATTGACGAAACCAGAGAAAACCTTCCAGAGCCGCCGCCATCGCGAAACTCCAATTCGGGGAACAGAAGTCTCTGTTCCGGCACCCTGCCGGGACGGGGAATTGCCCCCGGAGTCATCTCCACCGCCGTCTCCACCGCCATCGCTTGTCTCCATGATGAGGAGGGAGTAATTCACCCCGGGGCTGAGGGCTCCGCTCGTAGCTATGTGGTTCATCTCTCTCTCTTTGTGATCTAGTTGAATATCATCTATGTGCTACTCTAGTGATGTTATTAAAGTAGTCTATTCCTCCTCCATGATGTAATGTTGACAGTGTGTGCATCATGAAGTACTTGGTATATGCTATGATTGTGATCTCTTGTAGATTATGAAGTTAACTATTACTATGATGGTATTGATGTAATTTATTCCCCCTTTCATAGTCTGTCGGTGACGGTGTGCATGCTATGTTAGTACTCGGTATAATTGTGTTGATCTATCATGCACTCTAAGGTTATTAAAACATGAATATCGAATATTGTGGAGCTTGTTAACTCCGGCATTGAGGGTTCGTGTAATCCTACACAATTAGTGGTGTTCATCATCCAACAAGAGAGTGTAGAGTGGTTCTATTATGTGATCATTGTTGAGAGTGTCCACTAGTGAAAGCAGGATCCCTAGGCCTTGCTTCCAAGCATCGAATCTCCGTTTGTTTACTGTTTTGTTGCATGTTTACTCGCTGCCATATTTTGTTCAGATTGCTATTGCCACTCATATTCATCCATATCATTTGCATCTCACTATCTCTTCGCCGAACTAGTGCACATATACATCTGACAAGTGTATTGGGTGTGTTGGGGACACAAGAGACTTCTTGCTTTGTGGTTGCAGGGTTGCTTGAGAGGGATATCTTTGACCTCTTCCTCCCTGAGTTCGATAAACCTTGGGTGATCCACTTAAGGTAAAACTTGCTGCTGTTCTACAAACCTCTGCTCTTGGAGGCCCAACACTGTCTACACGAAAAGAAGCGTGAGTAGACATCAGGCGCATGTCCACATGGTGCGCCACATAAAAAATTTCGATTTTTTTATTTTTGCAGCAAAAAATCTTGACTTTGTCGTATCTTTTTACTTTTTTTAAATTTGGCAATCCTAAAAATTTGCTAACCAGGTACTCTAGATAATTCTTTTATATCCCATAGATAGTAATGTGGGGCATGCAATGGTGCATCTATGTGCCAAGTGTGGCCTCGCTCTGGCATCCCAAGCTACTTAGAGCATCTCTAACAGAGCCTGAAAACAGGCCAAAACCGAAAAATAACCGCCAGTTTACGGGTCCGGTGCGAAAAATGGCGCAGATCAGAGCCTGAAAACGAGGCAAAACCGAAAAAAAAGTTCAGTCCGAACTGAAAAACCAAACTCGGCCCCTATTTGTAGGGGGCGAAATGCCGAACCGAAGGGAAACCGAACATTTACGCGCGCTGAAAGTTCATGGCAGTTGCTCTTCATTGTCGTCCTTCCGCCCGCCAGGCCACTATCAAATTCACCATATTCTTCCAAATTTCGACTAGTTTCCGCCGGAGATGAACTATAGGCGCCGGAGACAAGCACATCCTAGCTGGAATTGGCTGCTGGTCGCCGGAATCGGTGGCCGCGCGCGCGACGACGGACTGCCCTGGCGGGGCTCGAGCGGCCATGGCATGGGTGGCGCCGGAAGGGCACGGCGGTGCGGGTCGGGGCCAGGCGGGCGCGCGGCGGCGCAGGGCCGGGAGGGCGCGCGGCGGCGCGGTGCCATGCCGGCACGTGGCGGCGCGGGCCGGGTGGGCGCGGAGCCGGGCGGGGCCGTGCGGGCGTGGTTCTGGGCGGAGCTAGGCGGGCGAGCGGCGGCACAGGGCGGCGGAGCCAGGCGGGCGAGCGGCGGCGTGGGGCAGCACAGGGGCGACGGGGCCGGCCAGGACAGCTCGGGAGGAGCTTGGGGAAGAAGAAGGGAAAATAGGGAAAAAATAAAAAAATAGCTGACAGGTGGGCCTTAATAGCATATTTGGGGAATATTCTATTTTACAGTTTTCCTTTACGGGGTCTGTTCTACGCCAGCGATTTTTCAACCCGTAAACACGAGTTCGGTGAACTGAACTCCGAGTTTTCAGTTGGGCATATGCGCCACAGAATTCCTTTCACCCATGTGCAGTACTAGATCCCGTGTGGCCCCATAAAGATTATGTGGCTCACCCGTCTACATGTAGTACAGAAAGTCACAATTCTGTGGCACACCAATGTTACATCGTCACAGAAAGTTGAAATTTTTGTGGAGTATATCTTTTATGGGCCATATAAATATTTTTGTGGAGCACGCACTTTTAGGTGCGCCACAGAATACATTCCTATCTATAATGGTTTTCCTAGTAGTGTACCCACGTATCATTTCCCTTTGTCATTTAGCAAGTTGCTCAACTTGCATTTCTCGGATGGGTGTCTGGATAGGTGGTGTTATGCCCTCGAGCCACACCCTTTTGCCCACATTAGTGACTTTGATTTTCTTTGTAATCCAGTCTCCTTTTATTGGCCCGTGCCGTTTCAGCCAATCAACATCGGGAATAGCGTCGTAAGCTCTAGAGTTCAGAACTCTCATGGGTGTGTGAAAAATTTCTCCCTGCGTTCACCATGTGAAATCTGGTATGACACTATCACAAGTCATAGTGTGCTCGTTGGGCAGCTTGACTGGTGTTATTTTCTACACTTTGCATTGCAGTCTGGCTACCATATTGGCATTAAGAAAACTGCAAGTGCTGCCCGAGTTAATCAGAATGATCAATACTTGATTTCCCACCAGTGCATGAAGCCGAATTGTCTCTGAAGCGCCCATGCCAAAGATCGCATTCAGAGATAAACTTAATTTCTTCGCATTTTCTATGTCTTGGATCTCCATTATATTCAAAACCTCCTCTGATAGTAACTCCGCCCCATCTTCTGTATGCAGCGCATTGAGCTCTGCATTTTCTTTCTTTGTGCATTGGTGCGTTAGACCGTATTTGTCTCCACATCAGAAACACTGTCCATCTGCACGACGGTAATCACGAAGTTGTCGATTGCGCCATAACTCACTGTTGCCCAGCTTGAGATGAGGCTTGAGTATTTCGACTCGAGGAGTTGCTGACCGATGACCCATAAGTATAGGAGGTTTATCGTAGTATTTTCAATAAATAAGAGTGTCGAACCCAACGAGGAGCAGTAGGTGTTGACAAGCAGTTTTAATCGAGGATTCACTATAAGCACTAGCAAACAGGTTTGCAGGGTATTTGGTATTATAGATAAATAAAGTACAAGTAATAAAATGTAGTAATAATAATTGCAGCGAGTGGTCCAATCATGTCTATAGCAAAGGACAAACCGGTGGTTTTACTTATGATGAACAAACGTTCCTGAGGATACACGAGAATTACGTCAAGTGTTTTCGCTTCACATAGCTAAATCTTCGATGGTTTGGTAAGTGTTGTGTGGGTGAACCTATGCTAATGTACTACCCCATACTTGGACTAATACATACTTGTGATTATAGTTCTTGCAAGCATCTGTAACTATAATATTGTAATTAAGATAAATCTAACCACAACCTTAAACTTTGATATCCCACACTTCCTCATGCACTGGTTTCCTAACAGAGGTTTGGGTTTCCCTCAAAGAAAAACCAGGGGTTTGGATTTCTGTCGCTCCCGCAACCTCACAATTACTAGCCAAATACACGATGCATTCCTGATGACGCGTGAAGCACACGTTCGTTGGGAACCCCAAGTGGAAGGTGTGATGCGTACAGCAGCAAGTTTCCCTCAGTAAGAAACCAAGGTTATCGAACCAGTAGGAGACGAAGGCCACGTGAAGGTTGTTGGTGAAGGAGTGTAGTGCGGCGCAACACCAGGGATTCCGGCGCCAACGTGGAACCTGCACAACACAATCAAAATACTTTGCCCCAACTTAACAATGAGAATGTCAATCTCACCGGCTTGCTGTAAACAAAGGATTAAACGTATGGTGTGGAGAATGATGTTTGTTTGCAAAGAACAGCAGAGAACAATGATTGCAGTAGATTGTATTCAGATGTAAAAGAAATGGATCGGGGTCCACAGTTCACTAGTGGTGTCTCTCCAATAAAATAAATATCATGTTGGGTGAACAAATTACAGTTGGACAATTGACAAATAGAGAGGGCATAACAATGCACATACATATCATGATGACTAATATGAGATTTACTTAGGGCATTACGACAAAGAACATAGACCGCTATCCAGCATTCATCTATGCCTAAAAAGTCCACCTTCGGGTTAGCATCCGCACCCCTTCCAAGTATTAAGTTGCAAACAACATGACAATTGCATTAAGTACTGTGCGTAATGTAAACAATACAAATATCCTTAGACAAAGCATTGTTGTTTTATCCCTAGTGGCAACAGCACATCCATAACCTTAGAACTTTCCGTCACTCGTCCCAGCATTCAATGGAGGCATGAACCCACTATCGAGCATAAATACCCCCTCTTGGAGTCACAAGTATCAACTTGGCCAGAGCCTCTACTAGCAACGGAGAGCATGCAAGATCATAAACAACACATATATGATAGATCAATAATCAACTTGACATAGTATTCCATATTCATCGGATCCCAACAAACACAACATGTAGCATTACAAATAGATGATCTTGATCATGATAGGAAGCTCACAAGATCTAAACATGATAGCACAAGAGGAGAAGACAACCATTTGGCTACTGCTATGGACCCATAGTCCAAGGATGAACTACTCACGCATCAGTCCGGAAGCGATCATGGTGATGTAGAGTCCTCCGGGTGATGATTCCCCTCTCCGGCAGGGTGCCGGAGGCGATCTCCTGAATCCCCCGAGATGGGATTGGCGGCGGCGTCTCTGGAACTTTTCTCGTATCGTGGCTCTCGGTAATAGGGTTTTCGCGACGGAGAGAATAAATAGGCAAAGGGGCAGAGTAGGGAGGCGCTCGAGGGGCCCACCCCATAGGGCAGCGCGCCCCCCTCTTGGCCGCGCCGCCAGGTGGTGTGGGGCCACCTCGGCTCCTCTTCGTCTCCTCTTTGGATTTCTGGAAGGCTCCGTGGAAAATAAGACCCTGGGCTTTTGTTTCGTCCAATTCCGAGAATATTTCCTGTGTAGGATTTCTGAAACCAAAAACAGCAGAAAACAGGAACTGGCGCTTCGGCATCTTGTTAATAGGTTAGTGCCGGAAAATGCATATAAATGATATAAAGTGTATATAAAACATGTGAGTATTGTCATAAAACTAGCATGGAACATAAGAAATTATAGATACGTTTGAGACGTATCTAGCATCCCCAAGCTTAGTTCCTACTCGCCCTCGAGTAGGTAAACGATAACAAGGATAATTTCTGAAGTGACATGCTACTATCATAATCTTGATCAATACTATTTTAAAGCATATGAGATGAATGAAGTGATTCGAAGCAATGGTAAAGACAATGACTAAACAACTGAATCATATAGCAAAGACTTTTCATGAATAGTACTTTCAAGACAAGCATCAATAAGTCTTGCATAGGAGTTAACTCATAAAGCAATAAATTCTTAATAGAAGGTTTTGAAGCAACATAAAGGAAGATATAAGTTTCAGCAGTTGCTTTCAACTTCAACATGTATATCTCATGGATAATTGTCAACACAAAGTAATATGATGAGTGCAAATAAGCAAGTATGTAGGATTCAATGCACACAGTTGACACAAGTGTTTGCTTCTAAGATAGAAAGAAGTAGGTAAACTGACTCAACATAAAGTAAAAGAAAGGCCCTTCGCAGAGGGAAGCAGGGATTACTTATGTGCTAGAGCTTTTTATTTTGAAAACATGGAAACAATTTTGTCAACGGTGGTAATAATTCATATATGTTATGCATAAAACATCCTATAAGTTGCAAGCCTCATGCATCGAATACCAATAGTGCTCGTACCTTGTCCTAATTAGCTTGGATTTCCATGGATTATCATTGCATTACATATGTTTCAACCAAGTGTCACAAAGGGGTACCTCTATGCCGCCTGTACAAAGGTCCAAGGAGATAGATCACATTTGATTTCTCATTTTTGATAGATCTCAACTCGAGGACATCCATACCGGGACAACATAGAAAACAGATAATGGAATCCTCTTTAATGCTTTAAGCATTCAACAACAGATAATATTCTCATAAGAGATTGAGGATTAATGTCCAAACTGAAACTTCCACCATGATACATGGCTTTGGTTGGCGGCCCAATGTTCTTCTCTAACAATATGCATACTCAAACCATTTAATCATGACAAATCACCCTTACTTCAGACAAGACGAACATGCATAGCAACTCACATGATATTCAACAAAAGTGTGATAGTTGATGGCGTCCCCGGAAACATGGTTACCGCTCAACAAGCAACTTTTAAGAAATAAGATACATAAGCTACATATTCTTTACCACAATAGTTTTTAAGCTACTTTCCCATGAGCTATATATTGCAAAGACAAGGAATGAAGTTTTAAAGGTAGCACGCAAGAAACTTACTTTGGAATGGCAGAGAAATACAACATAGTAGGCAGTTATGATGGACACAAATGGCATAGGTTTTGGCTCAAGGTTTTGGATGCACGAGAAGCATTTCCTCTCAGTACAAGGCTTTGGCTAGCAAGGTTGTTTGAAGCAAACACAAGTATGAACCGGTACAGACAAAACTTACATAAGAACATATTGCAAGCATTATAAGACTCTACACTGTCTTCCTTGTTGTTCAAACACTTTTACCAGAAAATATCTAGACTTTAGAGAGACCAATCATGCAAACCAAATTTCAACAAGCTCTTGTTGATCGCCAAAACCCACCGGCGGGCAGTGGCCTGTCAACACCGTAGAGCCGGGAAGAGCCTAGAGCTGCGGCTGGCTGAGACCCCTCCGAGCGACGGCCCGCAATGCTCTTCTGGTCACACGCGGCGATGCGAAGTGCAAGGGCGTGCCACCTGACCTATACCTGGTCGGGAAGGTGATGGGGATGCCTCGCTTAGTTCCCGCATGGCATACACGTAAACATTAAATACGAGCCTCGATCGGCTCTCGAGGTTATCTGTGGATCGGCTCAAAGAGCCGATCCACCCATGATCCGTGCGGGTGCACGAATACTTGGTGATCCTGCTTGATCAAGATATAGCTAATGAGATCTACGACGATTTAGGGTTTTCACCGCATAATCGGATCATCCTACTCCGGGTTGGGCCTCGCGGCCACGCACGGTGCTCATAAGCCGATCCTAAACAAGGCCAAAGAACCAACAATGATGTTGATCCGCGGAACATCCTGTTTAGGACTTGCGAACGCCACCCTACGTGCCACCGGATCCTCCCCCTTTGTAAGGCCTAACTATTGCGGATATTAAACTAATCCTTGCATAACAAGGAGCAATCGTAACGGATCAGATCTACTAGATGATGAACAAGCGGGGTGCCGCCCCCACGTCTAAGATAGACGTGAGGACGGCTAGACATGCAAGGGTTGCACTACGTAAGCATGTTTATACGAAGAACAATGCTAACCCTAACACATCTATGATAACTACGTTGCCCGCCATCAAAGACGCTTCGATACGGGCAACGCATGAACAACGTGGAGCTTGTGCTGCCTAGATCGCAAGATGCGATCTAGGCAGCATGTCGCTACCCGATTGAAACCCTCGAGACGAAGGAGTTGGCGATGCGCCGAGATTGGTTTGTTTTGGGGTGAACGTTGTGTTGTTGTTTATTCCATAAACCCTAGATACATATTTATAGTCCAGCGGACTTTCTAACGTGGGAATATCCCACCGTGCACGATACAAACTCTAACTTTTGATCTAAGATATAATCTACTAAAAATAAAGATACACGGGCAATCTAGCCCAAATTCTCCGTGCAAGGCCGTTTCAGAAATCTTCCACGTGTAGTCTTCCAAGTCCATCTCTCTTACGGCCCACCTCTGGATTTGTCCAAAATCTGGTGATAACACATGCCCCCCTGGTTTTGGAAATAATTTTTCCAAAATCATTAAGCGTTCCTCCGTCGGGTCATGTCGTGGCAGAACAGAGCTGTTGCAGTACCCGTTATCATTACGCCCTGTCTTCTCAGCTTCTCTGCAAAATTCGATAGCTCTGGCGTCATCTCCTTGGAAACTGTAATGACAGTAAATTTCCACCAGGCTCCTCATTATTTAACTGCGCCGATCGATTAGCTTTCTTCATCCCCTTCCTCTGTTCCAGCCATCGGCACCCAAAAAACCCTCTTCCCCCTCAGCAATGTCTTCCTCTTCCTCCTCCTTCTCAAACCTCTTCCCCCCATTCTCGCCGAAGAAGAACGAGGACAAACCTTCTTCCGAGGTGAACCCCCTCCCCTCCGACGATGAGAAGAAAGAGGGAGAAGTAGCGAAGGCCAAGACCTTCCCCTCCGCCAAGCTCCCGCTGAAGAAGCGCTCCCGCATGTGGGCGGACAGCGAGGATGAAGATGACGACGAAGAAGAAAAAGAGGAGGAGGAAGATGAATCTTCCTCTTCCGCCGGGTACCCGCCAACCAAGCGCTTCCGCTCCTGGGCGGACAGCGAGGACGATGATGATGACGAGGAGGAAGAGGCTCCGGCCACGGGCTGGGGTAGCAGCGACGAGGAGCTTCCCGGGAGCAGCGCCGACGACATCGACGGCGGTGACGACGAGGACAGCGACGACTAGTAGAATAGGACTAGTAGTAGCAGTGCGCTAGGCACTAGATCCCTCTTTTGAGAGCCATCGGCTCTTTCTTGTAAAGCCGCTCCTCTAAATTAATGAAATTGTTCTTTTGATTCATCCTTCAATTGTCCCAATTTCATTCCTTCCGCCTGTCATATCAAGACCGATAGCAATGTATCGATTTTTCTTCTTTTGGACGCTCATGAAGCTGGATTCTCACGTCGACTAGCTCGTAGGCCAAGAACTTCTCAGTTTCAGGCTGCGATTTGGTATCTGACCATATTTTCTTCGCAATCCCTTAGCCGATGACCATTCATCGGCTATTTTGAGAATCCAATCCCTTTGCAGCGACAGGACAGTCCAAAATCTGTAAAAGCCGACGGCCTCCCTTCCTGATTCCTCTTCATAGCTTCAGCAATCTTCTTTGGCGACCAGAACTGCTTCCAGAGAGGATCACGACGCAGGATCAATCGATGCAACTCCAATTGGTTTCTAAAGAACCAAATCTTCATGTAGTCCGTTGCCCCCCGAGTCTTTATCAAGGCGAGGACAGTCGTGAGCCAACCACATGTGTCACCATCAGCCTCCGAATCGTAATGCAGAATCAGCCGATTCCACCAAAATCGGCTCTCTGAAGAACTTCCAGGGCGAGCTGCCCCCCGAGCTTTCATCAAGGCAAGAATACCGGCGAGGATGCATAAGTCGTTGATCAGCTTTCTTTCTACTGAACATCGACGTTGATGTAAACCCTTGAGCACATAGCCAGTAGGTCTTGGTCTTGTGCAACTGTACTAAAGTCGATGGCTGCACATCGGCTTTGCTTCTGAATTTTTTTTTTTATTTGGCCGATTTTTCCTTCACCGGCCCCCAATGTCCCACTGCACGCATGTCTGCACATGTTTATCTGCATATGCTTATCTGACTATATGCCCCCCGAGCCGAATCTGCCAGATGACTGCAGATATCGGCTTTCCTGGTTAGTCAGGGCACTGTGCTTGCACGTCGGCTTCATAAAGATTCAGGCTGGCTTTCATCTGCCGACATGGCCGCTGCCCAGTAGATCGTTGCTGACCACAAACAGAATATGTGCAGAAGATAATTTTGGCCGATTGCTGGAATCGGCCTCCACATTGCTTGCTCGATGAAGGTTTTGTAATGCCCCTCCATAAATTTTGGGGCCGATCACAAGGATCAGCCTCGCACAGTTTGCTCATTGGGTTAATCTTGCTACTCAGTCAGGCTGGATAAAACCAACCCAACCTCTGACTTGATGCGCCTGTTGTCGTCCACCTTGAGTGCATCGTATAATCGTGGAGCACTAAACTCTGTCGGCAAGACAAGCACCATGTTTGTGCCAGCCGATGCTTCATCATCGGCTTTCTTTTGCTTGGGACGCCACTCCATTCTCCGTGGACGACCCTCTTCATCCAGGGTTCGCTGAACCTTTGCGGCCAGGTCCGGCCGTGCCTTTCTTAGCGTATGCAGGTATAACCTTTCGACTTCCTCCAGGCCGCGCAACCGCTGAACCCTGTGTTTCTGTGAACGGCTGAGTCCGTCAGGGCACCACCTTGGACGGTGGTACCTGTCTTCTTCTTCTTCTAGCCCTTCGTCTTCGGAATCTTCAAGATCTGCCCAACGAAGTGACTCAGCACGTTTGCTTGGTGGCGGGAGAGGCCCTAAGCGCTCAAACACAGACACGTTGGCTGCCTCCTTCTTCTTCTTGTTGCACTCTGGGCAATTGCCGATTGTGGGCAATCGGCTCATTCCTGAATCCCAGCAGTGTCTGAAGAAAGGGCAGTCCCAGTGTCTGGCGTTGTCATCTTGCTCCCTTGGCCTGTCCGTGGCACGGCGCTCGTGCTCCTCCTCATCGCGATTCTGCCGACGATGTCTTCTGGCTTCTCTAGCCAGACGATCTCCTTCATCATCATAGTTGGACCGTCGGTGCTGGTCGTACTGACTCACATATTTGTTGAGGAGGTGATCAGAGAGAGGTCGCTGATATCTTATGTTCTTCACTTCTCCCTCTGTAACGTAGCGCTTGCCATCATGATGGAGCCGATCGCGTGGAGCGGCCTCCTCTGTGTCCTTGCTATGAGAGCAGCTGCCCTCATCTCCATCTTTGCCAGAGTGGTCCCCAGTTCCTACCATGTTGATGCTGAACATGGGACCTTGCTGGCAGCCCTCGGGGTAGACGACTTCTACCATGTTAACGGCGGGGAAGGGCTGGGTGTCTACCTTCATGGCGTACTGGTTGAAAATTAAACGCCCCTTCTCTATCGCCGCTTGGATGTGCTGACGCCACACCCTGCAGTCGTTGGTGGCATGGGAAAGCGAGTTGTGGAACTTGCAGTATGGCTTTCCGTTTAGCTCTTGCGCCGTAGGGAACTTGAGACCTTCAGGAATCGTCAACTGTTTCTCCTTGAGCAGGAGGTCGAAGATTTGTTCGGTCTTGGTCACGTCAAAATCAAATCCCCTGGGCGGCCCGGTGGCTTTACCCATTTGCGGGACACGGGGTTCCTCCCCGAGTCCATTCAGCCACTTGCTACTTCTTGGTCTCCCGCGAGCGCTTCAACTTCCTCCGTATCGACCATGACTATCGCACGCTTGAACTTGTCTTGGTACAGTGTCGGGTGGCGCTGTTCATATGCTGATAGTTTCCGAACCATGTGCGCTAGCGAGGGATAATCTGCTTGGGAGGCCATGTCCTTGAGCTGTGTTGCAAGGCCAGCTACTGCCAATTCGATCGCTTCCTTTTCGGTTATACGAACCGAATAACATCGGTTCCTAAGATTCTCGAAGCGCTGGATGTACTCCGTCACCGTTTCTCCGCGCTTCGACGTAGTTGTGCTAGATCGGCAATGCTAGACTCGGAAGCTTCGAATGATATTGCATATGGAACTGTTCTTCCAATTGCTTCCAAGACTGGATGGAGTTTGTTGGCAAAGAGGTATACCATCCAAAAGCCGATCCTGTGAGGGACTGTGAAAAGAGCCTCACACGTAGCTGATCCGACACTGAAGCCGGTCCTAGTTGCGCCAAATATCGGTCGATGTGCTCGATGGAGCTGGAGCCATCTGATCCACTGAATTTGGAGAAGTCAGGGAGCCGATATTTAGGTGGCAGCGGGATCATCTCGTACTCGTCGGGGTACGGCTTGGAATAGCCGATTGCCCTTCTTTTCGGCATAATGCCGAACTGGTCTCTCAGTATGGTACTGATCTGATCCGCCGTGCTGGCTGCAGGAGATGCACTCTGAAGATTCGCCGGGGTGGCGTACTTAGCCAGCCATGTTTGCTTTTCCAGCTCTGAGCCAACTGCAGGAGCTGGGCTCTGGAGTTTCGTCGGGGTGGCGTACTTGGTTAGCCACGTCTGCTTCTCAAGCTCTGTCGCTGACGTTTCTCCTGTTTTCGCCGGAGTCCCTGACGTTGTGGCCTGGTTTGAGAGTGCCCAGTTGCCACAATCTGGCACATACGTGCACGAGTATCCTTGAGGGATCTCCTTAGGCGCCTCCGTCAAGAACTGGTAGTCGCTAGGATCGCCACCAATCTTGTAGACGACGAATGCCGGTGTAGCCGGCACTTCAGGTGGTGCTGCCAACGCATATGGCAGCGGTGGACGGGACTGGAGTGGCAACTCTCCTTGGTGCGTCCCGAGAGCTGGTCCTGACGGCGAGTACCGGTGGCTCATGATCTCTCGGATCACGCGCGAGCGAGACGCTCCAACACGTTGACCAAGTTTTCAGAGTGGCGGTGTAGCGAGTGAGCCACCAAGTAGTTGATCTCTCGCCGTAGGGCCATGGTGCGTTCCTCCGACGGGCGCAGAGATCTATCCCATCGAGTGCACCTTGTGGTGAGAATCCCTTCCATCCGATGCCATGGGTACGGGTTCTCCGAAAAGAGCCGATGAGGTCGGCTTCGAGGGTGGCCTTGATCTCGTCATGTTTCTTCTTGAGCTCAGCGAGCAGCTCCTCGTAGGTGACTGGCGTGCCGTCCGTCGCCATCTCAGATGTAGATGGCGATGTGGTTGATGTAGACGATGGTCCCACCGGGCGTGCCAGAATGTGTTGATCGCCAAAACCCACCGGCGGGCAGTGGCCTGTCAACACCGTAGAGCCGGGAAGAGCCTAGAGCTGCGGCTGGCTGAGACCCCTCCGAGCGACGGCCCGCAATGCTCTTCTGGTCACACGCGGCGATGCGAAGTGCAAGGGCGTGCCACCTGACCTATACCCGGTCGGGAAGGTGATGGGGATGCCTCGCTTAGTTCCTGCATGGCATACACGTAAACATTAAATACGAGCCTCGATCGGCTCTCAGGTTATCCTGTGGATCGGCTCAAAGAGCCGATCCACCCATGATCCGTGCGGGGTGCACGAATACTTGGTGATCCTGCTTGATCAAGATATAGCTAATGAGATCTACGACGATTTAGGGTTTTCACCGCATAATCGGATCATCCTACTCCAGAGTTGGGCCTCGCGGCCACGCACGGTGCTCATAAGCCGATCCTAAACAAGGCCAAAGAACCAACAATGATGTTGATCCGCGGAACATCCTGTTTAGGACTTGCGAACGCCACCCTACGTGCCACTGGATCCTCCCCCCCTTTGTAAGGCCTAACTATTGCAGATATTAAACTAATCCTTGCATAACAAGGAGCAATCGTAACGGATCAGATCTACTAGATGATGAACAAGCAGGGTGCCGCCCCCACGTCTAAGATAGACGTGAGGACGGCTAGACATGCAAGGGTTGCACTACGTAAGCATGTTTATACGAAGAACAATGCTAACCCTAACACATCTATGATAACTACGTTGCCCGCCATCAAAGACGCTTCAGTACGGGCAACGCATGAACAACGTGGAGCTTGTGCTGCCTAGATCGCAAGATGCGATCTAGGCAGCATGTCGCTTACCCGATTGAAACCCTCGAGACGAAGGAGTTGGCGATGCGCCGAGATTGGTTTGTTTTGGGGTGAACGTTGTGTTGTTGTTTATTCCATAAACCCTAGATACATATTTATAGTCCAGCGGACTTTCTAACGTGGGAATATCCCACCGTGCACGATACAAACTCTAACTTTTGATCTAAGATATAATCTACTAAAAATAAAGATACACGGGCAATCTAGCCCAAATTCTCCGTGCAAGGCCGTTTCAGAAATCTTCCACGTGTAGTCTTCCAAGTCCATCTCTCTTACGGCCCACCTCTGGATTTGTCCAAAATCTGGTGATAACAGCTCTACAGTAATTCTCCACTAATAGGTTCAAACTACATGATGCAAGAGCTTAAACATGATCTATTTGAGAGCTCAAAACAATTGCCAAGTATCAAATTATTCAAGATAATATACCAATTACCACATGAAGCATTTTCTGTTTCCAACCAAATAGCCATGAACGAAGCGGTTTTCAACCTTCGCCATGAACATTAAAAGTAAAGCTAAGAACACCAGTGTTCATATGAACAAGCGGAGCGTGTCTTTCTCCCACACAAGGAATGCTAGAATCCGATTTTATTCAAACACAAACAAAAAAAAACATACAGACGCTCCAAGTAAAGCACATAAGATGTGACGGAATAAAAATATAGTTTCACTAGAGGTGACCTGATAAGTTGTCGATGAAGAAGGGGATGCCTTGGGCATCCCCAAGCTTAGATGCTTGAGTCTTCTTGAAATATCCAGGGATGAACCACTGGGGCATCCCCAAGCTTAGACTTTTCACTCTTCTTGATCATATTATATCATCCTCCTCTCTTGATCCTTGAAAACTTCCTCCACACCAAACTCAAAACAATCCCATTAGAGGGTTAGTGCATAATCAAAAATTCACATGTTCAGAGAGGACACAATCATTCCTAACACTTATGGACATTACCCAAAGCTACTGAAAGTTAATGGAGCAAAGAAATCCACTCAACACAGTAAAAGAGGCAATGTAAAATTAAAGGCAGAATCTGTCAAAACAGAACAGTCCGTAAAGACGATTTTTTTAGAGGCACTTAACATGCTCAGATGAAGAAGCTCAAATTGAATGAAAGTTGTGTATATATCTGAGGATCACTCATGAATTTTTGCAGATTTTTCTGAGTTTCCTACAGAGAGATCTACTCAAATTCGTGACAGCTAGAAATCTGTTTCTGCGCAGAAATCCAAATCTAGTATCAACCTTACTATCAAACACTTTACTTGGCACAACAATGCAATAAAGTAAAGATAAGGAAAGATTGCTACAGTAGTAACAACTTCCAAGACACAAATATAAAACAAAAATTGCAGAAGTAAAATAATGGGTTGTCTCCCATAAGCGCTTTTCTTTAACGCCTTTCAGCTAGGCGCAGAAAGTGTAAATCAAGTATTATCAAGAGATGAAGCATAAACATCATAATTTGTTCTAATAATAGAATCAAAAGGCAAATTCATTCTATTTCCAGGGAAGTGTTTCATACCTTTCTTAAGAGGGAATTGATACTTAATATTCCCTTCCTTCATATCAATAGTAGCACCAACAGTTCGAAGAAATGGTCTTCCCAAAATAATAGGACAAGATGCATTGCATTCAATATCCAAGACAACAAAATTAACGGGGACAAGGTTATTGTTAACCGTAATGTGAACATTATCAATCCTCCCCAAAGGTTTCTTTATAGAATTATCAACAAGATTAACATCCAAATAACAATTTTTCAATGGTGGCAAGTCAAGCATATCATAGAGTTTCTTAGGCATAACAGAAATACTTGCACCAAGATCACATAAAGCATTACAATCAAAATCATTGACCTTCATTTTAATGATGGGCTCCCAACCATCTTCCAACTTCTAGGAATATAAGTTTCAAGTTTTAATTTCTCTTCTCTAGCTTTAATGAGACCATTTGTAATATGTTTTGTAAAGGCCAAGTTTATAGCACTAGCATTAGGACTTCTAGCAAGTTTTTGCAAGAACTTAATAACTTCAGAGATATGAAAATTATCAAAATCTAAACCATTATGATCTAAAGAAATGGGATCATTGTCCCCAATATTCTGAAAAAATTCAGCACTTTTATCACAAACAGTTTCAGCAGTTTCAAGCAGTTTTGCACGCTTTGTATTAAGAGTAGAAACTTTGCCAACACCAATTATTTTACCATTGATAGTAGGAGGTTTAGCAACATGTGAAGCATCAACATTACTAGTGGTGGTAATAGTCCAAACTTTAGCTACATTATTCTCTTTAGCAAGTTTTTCTTCTCTTTCCCACCTAGCATGCAATTCAGCCAATAATCTAATATTTTCATTAATTCGAACTTGGATAGCGTTTGCTGTAGCAAATGACTTAATATCTTTAGTTTCATTAGGCATAACTTTCAATTTTAAAAGATCAACATCAGCAGCAAGACTATCAACCTTAGGAGCAAGAACATCAATTTTACCAAGCTTTTTCTTCAACAGATTTGTTAAAAGCAGTTTGTGTACTAATAAATTCTTTAAGCATGACTTCAAGACCAGAGGGTACATAAGAATTACCATAACCATTACTATTATTAGAAGAATATGGCCTATAGTTGTTACCAAATTTATTCCTATAAGCATTGTTGTTGAAATTATTATTTTTAATGAAGTTCACATCAACATGCTCTTCTTGAGCAACCAATGAAGCTAAAGGAACATTATTAGGATCAACATTAGATCTACCATTAACAAGCATAGACATAATAACATCAATCTTATCACTCAAGGAGGATGTTTCTTCAACAGAATTTACCTTCTTACCTAGTGGAGTCCTTTCAGTGTGCCATTCAGAGTAATTGATCATCATATTATCAAGAAGCTTTGTCGCGGCACCCAAAGTGATGGACATAAAAGTACCTCCAGCAGCTGAATCCAATAGGTTCCTCGAAGCAAAATTCAATCCTGCATAAAAGGTTTGGATGATCATCCAAGTAGTCAGTCCATGGGTAGGGCAATTCTTTACCAAAGATTTCATTCTTTCCCATGCTTGGGCAACATGTTCATTGTCCAATTGCTTAAAGTTCATTATGCTACTTCTCAAAGATATAATTTTAGCGGGAGGATAATATCTACCAATGAAAGCATCCTTACATTTAGTCCATGAATCAATACTATTCTTAGGCAAAGATAGCAACCAATCTTTAGCTCTTCCTCTTAAGGAGAAAGGAAACAATTTCAGTTTTATAATGTCCCCATCTACATCCTTATACTTTTGCATTTCACAAAGTTCAACAAAATTATTAAGATGGGCAGCAGCATCATCAGAACTAACACCAGAAAATTGCTCTCTCATAACAAGATTTAGTAAAGCAGGTTTAATTTCATAAAATTCTGCTATAGCAGCAGGTGGAGCAATAGGTGTGCATAGGAAATCATTATTATTTGTGCTAGTGAAATCACACAACTTAGTGTTCTCAGGAGTACCCATTTTAGCAATAGTAAATAAGTAAAGCAAACTGAATTAAATAAAGTAAATGCAAGTAACTAATTTTTTGGTGTTTTTGATATAAAGAAAGCAAACAAAACAGAAAATAAAATAAAGTAAAGCAAGACAATAACAAAGTAAAGAGATTGGATGTGAGAGACTCCCCTTGCAGCGTGTCTTGATCTCCCCGGCAACGGCGCCAGAAATTTAGCTTGATGACGCGTGAAGCACACATTCGTTGGGAACCCCAAGTGGAAGGTGTGATGCGTACAGCAGCAAGTTTCCCTCAGTAAGAAACCAAGGTTATCGAACCAGTAGGAGATGAAGGCCACATGAAGGTTATTGGTGAAGGAGTGTAGTGCGGCGCAACACCAGGGATTCCGGTGCCAACGTGGAACCTGCACAACACAATCAAAATACTTCGCCCCAACTTAACAGTGAGGTTGTCAATCTCACCGGATTGCTGTAAACAAAGGATTAAACATATGGTGTGGAGAATGATGTTTGTTTGCAAAGAACATCATAGAACAATGATTGCAGTAGATTGTATTCAGATGTAAGAGAATGGACCGGGGTCCACAGTTCACTAGTGGTGTCTCTCCAATAAGATAAATAGCATGTTGGGTGAACAAATTACAGTTGGGAAATTGACAAATAGAGAGGCATAACAAGGCACATACATATCGTGATGACTAATATGAGATTTACTTAGGGCATTACGACAAAGAACATAGACCGCTATCCAGCATGCATCTATGCTTAAAAAGTCCACCTTCGGGTTAGCATCCGCACCCCTTCTAGTATTAAGTTGCAAACAACGGACAATTGCATTAAGTACTGTGCGTAATGTAAACAATACAAATATCCTTAGACAAAGCATTGTTGTTTTATCCCTAGTGGCAACAGCACATTCATAACCTTAAAACTTTCTGTCACTGTCCCAGATTCAATGGAGGCATGTACCCACTATCGAGCATAAATACCCCCTCTTGGAGTCACAAATATCAACTTGGCCAGAGCCTCTACTAGCAACGGAGAGCATGCAAGATCATAAAAAACACATATATGATAGATCAATAATCAACTTGACATAGTATTTCATATTCATCGGATCCCAACAAACACAACATGTAGCATTACAAATAGATGATCTTGATCATGATAGGAAGCTCACAAGATCTAAACATGATAGCACAAGAGGAGAAGACAACCATCTAGCCACTGCTATGGACCCATAGTCCAAGGATGAACTACTCACGCATCAGTCCGGAGGCGATCATGGTGATGTAGAGTCCTCCGGGTGATGATTCCCCTCTCCGGCAGGGTGTCGGAGGCGATCTCCTGAATCCCCCGAGATGGGATTGGCGGCGGCGGCGTCTCTGGAACTTTTCTCGTATCGTGGCTCTCGGTAATAGGGTTTTCGCGACGGAGAGAATAAATAGGTGAAGGGGCAGAGTCGGGAGGCGCTCGAGGGTCCCACCCCATAGGGCGGCGCGCCCCCCCTCTTGGCCGCGCCGCTAGGTGGTGTGGGGCCACCTCGGCTCCTCTTCGTCTCCTCTTCGGACTTCTGGAAGGCTCCGTGGAAAATAAGACCCTGGGATTTTGTTTCGTCCAATTCCGAGAATATTTCCTGTGTAGGATTTCTGAAACCAAAAACAGCAGAAAACAGGAACTGGCGCTTCGACATCTTGTTAATAGGTTAGTGCCGGAAAATGCATATAAATGATATAAAGTGTATATAAAACATGTGAGTATTGTCATTAAACTAGCATGGAACATAAGAAATTATAGATACGTTTGAGACGTATCAATTCCCCTAGGCCCATAAAGATAAAGTATCATGTAGTCGACGTTCACATGACACCACTAGAATAATAGCACCACAACTTAAATATCAAATCAATGCATATTACTCAACATAGTTCCACTACTAGCAGCATGACTTCTCCCATGTCCTCAAGAACTAAACGAACTACTCACGAGACATCATATGGATCATAATCAGAGGTGATATAATGATGAATAACAATCTGTTCATAAACCTTAATTCAATGGTTTCACTCAATTGCATCAATTACATGGAGTAATCAACACCGGGAAAGTTTCCCCTATGAACTAGACAAGTATCAAACCCAAGGTGTCACAATGGGACGTCGTGGAGACGGCGGTGATGATGGTGCTGATGGTGGAGATGATGGTGTTGATGATCCCGATGAATTCCAGCTCGATGGCGGTGACGATGGCGACGATCTCCCCTCTCTGAGGAGGAATTTTCCCGGCAGAATTCTGCATGCCGGAGAGCTTTTCTTTCTCTCTGGTTCTCCGCCCCATAGCGGCGGCGGAATATCTCTGGTCGCTCCCTCGATCTTAGGTTTCGCGAGGGATTGAAATACGCGAGGGGGCGTCGTCAGAAGTGGGCCAGGGCGCCCACACCATGCCTAGGCACGGCCTAGGGTTGACCCGCGCCTAGGGTTGGTCTGGAGCCCCCCTGGCCCATCGCGGCATCCCCTTCAAGCTTCCTCCGTCGATCTGGAAAATAGGATTTTCTATATCTTTGCTAGGAATTTTTGGTCTTCAGAAGTATGGTGTCTTGACGGTCCATTTTCCACAGATTTCAGGCTCCGGCAGTTAATTCTCCAATAATCATCAAACTTGGAAAAATAGATGGAATAACATAAGTATCACCTCTAAATATGAAATATAACAATGAATAACAGTAAATTATGATATATAATAGTGATGCAAATTGGACGTATCAACCCCCCAAGCTTAGACCTCGCTTGTCCCCAAGCAAAACTGTACTTAGTAAACCAGACCACAGATTTATGGAGTGAAGTGTCGATAAACAAAATACGGACAAGAAGCATCATACTTACCAATACACAAGTCATTATAGATAGCAACTTCTTCTTATATGATTCAGCTTGAAATGAGTAAGGAATCACTAAATAGAGGTGCATAGAGGAAATCATAATTAATGATGGCAAACTTTTGCTCTTGGTCAGAGAACAATTAACAAATTGTACTTATCTTTCGAGCAGAGTCTTTATATTAGAGCTTATTGCAGAAATCACCCGCTCAATCATTACAATCTCTTTACAATCATAGATATCTTTCGGAGTTATATTCATTCAGATAAAAGCATTGTGCTACACAAGGAAGAATAAAAGAGAGAATTGAATGGATCAACATATATAAATGGTTGGATCACAACAACTCAAATGCTTGCTTGAGGTAGAGGGAAATAGGTTTACTGACTCAACATAAAAGTAAAAGAAAGGCCCTGCGCCGAGGGAAGCAAGATTACTCATGTGCTAGAGCTTTTTGTTTTAAATGCAATAGGAGTGTTGAAAATATATTTTTTGAGAGGGATGCATGTCTATGTCAACGAATGGCATTGAACAATATATCATCCTTTCATATAGTGACCTCAAGAGCGGCTCCCATGTAGTTCTCCATTGCACACCATTATTTAGGATCTCTCTAGTACATAATGTGCGGAGCATTGTTTGTTTATTTGTTTATTTTATATTTTATTTTGGATGGGCACCCAACGCCTTGCTATTTTTGCAATATTAAGGACTTAGCACATTATTCATGCTAGTCATGAAATGAAGTCATAAAAAGACAATAAACCATTCAATACTTCCTCATGAGCTAAGAACAAAATACAAAACAGGTAGTAATGTTTGAAGATTTAAAGGTAGCACACAAGCAATTCACTTTAGAGTGGCAGTGAAATACCACATATAGGTAGATATGGTGGACACAAATGGCATGAGGTTTTGGTTCATGGTTTGGATGCACGAGAAGCATTCCCCTGTGAGTACATGTCTTTGGCTAGCAAGATTGGGTAGCAAGCATAAGAGTTGAGCAATACAAGCAAATATACATGTGACAGAAAACAATCATGCAATCTTCCTTGGAAGTACAAACGATTTGATCTTAAGAATATTAAGCTTATGAGCCAAAAAGAAAAAAAGATAATTGAATAATATATCTACATGTATTCCTCTTTGTTCTACTTAAGCCTCAAAGTAATGTTGGTACTGACCAATGCTAAGTTTGCCAAGACCAACTAGAATTACTTTATGCTCCCATAGTGATACCAATACTAACCAACAAGATTAATCATATGATAGAAGTTACAAACTAAAATAAGATGTATAGAAAGTAAATGATAAAACTTCTCATTAATATTCCATAACGGCAACTCACACCAAGAGATACATATATAATCAACTAAAGGAGAGATACTTCCACACTGCAAACTATCCTATATGATAACTTCGCTACTCGTGATATGACTCTACTGAAAGGTAAATAAGTAAAAGAGAATAGTGTGATACCGCGGCACTCCCCCAACCTTGGAACAAGCTAAGGGGATGCCAATACCAATGACGAATTACTCCTTTGGCAGTGATCTTGGAGATCATCTTCTGACAGCTCCTTGCCCTTGTCTTTGTTGGTGGAGATCATGGTCTCTCTGAAACCAAGAACGAATCCTAGCTGAAACAGCTCGAAACGAAAACACAACGAGAACATGATATACGGACCTCGGAGGATCCGGGGATTATATAGTAAAAAGTTCCGTAACAAAAGGAAGAGAACAAGGAGAAACCGGGTAGGAAAGGGGCTCCAGGGCGCCCACACCATGCCTAGGCGCGGCCTGGAGCTAGCCCGCGCCTAGGGGTGGTCTGGTGCCCCTAGGCACCTTCTCCTACCCGTTTCCATCTCGTAAATTTTCATATTTAGCAAAAAAAAGCAAAAAACATGTCATGGAAAGCTTAACGCGAATTTTCTCTTACTAAAATTATTGCCTATTCGAAAACGAACTCTGCATATTCCTGGATTTGCTCCTTAATGAATTCTTCCGGAGTCACCACTTGAATAATATCAATATCTTCATTATAAGGATCTCCAGAAATATAATGTTTGAGTGGTTGCCCATTCACCACTTGTGTAGTATTATCCTTTGACGAAGCAATTTTTATTGCACAGGAACGATACACCTCTTTAATAATAAAAGGTCCTTCCCATTTCGAGAGTAGTTTTCCAGCAAAAAATCTGAGACGAGACCTATACAATAGAACTTTATCACCAATATGAAACTCCCTCTTAATAATTCTCCTATCATGCCACTTCTTAACTTTTTCTTTAAAGAGTTTAGCATTTTCATAAGCTTCACTCCTCCATTCATCTAGAGAATTCAAGTCAAGCAACCTTTTCTTACCAGCTAGTTTAAAGTCCCTATTAAGTTCTTTCACTGCCCAATAAGCTTTGTGTTCCAATTCTAAAGGAAAGTGACAAGCTTTTCCATAAGCCATTTTGTAAGGAGTCATACCCATAGGATTTTTATAAGCAGTTCTATAGGCCCATAAGGCATCATTTAGCTTTTTAGCCCAATTCTTTCTAGATTTATTAATAGTCTTTTGCAAGATAGATTTAATTTCTCTATTTGATAGTTCTACTTGCCCACTAATTTGAGGATGATAGGCTGAAGAAATTTTATGATTAACATCATATTTAGCAAGGGTCTTTATAAAACCACCATGAAAGAAAAGAGAACCTCCATCAGTCATAAGATATCAAGGCACACCAAATCTAGGGAAAATAACATCTTTAAGCATTTTTAATGAGGTCTCACCATCATCACTCTTTGTAGGTATAGCTTCTACCCATTTAGTAACATAATCAATGATACGTCTCCAACGTATCGATAATTTCTTATGTTCCATGCTACTTTTATGATGATACTCACATGTTTTATACATACTTTATGTCATATTTATGCATTTTCCGGCACTAACCTATTAACGAGATGCCGAAGAGCCAGTTGCTGTTTTCTACTGTTTTTGGCTTCAGAAATCCTAGTGAGGAAATATTCTCGGAATTGGACGAAATCAACGCCGAGGATCTTATTTTTCCACGAAGCTTCCAGAAGTCTGAAAGGGAAACGAAGTGGGGCGACAAGGCGACGCCACGCTAGGGCGGCGCGGCCCAGGCCTTGGCCGCGCGGCCCTACAGTGTGGGTCCCTCGCGTCGCCCCCTGACCTACCCTTCCACCTACATAAGCCTTCGTCGATAATAGTTCCAGTACCGAGAGCCAGGGTACGGAAAACCTTCCAGAGACGCCGCCACCGCCAATCCCATCTTGAGGGATTCAGGAGATCGCCTCCGGCACCCTGCCAGAGAGGGGAATCATCTCCCGGAGGACTCTTCACCGCCATGGTCGCCTCCGGAGTGATGTGTGAGTAGTTCACCCCTGGACTATGGGTCCATAGCAGTAGCTAGATGGTCGTCTTCTCCTAATTGTGCTATCATTGTTAGATCTTGTGAGCTGCCTAACATGATCAAGATCATCTATTTGTAATGCTACATGTTGCGTTTGTTGGGATCCGATGAATATAGAATACTATGCGATGTTGATTTGCAATCTATTATCTATGTGTTGTTTATGATCTTGCATGCTCTCCGTTATTAGTAGAGGCTCTGGCCAAGTTTTTACTTGTAAGTCCAAGAGGGAGTATTTATGCTCGATAGTGGGTTCATGCCTCCATTAAATCTGGGACGGTGACAGAAAGTTCTAAGGTTGTGGATGTGATGTTGCCACTAGGGATAAAACATCAATGCTATGTCTAAGGATGTATTTGTTGATTACATTACGCACCATACTTAATGAAATTGTCTGTTGTTTGCAACTTAATACCGGAGGGGGTTCGGATGATAACTTCGAAGGTGGACTTTTTAGGCATAGATGCATGTCTGGATAGCGGTCTATGTACTTTGTCGTAATGCCCAATTAAATCTCACAATACTCATCATAACATGTATGTGCATGGTCATGCCCTCTTTATTTGTCAATTGCCCAACTGTAATTTGTTCACCCAACATGCTATTTATCTTATGGGAGAGACACCACTAGTGAACTGTGGACCCCGGTCCATTCTTTACATCGAATACAATCTACTGCAATACTCGTTCTACTGTTTTCTGCAAACAATCGTCATCCACACTATACATCTAATCCTTTGTTACAGCAAGCCAGTGAGATTGACAACCTCACTGCCACGTTGGGGCAAAGTAATTTGGTTGTGTTGTGCAGGTTCCACGTTGGCGCCGGAATCCCTGGTGTTGCGCCGCACTACACTCCGCCGCCATCAACCTTCAACGTGCTTCTTGGCTCCTACTGGTTCGATAAACCTTGGTTTCTTACTGAGGGAAAACTTGCTGCTATACGCATCACACCTTCCTCTTGGAGTTCCCAACAAACGCGTGATGTACGCGTATCAAGCTCTTTTTCTGGCACCGTTGCCGGGGAGATCAAGACACGCTGCAAGGGGAGTCTCCACTTCCAATCTCTTTATTTTGTTTTTGTCTTGCTTTATTTTATTTACTACTTTGTTTGCTGCACTAAAACAAAAATAATAAAAAATTTGTTGCTAGATTTACTTTATTTACTGTCTTGATCTCCATATTAAAAACACAAAAAAAATTAGTTACTTGCATTTACTTTATCTAGTTTACTTTATTTACTGTTGCTAAAATGGGTACTCCTGAAAATACTAAGTTGTGTGACTTCACAAACACAAATAATAATGATTTCTTATGCACACCTATTGCTCCACCTGCTACTATAGCAGAATTCTTTGAAATTAAACCTGCTTTACTAAATCTTGTTATGAGAGAGCAATTTTCTGGTGTTAGTTCGATGATGCTCGCTGCCCATCTTAATAATTTTGTTGAACTATGTGAAATGCAAAAGTATAAGGATGTAGATGGTGACATTATAAAATTAAAATTGTTTCCTTTCTCATTAAGAGGAAGAGCTAAAGATTGGTTGCTATCTCTGCCTAAGAATAGTATTGATTGATGGACTAAATGTAAGGATGCTTTCATTGGTAGATATTATCCTCCTGCTAAAATTATATCTTTGAGAAGTAGCATAATGAATTTTAAGCAATTGGATAAATAGCATGTTGCCCAAGCATGGGAAAGAATGAAATCTTTGGTTAAAAATTGTCCAACCCATGGACTGACTACTTGGATGATCATCCAAACCTTTTATGCAGGACTGAATTTTTCTTCGCGGAACCTATTGGATTCAGCTGCTGGAGGTACCTTTATGTCCATCACTCTAGGCGCCGCAACAAAGCTTCTTGATAATTGTTGACTGCCAAAACCCACCGGCGGGCAGCGGCCTGTCAACACCGTAGAGCCGGGAAGAGCCTAGAGCTGCGGCTGGCTGAGACCCCTCCGAGCGACGGCCCGCAATGCTCTTCTGGTCACACGCGGCGATGCGAAGTGCAAGGGCGTGCCACCTGACCTATACCTGGCCAGGAAGGTGATGGGGATGCCTCGCTTAGTTTCCTGCATGGCATACACGTAAACATTAAATACGAGCCTCGATCGGCTCTCAGGTTATCTTGTGGATCGGCTCAAAGAGCCGATCCACCCATGATTCGTACGGGGTGCACGAATACTTGGTGGTCCTGCTTGATCAAGATATAGCTAATGAGATCTACGACGATTTAGGGTTTTCACCGCATAATCGGATCATCCTACTCCAGGTTGGGCCTCGCGGCCACGCACGGTGATCGTAAGCCGATCCTAAACAAGGCCTAAAAACCAACACGAAGTTGATCATCGGAACATCCTGTTTAGGACTTGCGAACGCCACCCTACGTGCCGCTGGATCCTCCCTCCCTTTGTAAGGCCTAACTATTGCAGATATTAAACTAATCCTTGTAGAACAAGGAGCAATCGTAACGGATCAGATCTACTAAACGATGAACAAGCAGGGTGCCGCCCCCACACCTGAGATAGGTGTGAGGGCGGCTAGATATGCAAGGGTTGCACTACGTAAGCATGTTATACGAAGAACAATGCTAACCCTAACACATCTATGATAACTACGTTGCTCGCCATCAAAGACGCTTCAGTACGAGCAACGCATGAACAACGTGGAGCTTGTGCTGCCTAGATCGCAAGATGCGATCTAGGCAGCATGTCGCTTACCTGGTAGAAACCCTCGAGACGAAGGAGTTGGCGATGCGCCGAGATTGGTTTGTTTTGGTTGTTGAACGTGAGTTGTTGTTTATTCCATAAACCCTAGATACATATTTATAGTCCAGCGGACTTTCTAATTCGGACGTGCACCTAACCGTGCACGAGTAAAACTCTAACTTTTAATCTAAGATGCGATCTACTATATTACGTATACATGGGCAATTCAGCCCAACTTCGTGTATAAGGCCAATTCTTGTTTTTCCTTCCATGTATATCTTCAGGTCTATCTCAATCGTGGCCCACCTCTGACTCGGTCAAATTCTGGTGATAACACATGCCCCCCTGGTTTTGGAATTGGTAATTCCAAAATCACTCTGTTTTCCTTCGTCGGGTCAAGTCGTGGCAGAACCGTTGCAGTATCCTTCATCATGATGCCCTGCCTTCTCAACTTCTCCGCGTGACCTGGCAGTTTTTTTTTCTTTAGGCACCACTTCCTCGGAAACTGCTGTGGCATTAAATTTCCACTATATCCCATTTTATTTAACCGCCACGAACAGTTCTCCTCTGCATCTTCTTCGCATTAGCACTCCAAAAAGCCCTCCTGCCACCATGTCTTCTTCCTCCTCTGCCCCATCGGATCCTTCCAGCCAGTCCTCCACATCCCGTGAGCCGACGCCGGAGTACAACCCGGCAGAGGTCCACGCGGCGAACATCCGCCGCGCCATTGCGGCCGGGGAGGAGTCAGACCATGACTTCTCCATCTGGTCCGAGGACAACCAGTCCTCGACGGACGGGGAGAGCGACCTCCGCTTCCTCGCCCACGGGGAATCGGAGGAGGAGAGCGATGACGATCGCTTCTCCTGGGATGACTTCACCTCCTCCGAGGGGGTGGAGGAGGAGGAAGAGGAGGAGGAGGACGATGACGACAGCTCCTCCGACGAGCCGCCGGCCAAGCGGTTCTGCCCTTGGCCGGGCAACCTTAGCGACTTCGACAGCGACGAGGACGATGCTGACGAAGAAGATGAAGACAACGAGGGCCCGGTCGGCGGCCATTGGAGCGACGATGAGCCCGCCGGGAGCAGCGCCGACAGCGGCGACGACGGCGACGACGAGGGCAGTGATGGCCCGTAGATAGGACCTCTAGAATAGGGCCAGCAGTAGTAGATGGGGCAATGTATCCCCTAGTATTTCCTTTTGAGAGCAATTAGCTCTTTAATGTAAGAAATCTCGCCTATCAATGAAGAACTTTCCCCCAATTTGATTTTGCCGATTTCTTCTGAGTTTAATTGAGCCGATTCCCTCTTCTACTGACCTTGCCGATTCGTCCCCTTTGCCAATGCGTATTGAGCCGATAGCACCGCATCGGTTCTTTGAAATTCACCCTTCCCTTCTTCAACTGATGACTTTCTAAATCTGGTGGAAAATGCAGGATCTTCAGGGAAATCTTTGAACTTTTCCAACCAAATCCAATAATCCTCTTCAGTACTCATCATTGTGAAGAAGGTTGCAATGAAGGAGCAGCCGATGGTATCCCCATCGGCTCTTTAAACAGAATAAAACAGAGCATCCACCAGGCCTGCTGCCCCCCGAGCCTTACTCGAGCCTGCTGCCCCCCGAGCCTTACTCGAGGCGATAATGTCAGAGAGAATGCGCCAAAGCCGATCCTCTTTCTTCCTCAGACAGCCGATAATCTTCCGTTTCAGCTGAACTAGTCCCAAAGATTGGAAATTCTCGACAAAAAGGTTCAGGAACCCGGATCGGCTCGAAGTAGCTGAAGAAATTTCCATTGTTTATTCCCTCGAAGCAACAGAAGGCACCACCGCTGGCCTGGATTTGGTGGAGACTCGATAAACATCGCATAATTCCACTAGAGTCGATGGCTGCGCATCGGCTGTTTCTCAATTCTAAAGTCGATGCCCTTGCATCGGCTGTAAAAAAATTTTTTACTGGCCGATTTTCTCCTATCGGCCCCCAGTATTTCATTGCACACACATACCCTTGCCTTTGTTCCCCTGTTTAGGTGCCCCCCCGAGCCGATTCTGTTAAAGAATGACAGATATCGGCTCTGTAATTCGCATGTCAGCTCCTGAGGGTGAACACAAGCAGAACATGTGGTGAAGATAATTTTGGCCGATTGCTGGGATCGGCCTCCATAATGATTGGAGCGCTGACTGAAGGTTCTGTAATGTCCCTTCATAAACCTTTGGGGCCGATCACAAGGATCAGCCTCGCCAAGTTGCGCATCGCTTTGCTTCAACTACATGGTCAGGCCAGTGGATAAAACCAGCTTAACCCTTCCCTTTGTCACATCGATACGCTCGCAATCGTCCAAGTTGATGCCTGAGAGGGGTTCTTGGCCTGCTGCTTCCCATGCGTTCATGCCAGCCGTTGAAATTTCGGCTGAGTCGTCGGCCTGGACGACCTCTACCTCATCTCCATCCCACTGTATTATGCATTGGTGCATCGTGGAGGGAATGCAGCAGTTGGCGTGGATCCAATCTCTTCCTAGCAGAACAGCATAAGAGCTCGCGCTATCGACGATGAAGAACGTTGTAGGGATAGTTTTCCTTCCTACGGTCAGATCCACGTTCAGAACTCCTTGTGCCTCAGACACTTGGCCATTGAAATCGCTCAACGTTACGTTGGTCTTGATTAGATCCGAGCTAGAGCGTCCCAACCGACGTAGCATAGAATACGGCATGATGTTAACTGCCGCTCCGGTGTCCACCAGCATCTTATTTATCGGCCTCCCATCGATATAACCTCGCAAGTACAAGGCCTTCAGATGCCGGTGGCTCTTTTCTCGTGGCTTCTCAAAGATAACCGGCCGTGGGCCGCAGTCAAGTTGTGCCACGGATGTCTCATCTAAACCCGGAGCACTGAACTCCGAAGGGAGGATGAACACCATGTTCGTGCCAGCCGATGTTTCATCATCGGCTCTCCTTTGTTTGGGGCGCCACTCCATTTTCCGTGGACGACCCTCTTCATCCAGGGCTCGCTGAACCTTTGCGGCCGCATCAGGCCGTGCCTTCCTCAGCCGTATGCGGGTATAACCTTTCGGCTTCTTCCAGGCCGCGCAACCGCTGAACCCTGCGTTTTTGTGAACGGCTGAGTCCGTCAGGGCACCACCTTGGACGGTGGTACCTGTCTTCTTCTTCTGGTCCCTCGTCTTCGGAATCCTCAAGATCTGCCCAACGAGGTGACCCAGCGCGTTTGCCTTGTGGCGGGAGAGGTCCTAAGCGCTTGAACACAGACACGTTGGCTGCCTCCTTCTTCTTCTGGTTGCATTCTGGGCAATTGCCGATTGTGGGCAATCGGCTCATTCCTGAATCCCAGCAGTGTCTGAAGAAAGGGCAGTCCCAGTGTCTGGCGTTGTCATCTTGCTCCCTTGACCTGTCCGTGGCACGGCGCTCGTGCTCCTCCTCATCGCGATCATGCCGACGATGTCTTCTGGCTTCTCTAGCCAGACGATCTCCTTCATCATCATAGTTGGACCGTCGGCGTTGGTCATACTGATTGACATATTTGTTGAGGAGGTGATCAGAGAGAGGTCGTTGATATCTTATGTTCTTCACTTCTCCCTCCGTGATGTAGCGCTTGCCATCATGATGGAGCCGATCGCGTGGAGCGGCCTCCTCTGTGTCCTTGCTATGAGAGCAGCTGCCCTCATCTCCATCTTTGCCGTGAGTGGTTCCCGGGTCCTACCATGTTGATGCTGAACGAGGGACCCGGCTGGCAACCCTCGGGGTAGGTGACTTCCACCATGTTAACGGCGGGGAAGGGTTGGGTGTCGACCTTCATGGCGTACTGGTTGAAAATTAGGCGCCCCTTCTCTATCGCCGCTTGGATGTGCTGACACCACACCCTGCAGTCGTTGGTGGCATGGGAGAACGAGTTGTGGAATTTGCAATATGGCTTTCCGTTCAGCTCTTGCGCCGTGGGGAACTTGAGACCTTCAGGAATCGTCAACTATTTCTCCTTGAGCAGGAGGTCGAAGATTTGTTCAGTCTTGGTCACGTCAAAATCAAATCCCCTGGGCGGCCCTGGTGGCTTTACCCATTTGCAGGACACGGGGTTCCTCCCGCAGTCCACTCAGCCCATCGCTACTTCTTGGTCTCCCGCAGAACTTCGTCTTCCTCTCGCATCGACCGGGACTACCGCACGCTTGAACTTGTCTTGGTACAGGTCCGGGTGGCGCTGTTCATATGCCGATAGTTTCGAACCATGTGCGCCGGCGAGGGATAATCTGCTTGGGAGGCCATGTCCTTGAGCTGTGTTGCAAGGCCAGCTACCGCCAACTCGATCGCTTCCTTTTCAGTTATACGAACCGAATAACATCGGTTCCTAAGATTCCCGAAGCGCTGGATGTACTCGTCACCGTTTCTCCGCGCTTCGACGTAGTTGTGCTAGATCGGCAATGCTAGACTCGGAAGCTTCTGAATGGTATTGCATATGGAACTGTTCTTCCAATTGCTTCCAAGACCGGATGGAGTTTGCTGGCAAAGAGGTGTACCATCCGAAAGCCGATCCCGTGAGGGACTGCGAAAAGAGCCTCACACGTAGCTGATCCGACACTGAAGCCGGTCCAAGTTGCGCCAAATATCGGCCGACGTGCTCGATGGAGCTGGAGCCATCTGATCCACTGAATTTGGAGAAGTCAGGGAGCCGATATTTAGGTGGCAGCGGGATCATCTCGTACTCGTCGGGGTACGGCTTGGAATAGCCGATTGCCCTTCTCTTCGGCACCATGCCGAACCGGTCTCTCGGTATGGTACCGATCCGATCCGCCGTGCTCGGCCGCAGGAGTTGCACTCGAAGATTCGCAGGGGTGGCGTACTTAGCCAGCCATGTTTGCTTTTCCAGCTCCGAGCCAACCGCAGGAGCTGGGCTCGGAGTTTCGTCGGGGTGGCGTACTTAGTTAGCCACGTCTGCTTCTCAAGCTCTGTCGCTGACGTTCCTCCTGTTTTCGCCGGAGTCCCTGATGTTGTGGCCTGGTTTGAGAGTGCCCAGTTGCCACAATCTGGCACACACGTGCACGCGTAACCTTGAGGGATCTCCTTAGGCGCCTCAGCCAAGAACTGGTAGTCACTAGGGTCACCACCGATCTTGTAGACGATGAATGCCGGTGTAGCCGGCACTTCAGCTGGTGCTGCCAACGCATATGGCAGCGGTGGACGGGACTGGAGTGGCAACTCTCCTTGATGCGTCCCGAGAGCTGGTCCCGACGGCGAGTACCGGTGGCTCATGATCTCTCGGATCACGCGCGAGCGAGACGCTCCAACACGTTGACCAAGTTTTCGCAGTGGCGGTGTAGCGAGTGAGCCACCAAGTAGTTGATCTCCTCGCCGCAGGGCCTCGGTGCGTTCCTCCGACGGGCGCAGAGATCTATCCCATCGAGTGCACCTTGCGGTGAGAATCCCTTCCATCCGATGCCATGGGAACGGGTTCTTCGAAAAGAGCCGATGAGGTCGGCTTCGAGGGTGACCTTGATCTCGTCATATCTCTTCTTGAGCTCGTCAGGCAGCTCCTCGTAGGTGACTGGCGTGCCGTCCGCCATCTCAGATGTAGATGGCGATGTGGTGGATGTAGACGATTGTCCCACCGAGCGTGCCAGAATGTGTTGACTGCCAAAACCCACCGGCGGGCAGCGGCCTGTCAACACTGTAGAGCCGGGAAGAGCCTAGAGCTGTGGCTGGTGATACGTCTCCGACGTATCGATAATTTCTTATGTTCCATGCCACATTATTGATGTTATCTACATGTTTTATGCACACTTTATGTCATATTCGTGCATTTTCTGGAACTAACCTATTAACAAGATGCCGAAGTGCCGATTCGTTTGTCTCGCTCGTTTTTGGTTTCAGAAATCCTAGTAAGGAAATATTCTCGGAATTGGACGAAATCAAAGCCCGGGGGCCTATTTTCTCACGAAGCTTCCGGAAGTCCGAAGGAGAGACGAAGAGGGGCCACGGAGGGGCCACACCCTAGGGCGGCGCGGCCCCCTTGGCCGCGCGGCCCCGTGGTGTGGGGCCCCGTGCCGCCTCTTGACCTGCCCTTTCGCCTATAAAAAGTCTCCGTGACGAAAACCCCGAGTACCGAGAACCACGATACGGAAAACCTTCCGGAGACGCCGCCGCCGCCGATCCCATCTCGGGGGATCCAGGAGATCGCCTCCGGCACCCTGCCGGAGAGGGGAATCATCTCCCCGGAGGACTCTACGCCGCCATGGTCGCCTCCGGTGTGATGTGTGAGTAGTCTACCCCTGGACTATGGGTCCATAGCGAGTAGCTAGATGGTTGTCTTCTCCCCATTGTGCTATCATTGTCGGATCTTGTGAGCTGCCTAACATGATCAAGATCATCTATCCGTAATTCTATATGTTGCGTTTGTTGGGATCCGATGAATAGAGAATACTTGTTATGTTGATTATCAAAGTTATGCTTATGTGTTGTTTATGATCTTGCATGCTCTCCGTTACTAGTAGATGCTCTGGCCAAGTAGATGCTTGTAACTCCAAGAGGGGGTACTTATGCTCGATAGTGGGTTCATGCCTGCATTGACACCTGGGACAGTGACAGAAAGTTCTAAGGTTGTGTTGTGCTGTTGCCACTAGGGATAAAACATTGATGCTATGTCTAAGGATGTAGTTGTTGATTACATTACGCACCATACTTAATGCAATTGTCTGTTGCTTTGCAACTTAATACCGGAGGGGGTTCGGATGATAACCTCGAAGGTGGACTTTTTAGGCATAGATGCGGTTGGATGGCGGTCTATGTACTTTGTCGTAATGCCCAATTAAATCTCACTATACTCATCATGATATGTATGTGCATGGTCATGCTCTCTTTATTTGTCAATTGCCCAACCGTAATTTGTTCACCCAACATGCTTGTTCGTCTTATGGGAGAGACACCTCTAGTGAACTGTGGACCCCGGTCCAATTCTCTTTACTCGAAATACAATCTACTCGCAATACTTGTTCTACTGTTTTCTCGCAAACAATCATCTTCCACACAATACGGTTAATCCTTTGTTACAGCAAGCCGGTGAGATTGACAACCTCACTCGTTTCGTTGGGGCAAAGTACTTTGGTTGTGTTGTGCGGGTTCCACGTTGGCGCCGGAATCCCTGGTGTTGCGCCGCACTACATCTCGCCGCCATCAACCTTCAACGTGCTTCTTGGCTCCTCCTGGTTCGATAAACCTTGGTTTCTTTCCGAGGGAAAACTTGCTGCTGTGCGCATCATACCTTCCTCTTGGGGTTGCCCAACGAACGTGTGAAATACACGCCATCAAGCATATTTTCTCGGCGCCGTTGCCGGGGAGATCAAGACACGCTGCAAGGGGAGTCTCCACTTCTCAATCTCTTTACTTTGTTTTTGTCTTGCTTAGTTTTATTTACTACTTTGTTTGCTGCACTAAATCAAAATACAAAAAAATTAGTTGCTAGTTTTACTTTACTTGTTATCTTGTTTGCTATATCAAAAACACAAAAAAATTAGTTTACTTGCATTTACTATATTCATCATGTTTCCTTTTAATTTTACCACAAAAAGCATACCGGTAGGACATGGGTCTATAGTTGGGAGAAATAATATAGAAGAATTTTTCAATCATGTTAGTACTATTGAAAATTTTGAAGATAGACACTTGGTAGACCTTGCGCCTACTTATGAAATTGCTGCCGCGCATTTAGTTCGCTTGTTGGAAACTAAATTTGTTAATCTTAATCCTATAATCCAACACATGTTCTTCACACTTGGTGATATGGAAGAAGGGGAAAAGAAAGATTTTGTATTAGAAACCCTTCTTAGAGAATTTGGTGGTCTAGCAAGAGAAGCTAGAAAGGTGTTTGCTAAATTTAATATGCTTGGTTCTCCAACTAATTTTGTTAGTCTCCTTGAAAAGATGGATATGGATAGAATAAGATATACTAATAATATTGATGATGGAGGGGAGATCAAAGCACCAATACCATGTAAGCTCCTAGCTATGAATGATGCACTAGAAAATAACTATGCTTGGCTTGTTCCTGAAAATTTGTTTGATGAGAGTAGCACGCCTAAGACTAATGAAAAGGGAGATGCTGAAACTTATGTATCCAATATACTATGCCTAGTTGAGAAAAGCCCACACCCCGCTGTAGAAGTACCACCCTTCGATAATACTTGATATACACTTTCTGCGCCTAGCTGAAAGGCGTTAAAGAAAAGCGCTTATGGGAGACAACCCATGTTTTTATCTACAGTACTTTGTTTTTATTTTGTGTCTTGGAAGTTGTTTACTACTGTAGCAACCTCTCCTTATCTTAGTTTTGTGTTTTGTTGTGCCAAGTTAAGCCGTTGATAGAAAAGTAAGTACTAGATTTGGATTACTGCACAGTTCCAGATTTCTTTGCTGTCACGAATCTGGGTCCACCTCCCTGTAGGTAGCTCAGAAAATTAAGCCAATTTACGTGTGTGATCCTCAGATATGTACGCAACTTTCATTCAATTTGAGCATTTTCATTTGAGCAAGTCTGGTGCCATTTTAAAATTCGTCAATACGAACTGTTCTGTTTTGACAGATTCTGCCTTTTATTTCGCATTGCCTCTTTTGCTGTGTTGGATGAATTTCTTTGATCCACTAATGTCCAGTAGCATTATGCAATGTCCAGAAGTGTTAAGAATGATTGTGTCACCTCTGAATATGTCAATTTATAATGTGCACTAACCCTCTAATGAGTTGTTTCGAGTTTGGTGTGGAGGAAGTTTTCAAGGGTCAAGAGAGGAGTATGATGCAACATGATCAAGGAGAGTGAAAGCTCTAAGCTTGGGGATGCACCCGGTGGTTCACCCCTGCATATATCAAGAAGACTCAAGCGTCTAAGCTTGGGGATGCCCAAGGCATCCCCTTCTTCATCGACAACATTATCAGGTTCCTCCCCCGAAACTATATTTTTATTCCATCACATCTTATGTGCTTTTTCTTGGAGCGTCGGTTTGTTTTTGTTTTTTGTTTTGTTTGAATAAAATGGATCCTAGCATTCACTTTATGGGAGAGAGACACGCTCCGCTGTAGCATATGGAAAAGTATGTCCTTGGTTTCTACTCATAGTATTCATGGCGAAGTTTCTCCTTCGTTAAATTGTTATATGGTTGGAATTGGAAAATGATACATGTAGTAATTGCTATAAATGTTTTGGGTAATGTGATACTTGGCAATTGTTGTGCTCATGATTAAGCTCTTGCATCATATGCTTTGCACCCATTAATGAAGAAATACATAGAGCATGCTAAAATTTGGTTTGCATATTTGGTTTCTCTAAGGTCTAGATAATTTCTAGTATTGAGTTTGAACAACAAGGAAGATGGTGTAGAGTCTTATAATGTTTTCAATATGTCTTTTATGTGAGTTTTGCTGCACCGGTTCATCCTTGTGTTTGTTTCAAATAAAGCCTTGCTAGCCTAAACCTTGTATCGAGAGGGAATACTTCTCATGCATCCAAAATACTTGAGCCAACCACTATGCCATTTGTGTCCACCATACCTACCTATACTACATGGTATTTTCCCGCCATTCCAAAGTAAATTGCTTGAGTGCTACCTTTAAAATTCCATCATTCACCTATGCAATATATAGCTCATGGGACAAATAGCTTAAAAACTATTGTGGTATTGAATATGAAATTATGCACTTTATCTCTTATTAAGTTGCTTGTTGTGCGATAACCATGTTTACTGGGGACGCCATCAACTGTTCATTGTTGAATTTCATGTGAGTTGCTATGCATGTTCGTCTTGTCTGAAGTAAGGGCGATCTACACTGAGTTGAATGGTTTGAGCATGCATATTGTGAGAGAAGAACATTGGGCCGCTAACCGAAGCCATGTTCCATGGTGGAAGTTTCAGTTTTGGACAACAATCCTCAAATCTCAAATGAGAAAATTATTAATTGTTGATATATGCTTATGCATAAAAGAGGAGTCCATTATCTGTTGTCTATGCTGTCCCGGTATGGATGTCTAAGTTGAAGAATAATCAATAGCGAGAAATCCAATGCGAGCTTTCTCCTTAGACCTTTGTACAGGCGGCATAGAGGTACCCCTTTGTGATACTTGGTTAAAGCATATGTATTGCGGTGATAATCCAGTAGTCCAAGCTAATTAGGACAAGGTGCGGGCACTATTAGTACACTATGCATGAGGCTTGCAACTTATAAGATATAATTTACATGATGCATATGCTTTATTACTACCGTTGACAAAATTGTTTCATGTTTTCAAAATCAAAGCTCTAGCATAAATATAGCAATCGATGCTTTTCCTCAATGAGGACCATTCTTTTACTTTCAATGTTGAGTCAGTTCACCTATTTCTCTCCACCTCAAGAAGCAAACACTTGTGTGAACTATGCATTGATTCCTACATACTTGCTTATTGCACTTATTATATTACTCTATGTTGACAATATCCATGAGATATACATGTTACAAGTTGAAAGCAACCGCTGAAACTTAATCTTCTTTTGTGTTGCTTCAATATCTTTACTTTGAATTATTGCTTTATGAGTTAACTCTTATGCAAGACTTATTGATGCTTGTCTTGAAGTGCTATTCATGAAAAGTCTTTGCTTTATGATTCACTTGTTTACTCATGTCATATACATTGTTTTGATCGCTGCATTCACTACATATGCTTTACAAATAGTATGATCAAGATTATGATGGCATGTCACTCCGTAAATTATCCGTGTTATCGTTTTACCTGCTCGGGACGAGCGAACTAAGCTTGGGGATGCTGATACGTCTCCGACGTATCGATAATTTCTTATGTTCCATGCCACATTATTGATGTTATCTACATGTTTTATGCACACTTTATGTCATATTCGTGCATTTTCCGGAACTAACCTATTAACAAGATGCCGAAGTGCCGCTGTCGTTTTCTCGCTGTTTTTGGTTTCAGAAATCCTAGTAAGGAAATATTCTCGGAATTGGACGAAATCAAAGCCCGTGGGCCTATTTTCTCACGAAGCTTCCGAAGTCCGAAGGAGAGACGAAGAGGGGCCACGGAGGGGCCACACCCTAGGGCGGCGCGGCCCCCTTGGCCGCGCGGCCCCGTGGTGTGGGGCCCCCGTGCCGCCTCTTGACCTGCCTTTTCGCCTATAAAAAGTCTCCGTGACGAAACCCCAGCATCGAGAACCACGATACGGAAAACCTTCCGCAGACGCCGCCGCCGCCGATCCCATCTCGGGGATCCAGAGATCGCTCTCCGGCACCCCGCCGGAGAGGGGAATCATCTCCCCGGAGGACTCTACGCCGCCATGGTCGCCTCCGGTGTGATGTGTGAGTAGTCTACCCCTGGACTATGGGTCCATAGCAGTAGCTAGATGGTTGTCTTCTCCCCATTGTGCTATCATTGTCGGATCTTGTGAGCTGCCTAACATGATCAAGATCATCTATCCGTAATTCTATATGTTGCGTTTGTTGGGATCCGATGAATAGAGAATACTTGTTATGTTGATTATCAAAGTTATGCTTATGTGTTGTTTATGATCTTGCATGCTCTCCGTTACTAGTAGATGCTCTGGCCAAGTAGATGCTTGTAACTCCAAGAGGGGGTACTTATGCTCGATAGTGGGTTCATGCCCGCATTGACACCTGGGACAAAGTGACGTAAAGTTCTAAGGTTGTGTTGTGCTCGTTGCCACTACGGATAAAACATTGATGCTATGTCTAAGGATGTAGTTGTTGATTACATTACGCACCATACTTAATGCAATTGTCCGTTGCTTTGCAACTTAATACCGGAGGGGGTTCGGATGATAACCTAAAGGTGGACTTTTTAGGCATAGATGCAGCTTGGATGGCGGTCTATGTACTTTGTCGTAATGCCCAATTAAATCTCACTATACTCATCATGATATGTATGTGCATGGTCATGCTCTCTTTATTTGTCAATTGCCCAATCGTAATTTGTTCACCCAACATGCTGTTCGTCTTATGGGAGAGACACCTCTAGTGAACTGTGGACCCCGGTCCAATTCTCTTTACTCGAAATACAATCTACCGCAATACTTGTTCTACCGTTTTCTCGCAAACAATCATCTTTCACACAATACGGTTAATCCTTTGTTACAGCAAGCCGGTGAGATTGACAACCTCACTCGTTTCGTTGGGGCAAAGTACTTTGGTTGTGTTGTGCAGGTTCCACGTTGGCGCCGGAATCCCCGGTGTTGCGCCGCACTACATCTCGCCGCCATCAACCTTCAACGTGCTTCTTGGCTCCTCCCGGTTCGATAAACCTTGGTTTCTTTCTGAGGGAAAACTTGCTGCTGTGCGCATCATACCTTCCTCTTGGGGTTGCCCAACGAACGTGTGAAATACACGCCATCAGCCGGCTGAGACCCTCCGAGCGACGGCCCGCAATGCTCTTCTCGGTCACACGCGGCGATGCGAAGTGCAAGGGCGTGCCACCCGACCTATACCTGGTCGGGAAGGTGATGGGGATGCCTCGCTTAGTTTCCTGCATGGCATACACGTAAACATTAAATACGAGCCTCGATCGGCTCTCGGGTTATCTCGTGAATCGGCTCAAAGAGCCGATCCACCCATGATTCGTACGGGGTGCACGAATACTTGGTGATCCTGCTTGATCAAGATATAGCTAATGAGATCTACGACGATTTAGGGTTTTCACCGCATAATCGGATCATCCTACTCCAGGTTGGGCCTCGCGGCCACGCACGGTGATCGTAAGCCGATCCTAAACAAGGCCTAAAAACCAACATGAAGTTGATCATCGGAACATCCTGTTTAGGACTTGCGAACGCCACCCTACGTGCCGCTGGATCCTCCCCCCCTTTGTAAGGCCTAACTATTGCAGATATTAAACTAATCCTTGTAGAACAAGGAGCAATCGTAACGGATCAGATCTACTAAACGATGAACAAGCAGGGTGCCGCCCCCACACCTGAGATAGGTGTGAGGGCGGCTAGATATGCAAGGGTTGCACTACGTAAGCATGTTATACGAAGAACAATGCTAACCCTAACACATCTATGATAACTACGTTGCTCGCCATCAAAGACGCTTCGATACGAGCAACGCATGAACAACGTGGAGCTTGTGCTGCCTAGATCGCAAGATGCGATCTAGGCAGCATGTCGCTACCCGGTAGAAACCCTCGAGACGAAGGAGTTGGCGATGCGCCGAGATTGGTTTGTTTTGGTTGTTGAACGTGAGTTGTTGTTTATTCCATAAACCCTAGATACATATTTATAGTCCAGCGGACTTTCTAATTCGGACGTGCACCTAACCGTGCATGAGTAAAACTCTAACTTTTAATCTAAGATGCGATCTACTATATTACAGATACATGGGCAATTCAGCCCAACTTCGTGTATAAGGCCAATTCTTGTTTTTCCTTCCATGTATATCTTCAGGTCTATCTCAATCGTGGCCCACCTCTGACTCGGTCAAATTCTGGTGATAACAATAATATGATGGTTAATTACTCTGAATGGCACACGGAAAGAGCTCCACAAGGTAAGAAGGTAAATTCTGTCGAAGAAACCTCCTCCTTGAGTGATAAGATTGATGCTATTATGTCTATGCTTGTGAATGGTAGGACTAATGTTGATCCTAATAATGTTCCGTTAGCTTCATTGGTTGCCCAAGAAGAACATGTTGATGTGAATTTCATTAAAAATAACAATTACAATAACTCTAGGCCATATCCTGCTAATGGTAACTCTTATGGTAGATATGTTTCACCTAATGAGGAAAAGATGTTAGAAATTGAAAGATCTACCAAGATCTTTATGCAATCCCAATATGAGCAAAATAAATTGTTTATTAAAACTATGAATGAACAATCTACCTTGTTGAAAAATATAGGAAATCAACTTGAAAATCTGAATATGGAGATCTCTGGGTTGCAAACTAAACTTGCAAATGCTGAAAACCGAATCTCATACATGTCTGCGTCACAATCTTCTTTAATTAATAAAATGGCTGCTAAACCTGAGGATATTGATAATAAAATTGTTACTACAGCAAATTCCATCCAAGTTAGAATTAATGAGAATATTAGATTGATGGCCGAATTGCGTGCTAGGTGGGAAAAAGAAGAAAATGCTAAAGATAACAATGTAGCTAAAGTTTGGACTATTAACACCACTAGCAATGAAAATGCTTCACATGTTGACACACCTCCTACTATCAATGGTAAAATAATTGGTGTTGGCAATGTTTCCACTTCTAATGCAAAGCCTGTAAAACTGCCGGAAACTGCTAAAACTGCTGAAACTGCTTGTGATAAAACTGCTAAATTTTTTTCCAACATTGGGGACAATGATCCCATTGCTTTAGATTATAATGGTTTAGATTTTGATGATTGTCACATCTCTGAAGTTTAAAGTTCTTACAAAAACTTGCTAAGAGTCCTAATGCTAGTGCTATAAATTTGGCCTTTACAAAACATATTACAAATGCTCTCATAAAAGCTAGGGAAGAGAAATTAGAACGCGAAGCTTCTATTCCTAAAAGGTTAGAGGATGGTTGGGAGCCCATCATTAAGATGAAGGTCAATGATTTTGATTGTAATGCTTTATGTGATCTTGGTGCAAGTATTTCCGTTATGCCTAGGAAAATCTATAATATGCTTGACTTGCCACCATTGAAAAATTGTTATTTGGATATTAATCTTGCTGATAACTCTACAAAGAAACCTTTGGGGAGAGTTGATAATGTTTGTATTACTGTTAACAATAACCTTGTCCCCGTTGGTTTTGTTGTGTTGGATATTGAATGCAATGCATCTTGTCCCATTATATTGGGAAGACCTTTTCTTCGAACTGTTGGTGCCATTATTGATATGAAGGAAGGTAATATTAAATATCAATTTCCTCTCAAGAAAGGTATGGAACACTTACCTAGAAACAGAATGAAGTTACCTTTTGATTCTATTATTAGAACAAATTATGATGTTGATGCTTCATCTCTTGATGTTACTTGATACACACTTTCTGCGCCTAGCTGAAAGGCGTTAAAGAAAAGCGCTTATGGGAGACAACCCATGATTTTACTACAGCACCTTTGTTTTATATTTGAGTCTTGGAAGTTGTTACTACTGTAGCAACCTCTCCTTATCTTAGTTTTATTGCATTGTTGTGCCAAGTAAAGTCTTTGATAGTAAGGTTCATACTAGATTTGGATTGCTGCGCAGAAACAGATTTCTTGCTGTCAAGAATTTGAGCAGTAGTCTCTGTTAGGTAACTCAGAAAATTCTGCCAATTTACGTGAGTGATCCTCAGATACGTACGCAACTTTCATTCAATTTGAGCATTTTCATATGAGCAAGTCTGGTGCACCTAAAAAATTCGTCTTTACGGACTGTTCTGTTTTGACAGATTCTGCCTTTTATTTCGCATTGCCTGTTTTGCTATGCTTGATGGATTTCTTTATTCCATTAACTTTCAGTAGCTTTGTGCAATGTCCAGAAGTGTTAAGAATGATTATGTCACCTCTGAACATGTGAATTTTGATTATGCACGAACCCTCTAATGAGTTGTTTTGAGTTTGGTGTGGAGGAAGTTTTCAAGGGTCAAGAGAGGAGGATGATACAATATGATCAAGGAGAGTGAAAGCTCTAAGCTTGGGGTTGCCCCGGTGGTTCACCCCTCCATATTTCAATAAGACTCAAGCATCTAAGCTTGGGGATGCCCAAGGCATCCCCTTCTTCATCGACAACATTATCAGGTTCCTCTAATGAAACTATATTTTTATTCCATCACATCTTATGTACTTTACTTGGAGCGTCTGTATGTTTTTATTTTTGTTTTGTTTGAATAAAGTTGGATCCTAGCATTCATTGTGTAGGAGAGAGACACGCTCTGTTGTTGCATATGGACAAATATGTCCTTGGCTTTACTCATAATGTTCATGGCGAAGGTTGAAACTGCTTCGTTAAATTGTTATATGGTTGGAAACGGGAAATGCTACATGTGGTAATTGGTATAATATCTTGAACAATGTGATACTTGGCAATTGTTGTGCTCATGTTTAAGCTCTTGCATCATATACTTTGCACCTATTAGTGAAGAAATACATAGAGCTTGCTAAAATTTGGTTTGCATGATTGGTCTCTCTAAGGTCTAGATATTTTCTAGTAAGGGTCGAACAACAAGGAAGACGGTGTAGAGTCTTATAATACTTGCAATATGTCTTTTATGTGAGTTTTGCTGTACCGGTTCATACTTGTGTTTTTCAAATAACCTTGCTAGCCTAAGCCTTGTATTGAGAGGGAATACTTCTCATGCATCCAAAATCCTTGAGCCAAACACTATGCCATTTGTGTCCACCATACCTACCTACTACATGTTATTTCTCCGCCATTCCAAAGTAAATTGCTTGAGTGCTACCTTTAAACTTCCATTTTTGCCTTTGCAATATATAGCTCATGGGACAAATAGCCTAAAAACTATTGTGGTATTGAATATGTACTTATGTATTTTATCTCTTATAAGTTGCTTGTTGAGCGATAACCATGTTCCTGGGGACGCCATCAACTACCCTTTGTTGAATATCATGTGAGTTGCTATGCATGTTCGTCTTGTCTGAAGTAAGGGTGATTTATCATGAGTTGAATGGTTTGGGTATGCATATTGTTAGAGAAGAGCATTGGGCCGCTAACTAAAGCCATGATCCATGGTGGAAGTTTCAGTTTTGGACAACTATCCTCAATCTCTTATGAGAATATTATTTGTTGCTGAATGCTTATGCATTAAAGAGGAGTCCATTATCTGTTGTCTATGTTGTCCCGGTATGGATGTCTAAGTTGAGAATAATCAAAAGCGAGAAATCCAATGCGAGCTTTCTCCTTAGACCTTTGTACAGGCGGCATAGAGGTACCCCTTTGTGATACTTGGTTAAAAAATATTTATTGCGATGACAATCCATGTTAATCCGAGCTAATTAGGACAAGGTGCGGGCACTATTGGTATACTATGCATGAGGCTTGCAACTTGTAGGATAGAATTTACATAATGCATATGCTTTATTACTACCGTTGACAAAAAAATTCTTATTTTCAAAATAAAAGCTCTAGCACAAATATAGCAATCCATGCTTCCCTCTGCGAAGGGCCTTTCTTCTACTTTTATGTTAAGTCAGTTTACCCACTTCTCTCCATCTTAAGAAGCAAACACTTGTGTTAACTGTGCATTGATTCTTACATACTTGCTTATTGCACTTATTATATTACTTTGCATTGACAACTATCCATGAGATATACATGTTATAAGTGAAAGCAACCGCTGGAACTTAATCTTCCTTTGTGTTGCTTCAATGCCTTTACTATGAATTTATTGCTTTATGAGTTAACTCTTATGCAAGATTTATTGATGCTTGTCTTGAAAGTACTATTCATGAAAAGTCTTTGCTATATGATTCAATTGTTTACTCATTGCATTTACATTGCTTCGAATCGCTGCATTCATTACATGTGCTTTACAATAGTATTGATCAAGATTATGATAGCATGTCACTTCAGAAATTATCTTTGTTATCGTTTACCTACTCGGGACGAGTAGGAACTAAGCTTGGGGATGCTGATACGTCTCCAACGTATCGATAATTTCTTATGTTCCATGCTACTTTTATGATGATACTCACATGTTTTATACATACTTTATGTCATATTTATGCATTTTCCGGCACTAACCTATTAACGAGATGCCGAAGAGCCGATTCGTTGTTTTCTGCTGTTTTTGGCTTCAGCAATCCTAGTAAGGAAATATTCTCGGAATTGGACGAAATCAATGCCCAGGATCTTATTTTTCCACGAAGCTTCCAGAAGTCCGAAAGGGAAACGAAGTGGGGCGACGAGGCGACGCCACGCTAGGGCGGCGCGGCCCAGGTCTTGGCCGCGCGGCCCTACTATGTGGGTCCCTCGTGTCGCCCCCTGACCTACCCTTCCGCCTACATAAGCCTTCGTCGATAATAGTTCCAGTACCGAGAGCCACGATACGGAAAACCTTCCAGAGACGCCACCGCCGCCAATCCCATCTCGGGGGATTTAGGAGATCGCCTCCGGCACCCTGCCGGAGAGGGGAATCATCTCCCGGGGGACTCTTCACCGCCATGGTTGCCTCCGGAGTGATGTGTGAGTAGTTCACCCCTGGACTATGGGTCCATAGCAGTGGCTAGATGGTCGTCTTCTCCTAATTGTGCTATCATTGTTAGATCTTGTGAGCTGCCTAACATGATCAAGATCATCTATGTGTAATGCTACATGTTGCGTTTGTTGGGATCCGATGAATATGGAATACTATGCTATGTTGATTAGCAATCTATTATCTATGTGTTGTTTATGATCTTGCATGCTCTCCGTTATTAGTAGAGGCTATGTCCAAGTTTTTACTTGTAAGTCCAAGAGGGAGTATTTATGCTCGATAGTTGGTTCATGCCTCCATTAAATCTGGGACAGTGACAGAAAGTTCTAAGGTTGTGGATGTGTTGTTGCCACTAGGGATAAAACATCAATGCTATGTCTAAGGATGTATTTGTTGATTACATTAAGCACCATACTTAATGCAATTTTCTGTTGTTTGCAACTTAATACTGGAGGGGGTTCGGATGATAACCTGAAGGTGGACTTTTTAGGCATAGATGCATGCTGGATAGCGGTCTATGTACTTTGTCGTAATGCCCATTTAAATCTCACAATACTCATCATAACATGTATGTGTATGGTCATGCCCTCTTTATTTGTCAATTGCCCAACTGTAATTTGTTCACCCAACATGCTATTTATCTTATGGGAGAGACACCACTAGTGAACTGTGGACCCCGGTCCATTCTTTACATCGAATACAATCTACTGCAATACTCGTTCTACTATTTTCTGCAAACAATCATCATCCACACTATACATCTAATCCTTTGTTACAGCAAGCCGGTGAGATTCACAACCTCAGTGTCACGTTGGGGCAAAGTAATTTGGTTGTGTTGTGCAGGTTCCACGTTGGCGCCGGAATCCCTGGTGTTGCGCCGCACTACACTCCGCCGCCATCAACCTTCAACGTGCTTCTTGGCTCCTACTGGTTCGATAAACCTTGGTTTCTTACTAAGGGAAAACTTGCTGCTATACGCATCACACCTTCCTCTTGGGGTTCCCAACGGACGCGTGTTGTACACGTATCAATCAACATCAACAAGGATATGATTATAACCCTTTGAAGGCGGAAAGGACCCATAAAGTCAAATCCCCAACAATCAAATGATTCAATAACAAGACAATAATTCATAGGCATTTCATTACATCTAGAAATATTACCAACTCTTTGGCATTCATCACAAGATAAAATAAACTTTCTTGCATCCTTAAAAAGAGTAGGCCAGTAAAAACCTGATTGTAGAACATTTTGTGCGGTTCTATCTCCAGCATGATGTCCTCCATAAGCAATACCATGACATTTTTCGTTGCTCATATTCCGGAACACACCTTCGCATAATACCATTCACTCCTTCTTTATAGAAGTGTGTTTCATCCCAAAAATAATGTTGCAAATCACAAAAGAATTTTCTTCTTTGCCGAGCTGTAAATGTTGGAGGCAAATACTTGGAAATAATAAAGTTAGCATAATCAGCATACTAAGGACTCTCACACGGAATTACTTTTGTCGCAACCAATTGTTACTTTGGAAAACTATCATTAACAGGAATAGGATCATAAGAAATGTTTTCCAATCTAGACAAATTATCAGCAATAGGGTTTTCAGCACCTTTCCTATCTACAGTGTGCAGATCAAACTCTTGTAAAAGCAATACCCATCTAATAATACTAGGCTTAGTATCTTCCTTTTCCACAAGGTATATAATAGCAGCATGATTAGTATGAATAGTAACTTTCGAATCAACAATATAAGGTCTAAACTTATCACAAGCAAAGACTACACCTAGAAATTGTTTTTCAGTAGTAGCATAATTCTTTTGAGCAGCATCAAGAGTCTTACTAGCATAATGAATAACATTCAACTTCTTATATACACGCTGTCCAAGAATAGCACCTACCATAAAATCACTAGCATCGCACATAATTTCAAAGGGTAAATTCCAATCAGGTGGTTTAACAATAGGAGTAGTAGTTAAAGCCATCTTTAGAGTTTCAAAAGCTTACTTACAATCATCATCAAAAACAAAAGGTACATCCTTTTGGAGAATATTAGTAAGAGGCTTTGAAATTTAAAGAAATCTTTAATAAACCTCCTATAGAAACCAGCATGACCAAGAACACTACGAATACCTTTGACATCCCTAGGACATGGCATTTTCTCAATTGCTTCAACTTTGGCTCTATCGACTTCAATACCTCTTTCAGAAATTTTATGTCCAAGAACAATTCCATCATTTACCATTAAGTGGCATTTCTCCCAATTAAGAACAAGATTAGTTTCTTCACATCTCTGCAAAAATTATCAAGATTGTGCAAACAATTATCAAAGGAAGTTCCATAGATGGAGAAATCGTCCATGAATACTTCCACAATTTCTTCACAAAAACCATGAAAGATAGAAGACATGCATCTTTGAAATGTAGCAGGAGCAAAAGGCTTACGTCTATAAGCATAAGTTCCATAAGGGCAAGTAAAAGTAGTTTTCTCTTGATCATGGTTTTTAACAGCAATTTGAGAAAACCCAGAATAACCATCAAGGAAACAAAAATGAGTCTTCTTAGACAACCTTTCTAACATTTGATCAATAAAAGGTAAAGGGTAATGATCTTTCTTAGTAACTTTCTTAACTTTTCTAAAATCAATGCACATCCTATAACCAACTAATACTCTTTGAAGAATAAGTTCATTATTCTCATTATGCACAATAGTAATTCCCCCTTTCTTGGGGACACAATGCATAGGACTAACCCATCTACTATCAACAATAGGATAAATAATACCAGCATCAAGGAGTTTTAATACCTCATTTCTTACCACATCCTTCATCTTCGTAATTAAACGATGTTGACGTTCAACAACTAGCTTTGCATCAGGTCCCATATTAATAGCATGCTGACATATAGTAGGAGAAATCCCCTTTCAAGTGTATATCCCATAGCTCCTCGATGTTTCTTCAGTACTCCCAATAATCTTTCATCTTCCTGTACTGAAAGTTTAGAACTAATAATAACTGGATATATCTTCTTATCATCAATATAAGCATATTTAAGATCATCAGGTAAATGTTTTAAATCAAAAACCGGAACCTCCTTGGGTGGCAGCGTGGTACCCAAGTCCTCTACAGCTAAATCATGCTTAAGCATCTCCGGTTGACAAAAAAATCTCATCAATCTCATTTCTTTCCTCCCTAAAGACCTCACTTTCTTGATCCTCCATAAATTGCTGCAAAGCATTGTTAGGAGCAACAACAATAGAAGCAAGTTGTTCAACTATAAAATTTTCATTAGGCAATTTAGTTTTATAAGGAGCTTTAGGGCAAACTTAGAAAAATTAAAATCATAAGACTCTCCATCAAATTTAGTAAGAATTTTCTCCTTCTTGCAATCTATAATAGCACCACAAGTATTCAAGAAAGATCTCCCAAAAGTTATAGGACAGGTCCTATTAGCAGCTGAACCAAGTACTAGGAAATCAGCACGATATTTAATCTTACCACATAAAACTTCCACATCTCTAACAATACCAATTGGAGAGATGTGTTGGAGATATGCCCAAGAGGCAATAATAAAATAGTTATTATAATATATCTTTGTGTTTATGATAATGTTTACATACCATGCTATAATTGTATTAACCGAAACATTGATACATGTGTGTTATGTGAACAACAAGGAGTCCCTAGTAAGCCTCTTGTATAATTAGCTTGTTGATTAATAGATGATCATAGTTTCATGATCATGAACATTGGATGTTATTAATAACAAGGTTATGTCATTATGTGAATGATGTAATGGACACACCCAATTAAGCGTAGCATAAGATCACGTTATTAAGTTATTTGCTATAAGCTTTCGATACATAGTTACCTAGTCCTTTCGACCATGAGATCATGTAAATCACTTATACCGGAAAGGTACTTTGATTACATCAAACGCCACCGCGTAAATGGGTGGTTATAAAGGTGAGATTAAGTATCCGGAAAGTATGAGTTGAGGCATATGGATCAACGAGTGGGATTTGTCCATCCCGATGACGGATAGATATACTCTGGGCCCTCTCGGCGGAATGTCGTCTAATAGCTTGCAAGCATATGAATGGTTCATAAGAGACCACATACCACGGTACGAGTAAAGAGTACTTGTCATGAGACGAGGTTGAACGAGGTATAGAGATACCGATGATCAAACCTCGGACAAGTAAAATATCGCGTGACAAAGGGAATCGGTATCGTATGTAAATGGTTCAGTAGATCACTAAAGTCATCGTTGAATATGTGGGAGCCATTATGGATCTCCAGATCCAGCTATTAGTTATTGGTCAGAGAGAGATCTCAACCATGTCTACATAGTTCGCGAACCGTAGGGTGACACACTTAAGGTTTGATGTCGTTTAAGTAGATATGGAATATGGAATGGAGTTCGAAGTTTTGTTCGGAGTCTCGGATGGGATCCAGGACATCACGAGGAGGTCCGGAATGGTCCGGAGAATAAGATTCATATATAGGAAGTCATATTCCAAGTTTGGAAATGATCCGGTGCATTTATGGCAGGTTCTAGAAGGTTCTAGAAAAGTCCGGAAGAAATCATCATGGAAAGTGGAGTCCCGGAGGGACTCCACCTTGCATGGCCAGCCAAACCCTAAGGGGTGGAGTCCCAGGTGGACTCCACCATAGGTGGCCGGCCACCCCACCTAAGGGAAAGGTGGGAGTCCCACCTTGGGTAGGACTCCCCCCTTGAGTAGGTTTCCCACCTATGGGAGGTTTTGTTGTTGGGGTATTATTCGAAGACTTGGACTACAACTCTTGGGGATTTCCACCTATATAATGAGGAGGAGAGGGAGGGGCAGCCACTCTTGGCTACACCACCTAGGGCTGCCCTTGGCCGGCGCCCTAGCCACCCCCTCTCCCAAACCCTAGCCTCTCCTCCTCCACATAATACTCCCGCAGCGCATAGGCGAAGCCCTGCCGTAGTTCTCCACCACCACCGCCACCACGCCGTCGTGCTGCTGGGATTCCGAGGAGGATCTACTACTTCCGCTGCCCGCTGGAACGGGGAGAAGGACGTCGTCTTCATCAACACCGAACGTGTGACCGAGTACGGAGGTGCTGCCCGATTGTGGCACCGTCAAGATCTTCTACGCGCTTTTGAAAGCGGCAAGTGATCGTCTACCGCAGCAACGAGAGCCTCCTCTCATAGGCTTTCGAAATCTTCAAGGGTTAGTCTCGTTCATCCTCTCGTTGCTCCCATCTTCTAGATTGCATCTTGGCTTGGATTGCGTTCTCGCGGTAGGAATTTTTTGTTTTCTATGCTACGAATCCCTACAGTGGTATCAGAGCCGTGTCTATGCATAGATGGTTGCATGAGTAGAACACAATTGTTTTGTGGGCATTGATGCTTATTTTGTCTTTAGTTTGAGTACTTTGCATCTTTGTGGCATAGTGGGATGAAGCGGCTCGGGCTAACTTTACATGACCGCGTTCATGAGATTTGCTCCACGCTCGACATGCAACTTGTATTGCATAAGTGGCTTTGCGGGTGTCTGTCTCTCCTACTATAGTGAAGATTCAGTTTACTCTTCTATTGACAACACTAGTATCACCGTTGTGGTTCATGTTCGTAGGTAGATTAGATCTCACTCGAAAACCCTAAACCACGTAAAATATGCAAACCAAATTAGAGACGTCTAACTTGTTTTTGCAGGGTTTGGTGATGTGATATGGCCATAATGTGATGATGAATATGTATGAGATGATCATTATTGTATTGTGGCAACCGGCAGGAGCCTTATGGTTGTCTTTAATTTCATGTTGAGTAGTATTTCAAAGTAGTTGTAATAGTTGCTACATGAGGTGAACAACCATGAAGACGGTGCCATGGACCTTGACGCTACACCGACGATGATGGAGATCATGCCCGTTGATGATGGAGATCATGTCCGTGCTTTGGAGATGAAGATCGAAGGCGCAAAGACTAAAGGGCCATATCATATCACATATGAATTGCATGTGATGTTAATCCTTTATGCATTTTATTTTGCTTAGAACGCGACGGTAGCATTATAAGATGATCCCTCACATTAATATCAAGATTATAAAGTGTTCTCCCCTCGTATGCACCGTTGATATAGTTCTTCATTTTGAAGCATCTTGTGATGATCGGATGTGATAGACTCAACGTTCACATACAATGGGTGTAAGCCATGTTGCACACGCGGAATACTTGGGTTTGCTTGACGAGCCTAGCATGTACATACATGGCCTCGGGACAACGGAAACCTAAAGGTTGAACACGAGTCATATGGATGATATGATCAACATGTTGATGTTCACAATTGAAGCTACATCATCTCACGTGATGATCGGTTTTGGTGTAGTGGATTTGGATCGTGTACCACTTAACAACTATGAGGGATGTTGTATTAAGTGGGAGTTCATTAGTAATTAGATTAAAACATGAACTAATTATCATAAACATAGTCTAAGTAGTATTTTGAATTAATTTGTAGAATTGGCATCCGTTTTCTACCATGCGCTAGTCTTGTAATTGAGATAGAAATATTGTTAAGTCTGACAAGAAACTTTACGGACTGGTACCGTATTGTTAAAGAATCAAGAAATGATTAAGTCCTATTGCAAACTTTTAGTAAACCTAACATTGTTGATTCAAAGAGCTATGGTTTCAATTAGTACCTAAAGTCATCTTGTCTCCATGAAACTTGAAGTTCAAATCTGTTTGAAAAGTAAGGAGATGAAAATTTTGTTTTCAGAAATAAGCGAGGTATGAGATATATGTGATATCTAAGACCTTGTTGCAAGATGTTAGAATATAATTTGGTGAGACTACATAAACTCATAAGTTTTATGGGAAGGTTGAAGACGCCAGGCATCCCAATCCTCCAACTATTGGGGCACTAACGATATTCGCATATCCATGAAGTGATCGTCCTTAGTATGCACCGTTGCTAAGACTCGTAGTTTCGAAGCATCATGTGATGATCGGGTGTTATAGATTCTATGTGTGCATACAATGGGTGCAAGCCAGATTTGCACATGCGAATACTGAGGTTATACTTTACGATCCTAGCATGTACAGGCATGGTCTCGAAAAGTCGTCATGATATGATGGATAAAATTATGAGTGAAATTGTTCATCATATTAAAAGGTTACTAATAGTGAAATCCGGTACACTTGTCATATGATGATCAACTTCAAAGTAAGAACCTCAAGTTTATTGGTATTTGACCAACAAACTTAGAAGTTATTGATGTTGAAGTATTTTTCTGAATAATGAGGAAAGCTAAAAGAGAAACTACAAAAGATTATTGGCAGAAATAAAGAAAAGACTAGAAAGTCTAGCTCGGGTGTATATAAATGATATACATGTTATGGATGTATTCCTTGTTTGGTCAGATAATGAAATTATTGGGTATTTGTACCAGGTTGGTTGGTATGAGATGTCATACAATTCAATGCAATACAAGAATACGATGGCCTAAGTGACTAATAAGGAATATGGTAATAATGCACGTCTGGAACATAATAAAGTGTATCATGTTTGTCGTTGGCATTCTACCTAGCCCTTAGAATTTATAATAAAGAACTTAATAATTGTTATTTTGCTCTGGTCAAATGAAAACAATGAGTTGTTCAAATTATGACATTACTCCATGTACGATGGATAAGTTATTATAAAACTTAATGGTGAAACACACACACACATAATACTGACGCTAAAATGCCATAAGGCAAATGATTTGAATTCCACTTATTTTTGGAACCGCCATTTAGGTCATGTTAGAAAGGAACGCATGAAGGAACTCCATGTAAAAGGATTTTTGGATTCATTTGATTTTTGAATCGTTTGGCGCTTGCAAATCTTTTCTAAAGAGAATGACTAAAATACCGTTCATAGGCCATGAGTTGAATAGGCAACAAACTTAGTGAAAACATACATGATGATATATGTGGTTCATTGGGCATAGTTGTGTGCGGGAGATTCTTCTACTTCATGAAAAATTCCAACAATGAATTGAGTATATATATGTGGATATATTCGATAAGGAAGAAGTTTGAAACATTTGAATGGATTCAAATAAATTTCAGCATGAAGTGGAAATCATCGTAATAGAAAAGTCAAATATCTATGATTGGATCATTGGGAAAATATTTGAATTACGAGTTTTAGCGAACATCTAAGAGAGTTATGAAATTGTTCTACAACTCACATTTCTTGGAGTATCATAGTGATGATATAGTATCCGAGAAATGTATCCAAACCTTGTTGGGTTAATGATGAGATAAAAATAAAATGATGCCATTATATTTTTGTGGATTATGCTTTAGTAACTACCGCTTTTACACTAAATAGAGCATCATCATGATCCGTTGAAATGACACCATACGAGTTATGGCATGGGTATAAACCCTAATAGTCCTTTCTTTAAATTTTGGTCTAAGAGTTTACAACCAAAATCGGATGAATGTCTTTGTTGGTTATCCCAAAGTATTGATTGGGAATTCTTTCCACTATGGATACAAAGACAAAAGTGTTTGTCGATGTTTCTTATTTATTTCCAAGAAATTGTTTCTAGCGAAGTATTTGAGTGGTAGGACAATAGAATTTGATAAGGTTTATGAACCTGAGCATAATGATCAGAGTAGAGCAGCATCGGAAATGGTTCCGGAAGCGGCCACGACGATCATGGCTCCCATGACTACAAAGTATTTTAGCCATGGAGATCGAAGTATATATTGAACCTTGTAGGTATGGTTTACTTTGTGATCAAATAAATGATTTGTGGACAAAGGATTGATTTTGAACAATGATAAACCAACTACAAACAAAGAAGTTATGATGGGCCCTGACTCAGTTAAAATGGCTATACGCCATGAAATCCAAGATAGATGAATACTTTTTGAAAGTAAATGGATCTATGAAATTGATGGACTTGGATGTAATATCCTTGAAGAAGCTCGACTTGTCGAAAAGTTGTTTACGACAATGTTTAAAGAGTTGACTGCGATAAGATTAGATCTTCCGTAGCAATGCTTATAGTCTATGTGGATTATTCTAGTAATCGCTACATATTTCTTTTATGAGATATACTAGTAGGATGGAAAAATACATTACTTAACAGAAGTGTGTATTAAAGGTGTATACAAGATACAAACCAAGAGTTTTGCTAGTCCGTGAAATACTAGATTGGTATACAAACTTCAATTGGATGAAGTGAGTATCGCGGAGTTGGAATCTTCACCGGATGAAATAGTCAAAAGTTTTTGATTTCATTAGAAACGATGAAGATGCTTGCATTTGCAAGAAATTAAGTGGGAGCGCTGAGACATATTTATAATACTTTATGTAGATGACATATAGTTGGTTATAAATGATGTAATTATATACTTGATTAAAAGGTTCCATTGAGAATTAACTTTAATGAAAGGATATGGACTCAAACATATTTAGTGTCAAGATCTATGAAGATAGATTGAAACATATAATAAAGTTTAAGTCAAAGTACATAGAATGGATATTGAAGTAGTTCAATATAGAAATATTAAGAATGTGTTCTTTTCATGCGAAGGTTTAAACAAGACTTGAGTGTAATTGTTTTAGATCACGAATAATATGTACAAAATCGGATGTCCTATGCTCTAAAAAGTTAGGAGCATATACCAGAATGATTCATGTGATGATCATTGGACGAACAGTAAGAATATCCCTGTGTGCTCTAGAAGAACCAAGGATACATATATATTTTTATATGGGGTAATGACAAACAAAACGCTGTAAGGTGTTGCACCGATATTTGTTTGGTCACATATAAAAATGAAATTCAAATCTCAATTAGGCTAAGTATTTAAAAGGTAGCACAATGCTATATTTAGAAGAATTCTAAATATTGTGACAGATTCTACAAACGAAGGCATAGTATGTCATTGTTTTGACAATGACTGAGGATGTTTAAATCAAAAAGTTCTTTGAGAACACGGTGTAGTTCCGATAGTGTCAGAACTTTGAAGCTATATTGTGTGTGACAATATTAGTGACATATTTCAGACCGCAGAATTAAGGTTCCACCACAAGACCAAACATATTTAATGTCGACTCATTTGGAAATGAGTGATGCGTTAAGACGCAAATGAATTGCAAAATACATACGTTTCTAAGCATGTCAGATCCGTTGACTAAAACCTCTCCCGTGAGAAAAACATGATAAAGCACCCGAAGGCCAAGGTGTTATATCTTTACAAATGTATACTAGATTATTGACTCTAGTGCAAGTGGGAGACTGTTGGAGATATGCCCAAGAGGCAATAATAAAATAGTTATTATAATATATCTTTGTGTTTATGATAATGTTTACATACCATGCTATAATTGTATTAACCGAAACATTGATACATGTGTGTTTTGTGAACAACAAGGAGTCCCTAGTAAGCCTCTTGTATAACTAGCTTGTTGATTAATAGATGATCATAGTTTCATGATCATGAACATTGGATGTTATTAATAACAAGGTTATGTCATTAGGTGAATGATGTAATGGACACACCCAATTAAGCGTAGCATAAGATCACGTCATTAAGTTATTTGCTATAAGCTTTCGATACATAGTTACCTAGTCCTTTCAACCATGAGATCATGTAAATCACTTATACCGGAAAGGTACTTTGATTACATCAAACGCCACTGCGTAAATGGGTGGTTGTAGAGGTGGGATTAAGTATCCGGAAAGTATGAGTTGAGGCATATGGATCAACAGTGGGATTTGTCCATCCCGATGATGGATAGATATACTCTGGGCCCTCTCGGTGGAATGTCGTCTAATAGCTTGCAAGCATATGAATGGTTCATAAGAGACCACATACCACGGTACGAGTAAAGAGTACTTGTCATGAGATGAGGTTGAGCGAGGTATAGAGATACCGATGATCAAACCTCGGACAAGTAAAATATCGCGTGACAAAGGGAATCGGTATCGTATGTAAATGGTTCAGTCGATCACTAAAGTCATCGTTGAATATGTGGGAGCTATTATGGATCTCCAGATCTCGCTATTGGTTATTGGTCGGAGAGAGATCTCAACCATGTCTACATAGTTCGCGAACCGTAGGGTGACACACTTAAGGTTTGATGTCGTTTAAGTAGATATGGAATATGGAATGGAGTTCGAAGTTTTGTTCGGAGTCTCGAATGGGATCCAGGACATCACGAGGAGGTCCGGAATGGTCCGGAGAATAAGATTCATATATAGGAAGTCATATTCCAAGTTTGGAAATGATCCGAGTGCATTTATGGCAGAGTTCTAGAAGGTTCTAGAAAAGTCCGGAAGAAATCATCATGGAAAGTGGAGTCCCGGAGGGACTCCACCTTGCATGGCCAGCCAAACCCTAAGGGGTGGAGTCCCGGGTGGACTCCACCATAGGTGGCCGGCCACCCCACCTAAAGGAAAGGTGGGAGTCCCACCTTGGGTAGGACTCCCCCCTTGAGTAGGTTTCCCACCTATGGGAGGTTTTGTTGTTGGGGTCTTATTCGAAGACTTGGACTACAACTCTGTTGGAGATATGCCCAAGAGGCAATAATAAAATGGTTATTATAATATATCTTTAAGTTTATGATAATGTTTACATACCATGCTATAATTGTATTAACCGAAACATTGATACATGTGTGTTATGTGAACAACAAAGAGTCCCTAGTATGCCTCTTAACTAGCTTGTTGATTAATGGATGATTAGTTTCATAATCATGAACATTGGATGTTATTAATAACAAGGTTATATCATTGTATGAATGATGTAATGGATACACCCAATTAAGCGTAGCATAAGATCATGTCATTAAGTTATTTGCTATAAGCTTTCGATACATAGTTACCTAGTCCTTATGACCATGATATCATGTAAATCACTTATACCGGAAAGGTACTTTGATTACATCAAACGCCACTACATAAATGGGTGGTTATAAAGGTGGGATTAAGTATCCGGAAAGTATGAGTTGAGGCATATGGATCAACAGTGGGATTTGTCCATCCCGATGACGGATAGATATACTCCGGGCCCTCTCGGTGGAATGTCGTCTAATGTCTTGCAAGCATATGAATAAGTTCATAAGAGACCACATACCACGGTACGAGTAAAGAGTACTTGTCGGGAGACGAGGTTGAACAAGGTATAGAGTGATACCGAAGATCAAACCTCGGACAAGTAAAATATCGCGTGACAAAGGGAATTGGTATTGTATGTGAATGGTTCATTCGATCACTAAAGTCATCGTTGAATATGTGGGAGCCATTATGGATCTCCAGATCCCGCTATTGGTTATTGGTCGGAGTGAGTACTCAACCATGTCCGCATAGTTCACGAATCGTAGGGTAACACACTTAAAGTTGGATGTTGAAATGGTAGAACTTGAATATGGAATGGAGTTCGAATATTTGTTCGGAGTCCCGGATGAGATCCCGGACATCACGATGAGTTCCGGAATGGTCCGGAGAATAAGATTCATATATAGGATGTCATTTTATGTGAATTAAAATGATGCGGAAGGTTCTATGGAAGGTTCTAGAAGGTTCTAGAAAAGTCCGGAAGAAACCACCAAGGAAGGTGGAGTCCCGGTGGGACTCCACCTCCATGGCCGGCCAACCCTAGTGGGGGAGGAGTCCCAAGTGGACTCCTCCTTAGGGGGCCGGCCACCCCCCCCATATGGAAGGGGGGAATCCCACCCCAAGTGGGATTCCCACCCTAGGTAGGTTTCCTTTTCATATGGAAGGTTTTGGTTTCGGGTCTTATTCGAAGACTTGGAGTCCAACACTTGGGGTTCCACCTATATAATGAGGGGCCAAGGGAGGGGGCCGGCCACCCCTAAGACCACAAGCTGGCCGCCCCATTGAAGTGGCCGGCCACCCCCTCCCAAACCCTAGCCGCCCCCTCTCCTCCATATCTCCCGCGTAGCTTTAGCGAAGCTCCGCCGGAGTTCTCCACCGCCACCGACACCACGCCGTCGTGCTGTCGGATTCAAGAGGAGCTACTACTTCCGCTGCCCGCTGGAACGGGAGTTGGACGTCGTCTTCATCAACAGCCGAACGTGTGACCGAGTACGGAGGTGTTGCCCGTTCGTGGCGCCGGAAGCGATCGTGATCAAGATCTTCTACGCGCTTTTGCAAGCGGCAAGTGAACGTCTACCGCAGCAACAAGAGCCTCATCTTGTAGGCTTTGGAATCTCTTCAAGGGTGAGACTCGATACCCCTCGTTGCTACCGTCTTCTAGATTGCATCTTGGCTTGGATTGCGTGTTCGCGGTAGGAAATTTTTTGTTTTCTATGCAACGTTATCCTAGAGTGGTATCAGAGCCGTGTCTATGCATAGATGGTTGCACGAGTAGAACACAATGGTTTGTGGGCGTTGATGCTCTTGTTATCTTTAGTTTGAGTACTTTGCATCTTCGTGGCATAGTGGGATGAAGCGGCTCGGACTAACTTTACATGACCGCGTTCATGAGACTTGTTCCTCGTTCGACATGCAACTTGTATTGCATAAGAGGCTTTGCGGGTGTCTCGTCTCTCCTACTATAGTGAAGATTCAATTTACTCTTCTATTGACAACATTAGTATCACCGTTGTGGTTCATGTTCGTAGGTAGATTAGATCTCTCTCGAAAACCCTAAACCACGTAAAATATGCAAACCAAATTAGAGACGTCTAACTTGTTTTTGCAGGGTTTGGTGATGTGATATGGCCATAATGTGATGATGAATATGTATGAGATGATCATTATTGTATTGTGGCAACCGGCAGGAGCCTTATGGTTGTCTTTAAATTTCATGTTGAGTAGTATTTCAAAGTAGTTGTAATAGTTGCTACATGAGGTGAACAACCATGAAGACGGCGCCATTGACCTTGACGCTACGCCAACGATGATGGAGATCATGCCCGAAGATGATGGAGATCATGTTCGTGCTTTGGAGATGAAGATCAAAGGCGCAAAGACAAAAGGGCCATATCATATCACATATGAACCGCATGTGATGTTAATCCTTTTATGCATCTTATTTTGCTTAGATCGCGATGGTAGCATTATAAGATGATCCCTCACATTAATATCAAGATAATAAAGTGTTCTCCCCTCGTATGCACCGTTGTACAGTTCGTCGTTTCGAAGCATCTCGTGATGATCGGATGTGATAGATTCAACGTTCACATACAACGGGTGTAAGCCATGTTGTACACGCGGAATACTTGGGTTTGCTTGACGAGCCTAGCATGTACAGACATGGCCTCGGGACAACGGAAACCGAAAGGTTGAACACGAGTCATATGGATGATATGATCAACATGTTGATGTTCACCATTGAAACTACATCGTCTCACGTGATGATCGGTTTTGGTGTAGTGCATTTGGATCGTGTACCACTTAACAACTACGAGGGATGTTGTATTAAGCGGGAGTTCATTAGTAATTAGATTAAAACATGAACTAATTATCATAAACATAGTCTAAGTAGTATTTTGAATTAATTTGTAGAATTGGCATCCGTTTTCTACCATGCGCTAGTCTTGTTATTGAGATAGAAATACTGTTAAAATCTGACAAGAAACTTTACGGATTGGTACCGTATTGTTAAAGTATCAAGAATTGATTAAGTCCTATTGCAAACTTTTAGTAAACCTCACATTGTTGATTCAAAGAGCTATGGTTTCAATTAGTACCTAAAGTTATCTTGTCTCCGTGAAACTTGAAGTTCAAATTTGTTTGAAAAGTAAGGAGCTGAAAATTTAGTTTTCAGAAATAATCAAGGTATGAGATATATGTGATATCTAAGACCTTATTGCAAGATGATAGAATATAATTTGGTGAGACTACATAAACTCATATGTTTTATGGGAATGTATGAAGGTTGAAGACGCCAGGCGTCACAATCCTCCAACTATTGGGGCACTAATAATATTCGCATATCCATGAAGTTATCATCCTTAGTATGCACCGTTGCTAAGACTCGTCGTTTCGAAGCATCACGTGATGATCGGGTGTGATAGATTCTACGTGTGCATACAACGGGTGCAAGCTAGATTTGCACATGCGAATACCAAGGTTAAAACTTTGCGAGCCTAGCATGTACAGACATGGTCTCGGAAAGTCGTCATGATATGATGGATAAAATTATGAGTGAAATTGTTCATCATATTACAAAGTTACTAATAGTGAAATCTGAAACACTTGTCATATGATGATCAACTTAAAGTAAGAACCTCAAGGTTATTGGTATTTGACCAACAAACCTAGAAGTTAATAATGTTAAAGTGTTTTTCTGAATAATGAGGAAAGCTAAAAGAGAAACTGCAAAAGATATTTTGGCAAAAAGAAAAGAAAAGACTAGAAAGTCTAGCTCAGGTGTATATAAATGATATACATGTTATGGTTGTATTCTTAGTTAAGTCACACAATAAAATTCTTGGGTATTTGTACCATATTGGTTGGTATGAAGTGTCATACAAAACAACGCAATACAAGAATACAATGGCCTAAGTGACTGACAAGGAATATGATAAGAATGCACGTCAGGAACAAAATAAAGTGTTATTATGTTCGTCGTTGGCATTCTATCTAGCCCTTAGAATTTATAATAAAAAACTTAATAATTGTTATTTTGCTCTGGTCAAATGAAAACAATGAGTTGTTCAAATTATGACATTACTCCATGTACGATGGATAAGTTATTATAAATCTTAATGGAGAAACACACATACATAACACTGACGCTAAAATGCCATAAGGCAAATGATTTGTATTCCACGTATTTGTGGAACCGCCATTTAGGTCATGTTAGAAAGGAACGCATGAAGGAACTCCATGCAAATGGATTTTTGGAGTCATTTGATTTTTGAATCATTTGGCACTTGCAAATCTTTTCTAAAGAGAATGATTAAAATACCGTTCATAGGCCAAGAGTTGAACGGGCAACTAACTTAGCGGAAAAATACATGATGATGTATGTGGTTCACTGGGCATAGTTGTGTGCGGGAGATTCTTCTACTTCATGAAAACTTTCAACAATGAATTGAGTATATATATGTGGATATATTCGATAAGGAAGAAGTTTGAAACATTTGAATGGATTCAAATAAATTTCAGCATGAAGTGGAAATCATCGTAATAGAAAAGTCAAATATCTATGATTGGATCATGGTGACAATATTTGAATTACGAGTTTTAGCGAACATCTGAGAGAGTCATGAAATTGTTTTACAACTCACATTTCTTGGAGTATCATAATGATGATATAGTATCCGAGAGGTGTATCCAAAACTTGTTGGATTAATGATGAGATAAAATATTATGACGCCATTATATTTTTTTGGATTATGCTTTAGTGACTATCGCTTTTACACTAAATAGAGCATCATCATGATCCGTAGAAATGACACCATACGAATTATGGCATGGGTATAAACCCTAATAGTCCTTTCTTTAAATTTTGGTCAAAAAGTTTACAACCAAAATCGGATGAATGTCTTTGTTGGTTATCCCAAAGAATTTATTGGGAATTCTTTCCACTATGAAGTAAACAACAAAAGTGTTTGTTAATGTTACTTGCTTATTTCCAAGAAATTGTTTTCTAGCGAAATATTTGAGTGGGAGGACAATAGAACTTGATAAGGTTTATGAACCTGAGCATAATGATCAGAGTAGCGCAGCATCGGAAATTGGTTCCGGAAGCGACCACGATGATCATGGCTCCCATGACTACAAAGTGTTTTAGCCATGGAGATGGAAGTACATATTGAACCTTGTAGGTATGGTTTACTTTGTGATCAAATAAATGATTTGTGGACAAAGGATTGATTGTGAACAATGATAAACCAACTACAAACAAAGAAGTTATGATGGGCCCTGACTCCGTTAAAATGGCTATACGCCATGAAATCCAAGATAGATGAATACTTTTTGAAAGTAAATAGATCTATAAAATTGATGGACTTGGATGAAATATCCTTGAAGAAGCTTGAATTGTTGAAAAGTGGTTTACGACAAAGTTCAAAGAGTTGACTACGACAAGATTAGATCTTCTGTAGCAATGCTTAAAATCTATATGGATTATTCTAGTAATCACTACATATTTTCTTTATGAGATATGTTAGTAGGATGGCAAAATACATTACTTATCAGAAGTGTGTATTAAAGGTGTATACAAGATACAACCAAGAGTTTTGCTGGTCCATGGAATACTAGATAGGTATACGAACTTCAATTGGATGAAGTAAGTATCACGGAGTTGGAATCTTCACCGAGATGAAATAGTCAAAGAGTTTTTGATTTCATCAGAGACGATGAAGAGGCTTGCATTTGCAAGAAATTAAGTGGGAGCGCTAAGGCACATTTATAATACTTTATGTAGGTGACATATAGTTGGTTATAAATGATGTAATTATATACTTGATTTAAAGGTTTCATTGAGAAATTAATTTCAATGAAAGAATATGGACTGAAACATATTTAGTGTCAAGATCTATGAAGATAGATTGAAACACATAATAAGTTTAAGTCAAAGTACATAGAATGGATATTGAAATAGTTCAATATAGAAATATTAAGAAAATGTTCTTGTCATGTGAAGTTTTAACAAGACTTGAGTATATCTGATACTCAATGAGTAAAAACACATGAGTGATTATGGATCACGAATAATATGTACACAATCAGATGTCCTGTGCTCTAAAATGTTATGGGCATATACCAGAATGATTCATGAGATGATCATTGGACGACAGTAAGAGTATCCTTGAGTACTTTAGAAGAACCAAGGATATATATATAGTTTTGTATGGAGAAATGACAAACAAATCGCTGTAATGTGATTACACCGATATTTGTTTTGTCACATATAAAAATAGAATTTCAATCTCAAATTAGACTAAGTGTTGTTTTAAAGGTAGCACAATGAGCTAGAAGTTGTCTATGTTGGATTTAGAAGAGTTCTAAATATTGTGACGGATTCTACAAACGAAGGCAGAGTATGTCATTGTTTTGACAAATGACTGAGGATGTTGAGTCAAGAAGTTCTTTGAGAACTTGGTGTAGTTCCGATAGAGTCAGAATTTTGAAGCTATATTGTGTGTGACAATATTAGTGACATATTTCAGACCGCGGAATTAAGGTTCCACCAGAAGATCAAACATATTTAATGCCGACTCATTTGGAAATGAGTGATGCGTTGAGACGCAAATGAATTACAAAATACATACGTTTACGAGCATGTCAGATCCGTTGACTAAAACCTCTCCCGTGAGCAAAACATGATAAAGCACCAGAAGGCCAAGATGTTATATCTTTACAAATGTAAACTAGATTATTGACTCTAGTGCAAGTGGGAGACTATTGGAGATATGCCCAGGAGGCAATAATAAAATGGTTATTATAATATATCTTTAAGTTTATGATAATGTTTACATACCATGCTATAATTGTATTAACCGAAACATTGATACATGTGTGTTATGTGAACAACAAAGAGTCCCTAGTATGCCTCTTAACTAGCTTGTTGATTAATGGATGATTAGTTTCATAATCATGAACATTGGATGTTATTAATAACAAGGTTATATCATTGTATGAATGATGTAATGGATACACCCAATTAAGCGTAGCATAAGATCATGTCATTAAGTTATTTGCTATAAGCTTTCGATACATAGTTACCTAGTCCTTATGACCATGAGATCATGTAAATCACTTATACCGGAAAGGTACTTTGATTACATCAAACGCCACTACGTAAATGGGTGGTTATAAAGATGGGATTAAGTATCCGGAAAGTATGAGTTGAGGCATATGGATCAACGAGTGGGATTTGTCCATCCCGATGACGGATAGATATACTCTGGGCCCTCTCGGTGGAATGTCGTCTAATGTCTTGCAAGCATATGAATAAGTTCATAAGAGACCACATACCACGGTACGAGTAAAGAGTACTTGTCAGGAGACGAGGTTGAACAAGGTATAGAGTGATACCGAAGATCAAACCTCGGACAAGTAAAATATCGCGTGACAAAGGGAATTGGTATTGTATGTGAATGGTTCATTCGATCACTAAAGTCATCGTTGAATATGTGGGAGCCATTATGGATCTCCAGATCCCGCTATTGGTTATTGGTCGGAGTGAGTACTCAACCATGTCCGCATAGTTCACGAACCGTAGGGTGACACACTTAAAGTTGGATGTTGAAATGGTAGAACTTGAATATGGAATGTTGTTCGAATATTTGTTCGGAGTCCCGGATGAGATCCCGGACATCACGAGGAGTTCTGGAATGGTCCGGAGAATAAGATTCATATATAGGATGTAATTTTATGTGAATTAAAATGATGCGGAAGGTTCTATGGAAGGTTCTAGAAGGTTCTAGAAAAGTCCGGAAGAAACCACCAAGGAAGGTGGAGTCCCGGTGGGACTCCACCTCCATGGCCGGCCAACCCTAGTGGGGGAGGAGTCCCAAGTGGACTCCCCCTTAGGGGGCCGGCCACCCCCCATATGGAAGGGGGGAATCCCACCCCAAGTGGGATTCCCACCCTAGGTAGGTTTCCTTTTCATATGGAAGGTTTTGGTTTCGGGTCTTATTCGAAGACTTGGAGTCCAACACTTGGGGTTCCACCTATATAATGAGGGGCCAAGGGAGGGGACCGGCCACCCTAAGACCACAAGCTGGCCGCCCCATTGAAGTGGCCGGTGACAAGGTATTAACTTGTCAATGCCTACGGATTGTAGACTAGGGTTTAGTTGGAAGTAGAGGGCAAGTAGATCTCGAAGGTTTCAGCCGAAAAGTACTCGACGATTACAAAACTAGGGTTTGAGAACAATGACTCGATGATTTCTGAGTCCCTCGACTCCCCCTTATATAGGAGGCGGAGCCGAGGGATTCGTGCCGTACAAGTTACAGAGTCCGGGGAGGTTTCTAACTCTTCCCGTAAGATTACAAATAACACTTCCTATTACAGCTCTAGTCTTTCCTTAATAATATCTTGGGCTCCCGAATCTTCTTATTCTTTGGGTAATGGTCCTTCAGTAAACCCCGGGTACTATCTTCGGCAGGCCCATTTGGGATGCCTATGTCAGTAGCCCCCGAGATTTTGCTTAAATTGTAGAGTTAAGGAAAATCTCCACTGTTTATCTTTATTCGACAACTTCAACTTTTCTATATTTCTTCTCATAAACTTCTATATTGTACAGGGATAATGGTAGTTGGGGCTAGTTCATCTGACGGATCAGGTACTAGTTAACTGCTCTAGTGGCAATCCGCAAAAACCTACTTCAAGATCACGTCCCCGGACATGATCTCGGGATACCGGTGTAAACTTCGACAGGTGCCGCTTAAGGTCTTACCATTCCGTCGAGTCCCGATAAAATTTATCGGGTACCTAACGCATCCGTTAGGATTTTTCTTCGTATCTCGTTGATACGGATAAAAGTAGCGAGCCGCAGTCTTCGGCGATGCCACGCCCAACGAACGTATCTGGGGTCTTACCTTCGCAAATTTGCGGCATTCAGAAATTGATCGCAACTTTGGCGTTCTGAGAATATATTGTCGAGTGCTTTTTCGGCTGTTGGAATGGCACATTTTATCGAGTCAAAGATGACTTATATTGCTCTCCCGATGGGAGTATATGCAGAGTTATTTATAACTCGAAATATACTTTTTTGCTCTGCTCTTTTTCTTTTTCTTTTTTCTTTCTTCTCTCTCTCTTTTTTTTTATGATTTCATCGGGCACGCGAGCAGCGTTCCCGATGGGAGTAGCCCCCGAGGCTATGAACAAATATTTGTATTTGGTCATAGGCTCACGCCATTTCTATCTTGTCCTTCTAGATCTTTTCCTTTTTTCCAAAGTAGCCCCCGAGCATTTGATCAAAAACTTGTATTTGATCAAAGGCTCAGGATTATTTTCCATGTCGCCTTTTATGAAATTGTAGAGTCGAATTTTTTCCTCTGCCAAGGTGACGTTATTGCTGACGATAACCACGATTGCGAACCCAAAATCGCGAGAAGCCTTCTCCCACTGCCTTGCGGGCCCAATTGATCCACTATCTTGACACGTCGTGCAAGTGGGGGACACACGTCCTCCGCTTTTTCTGGCGCACGTACCGTAACTTCTCCAATGTTGAATTACTTTTTTACCCTCGTTTCCACGTGGCTACCATCTGCCACACATTTCCCTTATCCAACGGTTCGTCGTTTCACCGCACCCCTATATAAGATCGTCTTCTTCCTCCTTGAGCACTTCCGCTCGCGCCGTCCTCCTGCTCTCATCTGCAAATTTCCTCCTGCGACCCACAGCCACCTTAGCTCCTCATCTCCAAGCTGCAAACCCTGCGCCATTGTTGATGCCACCGCGTCGATTGACAAGGCACAGCACGCCGAAATCCTCCATGGCCGCCGTGGATCTGGGGACGGCGGAGTGGGAAAGATCGAAGATTTCCACTCAGGACATCAACATGCTGAAGAAGCTGGGGATCAGCAAGAAACCCAAGGCATTGTGCTTCCCCAGTGAAGAGAGCTACCCAACCCCTCCAATGGGGTACCGGGTAAGTTTTGTTGACCACCTCATCCGCGGTCTTTCCGCCCCCATTCATCCTTTTCTCCGCGGACTGCTTTTTATCTACGGTCTGCAACTCCACCACCTCACGCCAAATTCAATCCTCCATATCTCCATTTTCATCACTCTCTGCGAGGCCTTCCTTGGCGTCCAGCCTAACTGGGCGCTATGGAAGCGCATTTTCTTCTGCCGCCGTAATGGCTCGCCCAATGTCGCCTATAATATAGGCGGCGTTGTAATTTCTGTTCGGCCCACTGTCGACTACTTTGACGTCAAGCTTCCTGACTCAGTTCAAGGGTGGCGCAAGAAGTGGTTGTACATTCAGGAGGAGCACCATGGATGTGCGGAGGACAACATCCCTCCTTTTGATGGCGCCGAAAAAATCTTTCGCCGCCGCTCCTGGGACGCGGAGGCCACCGAAGAGGAAAAGGCGTCGACAGAAACCTTGATGGCTCGCATCCACGAGTTGCAAAATACTCGCGGCAAAGAGTTATCGGGTATCCAAATCACTGCATACTTTCTTTGGACTAGAGTGCAGCCGCTTCAGGCTCGCAAATATCCTCTCTGGAAATATGCTGGCGACAAGGACGCAGATCGGCTGTCGGTGGATTTGGAGGTCAAGGACTTAGAAAAACTTGTCCGAAAAATCTCGTCTCTCAGCAAAAAAGATCCTGTCCCTTCCTCTTGTCGTGTAAAACCATTTAGCGCCGCCAATCCACTTCCCAAGGTAATTTTTGTCAATTGTCTTGTTATTGCTTTGCTATCTTTATTGTAACTCCTCTTCTGATATCTTCCCCTGTTTTATTTTTATTTTGTACAGAACCATCCAGACCTTGTCTCGCTTCCTCCTCTTCCTGAAGGTGGAGAAGTCGAAGAAAGGTCCATTGTCACTGATGACAATCAAGAGGCTCCCTCTTTTGTGAATGAACCCGTGGATTCTCTAAAATCCGCGGGATCTTCTGAAAAAGATGCTGCCTCCGAAGGTACTGCGTCGGCACTGTCTCCTCCTCCTGCTGTTTCTCCAAAGAACAAAAGGAAGAGGAATGATGTCGAAGATTCCGGCACCTCCAAAGCCGAAGAAGTTGATCCTTCATGCCAGAAGGCAACTTATGATCCATATCTCGAATCCCTCGTCAGCTCGTAAGTTACTTTGATTTCCCCTTATTTCTGTACTCGAAGTTTTTTGCCTTATCTTGCTTTTTATGATGTCGATCTTTAATCACAGTGATGATGAGGAAGAAGTACCAACTGTTGACGTGGCTCCTCGGACGAGCACGTCACATACTTTGGTTGTTTCGGAGACGCCAGTTGAGGGAGAAGAATCCTCGCCTCCTCGACAAAACGTCGCCACCACCACTCCTCCTTCAAGCCCTCTTGCTCCTTCACCGAAAAGGACAAGGGTTGAAATGATCGTGGAACCTACCCCTCAATTGGGTAGCTCTTCTAATCCGCTCTTAGATGATGTAAGTTTCTAATTTTCTTGCCAGTTTCTATATTTCCTCTGTTTGCTTCTTTATGCCTTCATATTTTTCTCATACCGATGTTTTCTACCTTTGTTTTTCTTTGACAGCCCATGATCAAAGAGCTTGTTCGCATCGGATCCCAATTCATTGGGTACCGTGAATATGCCAGCAGGACTGAAGGTAACAACTTTTTTTGCTGCCATTGTTTCTAACTTCTTGCTCCTATTTTTGTCGCAATCTTGACTGTTCTTTTCTATTTTGTCAGAGAAACTTGCAGAGGCCAACAAGCTTGCCGACACTCTTGCTCAGAAACTGGAACAAAGTGAAATGGCTCGCAAGAAAGCCGAACTTGATGCTAGCCAAGCCAAAGCAGAGGCTGATGAGGCCAAGGCAAAAGCTGCTAGTGTCGAAGAACTGCAAAAGAGACTTGAGGATGTCGAAACTGCTTTAAACGAGCACAAGGCCGCACAGGCTACTCGTGAAAAGGGAATCCTCAAGCGCTTGAACACGCAAAATCGACGCTTCCTCGGTAACTTTGTTGATCCCTTCTATTTTTCTTAGGACTTGCTTTCTTTTGTTTTTACTTGCTGTCGACTAACATGTAGTTTCTATGGCAGGTCAAACAAGCCAAGAGTTTGATCTTGAGAATCCCACCAATGATCCTCTGCTTGACGCACTTTCTTATCTGGAGTTTCATGGCCAAGAAATTCGCGAAGGCGTGGTGAATGCTAACGCAGGATTGTCGAAGTTGTTCCCCTACTTCTTCCCGAAGAAGGAGGAGCCTAAGACTTTCCTTGCCCTTGCCAAGGACTTCAATCCACCGGAGGATCTTGGACTGAAGATGCGCCAGGAGAACATGAAGGTTGCTGTCGAGAACACTGTTGCCTTGGTTGCTGACAGCCAACAAGCCGTTGATCGGATGAAGGTTGGCGACACCGAGCAGATAGAGCAAACAAAATGGCGGTCGTTGATCAAGGCAGCCAAGCCCAACACGAAGAAAATCCTGGCCTATCTCGGGATCAAGCCATCTGCAACTCCTAGCTCATCAAGGCCGGAGGTCTAGTTGAATGCCTTTGCTTTTTCTTTCCTTTGCTTTCTCTATTTCTTTTGCTGTTGTCGCCATTTTAGCCTTGGCGACAATTATCCTGTTAGTCCCTTTGGAGAACCTCTTTTGTAATGTCCATGTAAACTTTCTAAAAATCAATGAAATTCCTCTTGGCACTGTCATTGATCCTGGGACTTTCTTTTCCAGTTAATATTTGATAACTATTCGACCAACCCTTGCTCTGCCGATGCTTCACCTGCTTCTTCCTTCTCGAAGAAAATGCTAGTCGATGATAATCCCCTCGAAGGTTCTTCAAGCAAACATTTGTTGGAAGATTTGCAAGAACTTCGACAACAACTTCAATCCATGAAAAAACAAACTCTGGCAATGATGGAACAATCTCGAAAAGCATCTGAAAAAGAGAAACTTGCTCTCCAACAAGCCAAAGAAGCTATGGCTGCCAAGGATGCTGCTGTGTTGGAAGCTAAGGCAGCCACTACTCGAGAAAATAGCATGCTCGAGCTGATGTCTGAAGCTAGCACAGATATGCTAGGTATGTTTTTCCAACCTCATTCTGCCTCTTTTTTTTTGCTTTACTGTGCCTCCCCTTACATTTCCTGCCTTGTCGCTTAATAGGCTCCGTTCTTGACGCTGCCGCCGAAGACCAAAGAGTGAACGAGAGAACGAATCTTCTCGTCAATCTTTCCCTTAACCATGGCTGTCTGTTCTGGGCCACCCCTGAACGAACTCAGCAAATTGTTAGGTTCCAAGATCGTGCTTGCCAGGTGCGTGAATTTCTCAATTTTTGCACGACAACGTTAACCCTTGTTTACAAGACTTTATTTCCTCGAAATGAGGTTCCCAAAACTCTTCCTGAATTGCTGGAGATATTTAGAGATGCTCCTCGCATTCATAATTTTGTGCGAGCTCAATTGACTGCTGGAGTGTAATAACCCAGAACATAGGAACAACGAAGGGTAGATTTAGAAATGGGATGTGCATTTCATCGCAAAACGGGGGAAATTTTCGCGCTTTATTGCAACTAAACCTAAGAGGGATCGAGGTTCTCTCTCATTTTGCACTTAGGGTTAGGCAATGTGAGTTAGGGAAATTTCGACATGATCTCTTTTGTATCTTGTTGATTTGGGGAATTGATTTCATTTGACAAGTGCTAATACATTTAACAATAAGCATTGAACAATATAAAATAGAATTCATAATTTAAACACAACTTATGAATTCAAACAACTTTGAATTTCAAAGTGAATCATAAATACAATGTTTATTCCAGAATATAAATATTAAATAAATCAAAAGCTCATAAACAAAAAACTTGGGCTTTATTGATATCACAACATACATTACATTGTCTTTACAATATTCTTGATACAAGAATTGTTGAATAATAAACAGAAATGAAAATAAAGATTACAATATTATTCCTAAACTAAAACCTAGACTAAATGACTTGAAGAATATCTTCATGGTCATGTCCATCTTCAAACCTGCAAAACAAAGAATCAACACTAGCCAGAATGTTAGTGGTAGCCAAAGATTCAGTTTGGACAGTTAGCAAATAAAACAATATTCAGTTTGGACAGTGCAAACTGTCACGAGACACTTGTGCTTGTCCAAAACCATGGACAGCACAAGATAAGGGCAACGACGAGACCAAACCTGAGCACACACCAGGGGCTCAAGTTTCAGCATATGAGAGCACACAGCTCAAGTGTGCTGGGCAGCAACAGCAAAGCCATGCATCAGCTTAGTCACCAAAGCAAGCCAGGCTTGTGTGTCAAAGCAAGGATAGAAGCAGGGTTCATATAAAAGGGCACAAACCCTAGAAATCATAACCAGTCGACCAGATAAGATTCACCGGGTAAGGGTGAAGCCGGAACAAGCTCGGTTCATCCAGGTTCTTGAGCAAGAACAGAACCAACACACACAACCACTTAAGCCACCAGAAATCATGGTGACCTAGAAGATCATCCAAGATCTGGAGGTGAAGGGCTGTGAACAAACCCAATTCTGCATCAACAAAACATTTCTTTCTAGGAGCTGGAACAAGGTATACCTAGTTCCTGGAAAAGATCCAATGGATCTAATCCATCATATGCATGACATAGTCATGGGGTTGAGCAGATGCTCAACAGGGTGAATCGTCACTTGGTTTTCACCAAGGATCATTGCTAGTCTAAAAAGCCACTAAAATAGAAACCATCCGGATACGGATCTTGTGCACAGAAGCAAGATCCGATGCACGAATAGCACCGAGTAGATGAGTTACAATAAATAGCGGCTAGTATAGACTACACAGAAAATCCTAGGCATATAACCATCAGTAAAACCCTAGATTTCTTCACAGGCAAGCATATTGGCATTCATAGTTACTATGATTCCCAAATATGCAAGCAAAGATGAGTAGCCAACAAGATCCAACCAACCATGTGAGCAACCAGTCAGTAGCAAAGCTACTGAGGTCACATCACACTTAGCACCAATGAAAAGAAAGCCAAATAGATCACATCACTATCCGAGTAATGGATTCAGACTCTAATTGCTTGTAAAAGAATCATGAACAGCAAATTCATATACAAGCAAGTCATTTAAATCATCACTGCCTAAGCAGTTCATCATAATTTAAGTAATACAAGCATGAATTTATCACAGATCCATGCTAAGCATGACAGTAGCACACTGTAAAGCAACACAGTTAATCTATAGCCACTAGAACAAGTCTAGATAGCTAAGATAAGCAACAGCACAAGTAAGCAACAACACAGTGATGCTTGAGCATCAGCATCACCAGATAATTAACTCATATAGCCACAGTATTAGCCAGTAAGCAATCACTGACAGTCAATTGATCAAATGGATCAATTATAGCAAGCCAAGTTACACAGGGAATTTAGCCAACAAGCAAGGAATGATCCAATGGATCATTGGCTTGCAGAGGTAGTATTGAATCATATCACAGGCACCTCTGGCACACACACAAGTGTCACAGATGCATCACAAGTACACCTAGACAAGCAAGCATGATAGACCAGTAAGCATAAGCAAGTCGTAACCAAGCATAGCATGGCATAGTTAGCTCTGGAGCAAGCACAGCATGAACAGCAAACAAAGCAGCATGTGCCAGTACCAGTAAATGGTAATTGAGCCATAAACTTGCAATTAACAGAAGCACAGGCAAATTGCATAGGAATAGCATAGCTACGTGTGATCACGGGATCACCGAGAGAGCGACAAAGCATGAGTAGGAAGAAGAACAGAAGCATGGGAGGCGCACAGAAGAGGTAGAGGAGAGACAACACTTACATGCGCCTGGAAGCAGAGGCTAGGGCATGGCGAGGCAGTGCTCGCGCGGCCCCAACAGCTGCAAATCCAGGGTAGGCGCCGACGTTACGCCGGCGTTACACCAATAAGCACGAACATCACCACAGCAGCACGGCACAGAGACGACGGCACGCGAGTGCGCAAGCAGCACCGCACCAGGTCGGTCTCAGGGGGCGCGTACGTCGACGGCGAGGACGAGAGTTCGCCGGAGACCACCAAATCGTCCGAGGCGATTCTCCAGTGGATCCAGATCGGAGGCGATTCGACGGGAGAGGACGAGAAGGGAGAAACTGCGCGAACAGATCGATAGATCTGCTCACGACAGTTCAGGATCGGTTGGTGGCTACGGCGGAGAAGGCCGGCGATGGCCGGAGCAGGGCGGCGGCCATGGCGGCGACGCCATCGCCACGGGAGTCGCCAGACGGTTAGGGTTAGACGAGCGAGTGAGAGGGCCGAGTGAGAGTGAGTGAGGTGGGCCGCTCGGCGCCACCGAACCCAAAAGGGAGCCAGCCTTATTGGGCCGTCCCTGGGTTAAGTTATTGGGCTGGGCCCAATATGGGTCCAGAGGGGTATTTTGGTCTTTTTACAATTAATAAAAGATCAAAACTTTACCAAATTTTAATAAATCATAAACAACTCTAAAAATCCAATAAAAATTGGATTTATGAATGAAAAATAAATCGTAACAAGAATAAAATATGAAATGGAATTTATGAAACAAATTCAAAATTATGAATTTTTAGAATTTAAATAATAACTTGGAATTTAAAATTATTATTTCCTTGTAATTCAAATTCAAGGAAAAATCTTAAATAAGTTCAAATATTTATTTTCAAACATTTCCAAATGAAATTCTACTAATCCAAGTCATTTCTTTTGAAAGAGGGTATTTTTCCCAGAAAAATACTATACTCCTTTTTATTCCAAAAACTATAGAGTTCACTCTATAATTTCAAATTATTTTTGGAATGATTAAGGTAATCATTAAGTAAAATCATTTTACTTAGAATTATTGTACTTTGTGTGAAATACAAGGATTAAGACTTTTAAATCAATTGTAAATTACCGTCAAAGACATAAATCTTAAATACAACCCTAAATTGTAATAACTTATTGGGGTAAAGGGATTCAACATAAAATAATCCATCCATGATTGCATTATTTGGATTTTATAACATTGTCCTTACCGGACAATGATGCTTCTTACAGAACCCGAGGTCCAGGTTCCATCAACTGCATTGAACTGCACTATCTCGCAGTCCACAGGCAAGTTCACCCTTGCTCATGTCAACTTGATTATTTTCTATTACTTTAATGCAAAGCTATATACTTATCATTCCTGCATCGCAAATGAAATGTTATTTTCCAACTATGAATATGACTATGTGGCTGGCAATGGAACCATGGTATGTGTTGATCTGGTGGAGGTTCCATTGCAATGGGTTATATCACCCTAGGATTAAATTACCAATGCCGTCCAGTGATTCTAGCGCCGTACAAATCGCGTTGACCATGAGATCTATAATGGCACTGGGGAAGCCAGTCGTATCTTTTCACTTCTGCACGCCAACGGATTGGTAGAGCCGGCGGGGTGTTGGAGGCACTGCCGTAGGTTGGGATAGCCTTTTAAATCCCCATCCATTAGTGATGATGGCTCTACGATCTATGAAGGATTGTCCAAAGTACACCATGAGTAAAGCCGTATTATCGGGGAAGTCTACCGGAGGTGTGCGGGTGGACAAAAGGGTGGGTTTGCGGTCGCGGAGAAAGCGGTGTGGGCTTGGATCTTTATACCGGCCTCACACCAAAGGAAGTGTGAACGGGGGCAAGTCCCTGCGGATGGCAAAAAGGGTGAGATCTCTTGTGGGAAAAGTAACGCACCTCTGCAGAGTGTATCAAATTGTGGTCTGTCACTCCCTGTTCGGGAAGGGAACTGCGAACACGGCAGGAAAGGAACTCCACGAAGTTCCGGTCAACTCTGTGAAGGCTGACGGGCATAGTTTTCATAATAAAAGCAACCTTTTGAAGAAATGTTTTCAAAACATGCATTGACCTGCGATTTCCTGATCAATGGTCGTAGCTAGTGCATCAAACACCTTTTATTCTTTTAGAACTTGCTGAGTACCTCTGTACTCACTTTCTTTCGACACCCTTGCTAGACTGTGATCCGGAAATGGAGGCTATCAACGATGGAGCACCAGAAGGAAGCTACGAGCTGGTCTACGAAGAACCTGATCTTACCGGCGGAGTGGAAGGCGTAGACTATGGGATAGTCTACGGACCGAGATGACACGGAGGTGGAGGAGTAGTGACATACCTTAGCATCATAGAGCCGAGCAACGTAGAACTTACCTAAATAAGTTGTTGAGCTCTTTATATTTGTTATGAGTTGTAATCGTACTTAAGTAGTATCTTAGGGTGTTCTCATAGGACTCGTGAGAATACCAACTTGTTAAGACAATGTTTGTAATGAAGTATGGAGTGTTATGACCTGCAATGTTTCTGTTGTACCACTCTGAGGGATATGGCAATTTGTGAGGAAGCCCCTTCACAAAGATCATATCAACGACTTGTATACTACAACATGCGGTGGTATGTTGGGTCACCGCAGCTGGTATCAGAGCAAATGTTGCGACCTTAGGTTGGAAAAACCTAGTATAGGGAAGAAACCTGTAGGAGTCTAGTAGAAATAGTAAAGGATTCTCTAGAAATATGGTGATTATTCACTTGAGAATAGCAAAACCATATATTTTAGTGCGATAATTCTTTATTATAGCTATTATGATGCATTATCATTACTAATATTCTGCTTTTGTATACAGCCATAATGGCGAACACTTTTCCTAAGAGGACTTTGAGGAAAGTTGAGGGTTGGCTCGGTGATTATGATGGACCAATAACAGCTCTCCTGTGTGGGATGCTGAAGGAACTTCATTGTGATCCACGGATACCTGTTATCAAGTATACCTACTATGATGGGGAAATCCTAGCCAAGTGCAGAGTATCGGTCCAACTACCGGAAAAACTGCCGATGAGTCGTATAATGCCATACGGAGAAGCCAAAACTATCACCACAGCCTACCATATGGGCCTATTCAAGGCGATCCTTGAGATAAGGCAGCACAAGTCGGTGGAACTCCTATGTTCGCAGTTTTCTCATATACCTCATGCCGAGGAAGATGAGGATCCCACTCGAATCATTTGGTGTTAGCACACGAAGTCCTGAAAGCTGCAGCACAGCACATGGATAGCTGTAAGTCTTTATTGACCACGATGTATCTTTTACACATGAAGATGAGAGGTGAGATTGACCACATGCTAGCTGACTTCACGGACCCTGATAAAGTCCAAACTCGGATGCGAGATTTGAGGGCACAACCACAACATACTACACCTTTCTTTAACCCAGATAGCGATGTAGATTTGAGTGACCAGTGGTCCCAGAGAAATCCACTTACAAGAGATCCACTTACACCTAACTTTGTTCCGCACTATCCACACGTGTCAGCATCATATGATACTGGATATGGGGAGACCATTCATGGAACATAAACTGCTCGGAGTCACCGATCGAGAACTCGACGGGTTGGCGTTTCGGGGAACCTTTCGGTGATGAGGAGGAGCCAATTCCATGTGATACGAGGAGATGAGAGTGATGCGAGTTAACCAGAATGTTAACCAAAGCTATGGGCGAGAAGAGAAAGACACCAACTCCATTTCTTTAGATTTGGAGATGGGATTACCCAAAACATCCCGATACGTCGTAGGTGAGAGCTCTGGAACAAAGAAAAAGAAGAAGAAGAAGATGAGGGGTCAAGTGAATAGGAATCCTCCATGGATGACTGGAGAAGAGGAGCTGTATTCCACTGGGGATATGTATGAGTCTTTATCTAGTTACTTTGGCATGACAGATCTCTGTCTCGGCACTTCGTCCGATTCAGACTACATACCTTCGGGAAGAACTTTCATTCCGGACGGTCTTAGGAGGACAGACCACTGTACCGGATGGACCCCAGGGATGTATGCGGAGGCGAATGAAGACGATGAGGAGTAGAGCTCCAGGGTAGAATAAAGTAATCTAGGTGGTATTGTAATAGAACGTATTTTAGATTTCCGTTGGCTTGGGCTTTGAGCCAAATAAGTGGTTTATATATACCACATGTATTATAAGTTTGTGAGTGTGTTATGTATTATACGGTGTATATACATAATAAATGTTTGTTTTGGATTTGCTTCTTGATTTTATTGTGTGACTAGTTCTGGGCAATGAGTTGAGCTCAGAAAACATTCGCATGGTGTAATTATGAGTAATCGCTCTTTGTTACAGGACTAGGGGAAAATGGCGTTAGTAGAAACCGAAGAGGCTCGCGAGAGCGGGAAGCCGGAGAGAAAGAGGAGGCGGATGCAGCAGCTAGAGCAGAGAACGCACCACCACCACCACACCCAATGTTGCACCCGGACTTCCAACGAGTATATGAGGTCAATGGAGGAGGATAGGAGGCGTTACCAGGAAAGCCGAGCAAGAACATGCAGGATTTCTTTACCCATGTCATTAATGATAGGGGTAATGAAGGCAAGGGAGTAACACTATCGGACTTCCAAAATGCAAGACCACTACCATTTACATCAGCTCCAGAACCAATGGACGCTGAAGATTGGCTCATGGATACGGAACGGAAGTTGAAGACCGTTGGTTGCAACGATGAGGAGAAGATCAGATATACCACTTATCTGTTGTCAGGACCGAGCAGCATCATGGTGGGAGAACCTTGTAGCAGTACATCCTCCAGATAAGGTATTCACCTGGGAGGAGTTCAAGAAGAAGTTTCGGGATGCTCATGTTCCGGACAGCGTGGTGGAGTTGAAGAAGAGGGAGTTTGAAGAACTAAGACAGAATACTGCACCAATCATGCAGTATGTTCGGGATTTCAATAGGTTATCCAGGTATGCACCTGAGGATGTAGATACCGAGGAGAAGCGGAAGAAGCGGTTCATGAAAGGCATGAATCCATACATGAAGATGCAACTGAGGTTGGCACGGACTGCCGAATTCCGAGAACTGATTGACTCGGCAATCACTTTCGAGGATGATTACCGGCAAGTCCAAGAGGACAGGAGGAAGAGGGCTCGTATAGAGCCAAGGAAGTACCCAATCAGTAAACCAACACCTGATCGGAGTTTCAAACCCCGATACCGACCTACTACTGGTAATCAATACAACCGGGGAGGTCAGAGTCAGAACCCAATCAACCAGATCATCTGCAACAATTGTGGCCTAAAGGGTCATTTGCAGAAGGATTGTCAGAAACCCAGAATCATCTGCTATGGTTGTGGGAAGGACGGACATATCAAGCCGGAGTATCCAAACAAGTCGTCGTGGAGCGGACAGAGCTCTGGAGGACGAGGTGGAAACAACAACAACAACCGCAACAACAACAACAACAACAACAACCGCAACTACAACAACAACAACAATAAGAGGGGAAAGCCTTATGGAAAGCTGAATTGCACATCTTTGGAACAAGCGGAAGAGTCGGATCAAACAGTCTTAGGTACGCTAAGCATTCTTACTCATCCTGGCAAAGTATTATTTGATACTGGAGCAACCACATCATTTCTTGCATTGGAATTTGTGGAAAAATTCGGGCTTAGGTGTTCTAAGTTAGAAACCCCTATAACTGTCCTATCCGCGGGGGGAACGATCTTAGTAACCCACGTGAAAGAAGCACAAGTCCTAACCATATGTGACTGTGTGTATTTCGTGGACCTATTTATCATACCTATGAAGGACATATCAGTCATCTTAGGGATGGATTGGTTGACAGAAAATGGAGCGGTGATTAACTGTGGAGACAAAACAGTATCACTTCGCAACTCCATCGGAGGTCGAATAGTGTTCCAAGGAGATAAGTACAGTGAGTTGGAGATCGGATTGGAACTCAATAGCTTGAAGGAAGTGAGAATTGAAGATATTCCTGTAGTGAGTGAGTTTAAGGATGTATTTCCTAAGGAACTACCGGGAATGCCACCCGATAGAGAGATAGAATTCACAATCGATCTGATTCCAGGCACAGCACCAATAGCACAACCACCATATAAGATGGGGCCAAAGGAGTTAGTGGAACTAAAAGCTCAGATAGATGAACTGGAACAGAAGGGATTTATTCAAGAAAGTGTGTCACCATGGGGTACACCAGTTATTTTTGTGGATAAAAGAGATGGAGGAAAGAGAATGTGTGGAGATTACATAAATTTGAACAATGTAACTATCAAGAACAAGTATCCTTTACCTAGAATTCAAGATCTTTTTGATCAAGTTCAAGGAGCAGGAGTCTTCTCAAAGATAGATTTAAGGTCAGGATACCATCAAATCAAGATCAAGAAGGAGGATGTACCAAAAACAGCATTTGTATCAAGGTATGGACACCATGAATACTTGGTTGTACCATTTGGACTAACAAATGCACCAGCAATTTTCATGAATTTGATGAACAAGATATTCATGAAGTACTTGGACAAGTTTGTGATAGTGTTCATAGATGATATTCTAATCTATTCCAAAGATAAAGAAGAACATGCCAAGCATTTGAAGATAGTTTTGCAAACTTTGAGGGAACATCAGCTATATGCGAAGTTCAGCAAGTGCAAATTTTGGTTAGATAGTGTTGAATTTCTTGGACATGTCATAACCAAAGAAGGCATAGCGGTGAATCCAAGCAAGGTTCAGTCCGTATTGGAATGGAAATCACCTAAAAATGCTTTGAAGAGTTGGAGACAATTTCTATATGGATCCAAGTGTGAGTTATACACCGATCACAAAAGTTTGAAATATTTCTTCACCCAGAAAGAATTAAACATGAGACAGAAGAGATGGTTGGAGTTGATTAAGGATTACGACCTTAAGATCAACTATACACCAGGCAAAGCTAATGTAGTAGCAGATGCCCTAAGTAGGAAGAGTACTGAGAATCGACCTACGGAATGGGAGATTCCAAAGGAACTTCGGAAAGAGTTAGAGGAGGCTCAAATTCTGTTTATTCAAGGTGATGTCAAAGGAAGTATAGCAACCATGAGGATTATGGATGAGATGTACTCAGACTTGAAATATGAGATTATCCGAAAGCAAGCGGATGATTTGTTCATTCAAGAGGAAATCAAGAGGATTGGCGAAGGAAGACCATCGAAATTCCATCTAGGGGATTTTGATTCATTATATTTCCAGAAAAGGATCTGTGTACCAGATGATCCAGAAGTGAAGTTAATCATATTAAAAGAAGCACATGAAACCCCTTATTCCATACATCCGGGAAGTACTAAGATGTATATGGATTTGAAGGAGATGTTCTGGTGGAACAACATGAAAAGAGAAATAGCACAATATGTCTCGAAATGTCATACATGTCAACGAGTGAAGGCAGAGCATCAGAGTCCTGCGGGATTACTCAAACCACTAGAGATACCGGAATGGAAATGGGATGAAATAGGAATGGATTTTGTTACTGGTTTACCAATGACTAGTAAGAGGAAGGATATGATATGGGTAATAGTGGATAGACTTACCAAGAGTGCTCATTTCATAGCCATAAACACCAAAGATACTGCAGAAAAGCTTGTGGATATTTATGTGAAGGAAATTGTGAGTAAGCATGGAGTACCAAAGAAGATAGTCTCAGATAGAGGTTCAATTTTCACATCAGCATTCTGGAAACAACTACAAGAATCTTTGGGATCCAAGTTGGATTTCAGTACAGCATACCATCCACAAACCGGAGGACAAACCGAAAGAACCAATCAGATACTTGAGGACATGCTTAGAGCTTGTGCTCTGAACTTTGGAGGCTCATGGGAGGACCATTTACCTTTAGCGGAGTTCTCATATAACAATAGTTATCAGAGTAGCATCCAGATGGCACCGTACGAAGCATTGTACGGAAGGAAGTGTAGATCACCGATTTGTTGGTTTGAAACCGGAGAAAACAAGGAGTTTACACCGGACTACATCAAGGAGAGACAAGACATCATCGAGGTGATCCGGGATAGACTCAAAATAGCCCAGAGTCGTCAGAAGAGTTACGCTGACTTAAAGAGAAGAGATTGGGAACCGAAAGTGGGAGACATGGTTTATCTGAAGGTTAGCCCAATGAAAGGACTTAAGAGGTTCGGAGTGAAAGGAAAGTTAAGCCCTCGATATATTGGACCATTTAAGATAATCGGTAGAATCGAGGAACAACTTTTGAGTTGGAGTTACCGGCACAACTAAGTCAAGTTCATAATGTATTTCATGTATCACAACTCAGAAAGTGTTTGAAGGCACCGGACGATCCTATCACATATGAGGAAATAGAACTGCAATCTGATCTAACTTATGTGGAAAGACCGGAAAAGATATTAGAAGTACAGTGGAAGAAGTTAAGGAACAGGGCAATCAAATACTGTAAAGTACAATGGCAACATCATCCTGAGCGAGAAGCAACTTGGGAGACGGAAGAAGAATTAAGGAAGTCTTACCCCGAGATGTTCAGGTACCAATCTTAACTTCGGGACGAAGTTTCTGTTAAGGGGGAGAGGCTGTAATAACCCAGAACATAGGAACAACGAAGGGTAGATTTAGAAATGGGATGTGCATTTCATCGCAAAACGGGGGAAATTTTCGCGCTTTATTGCAACTAAACCTAAGAGGGATCGAGGTTCTCTCTCATTTTGCACTTAGGATTAGGCAATGTGAGTTAGGGAAATTTCGACATGATCTCTTTTGTATCTTGTTGATTTGGGGAATTGATTTCATTTGACAAGTGCTAATACATTTAACAATAAGCATTGAACAATATAAAATAGAATTCATAATTTAAACACAACTTATGAATTCAAACAACTTTGAATTTCAAAGTGAATCATAAATACAATGTTTATTCCAGAATATAAATATTAAATAAATCAAAAGCTCATAAACAAAAAACTTGGGCTTTATTGATATCACAACATACATTACATTGTCTTTACAATATTCTTGATACAAGAATTGTTGAATAATAAACAGAAATGAAAATAAAGATTACAATATTATTCCTAAACTAAAACCTAGACTAAATGACTTGAAGAATATCTTCATGGTCATGTCCATCTTCAAACCTGCAAAACAAAGAATCAACACTAGCCAGAATGTTAGTGTTAGCCAAAGATTCAGTTTGGACAGTTAGCAAATAAAACAATATTCAGTTTGGACAGTGCAAACTGTCACAACACACTTGTGCTTGTCCAAAACCATGGACAGCACAAGATAAGGGCAGCAGCAGACCAAACCTGAGCACACACGAGGGGCTCAAGTTTCAGCATATGAGAGCACACAGCTCAAGTGTGCTGGGCAGCAACAGCAAAGCCATGCATCAGCTTAGTCACCAAAGCAAGCCAGGCTTGTGTGTCAAAGCAAGGATAGAAGCAGGGTTCATATAAAAGGGCACAAACCCTAGAAATCATAACCAGTCGACCAGATAAGATTCACCAGGTAAGGGTGAAGCCAGAACAAGCTCAGTTCATCCAGTTCTTGAGCAAGAACAGAACCAACACACACAACCACTTAAGCCACCAGAAATCATGGTGACCTAGAAGATCATCCAAGATCTGGAGGTGAAGGGCTGTGAACAAACCCAAGTCTGCATCAACAAAACATTTCTTTCTAGGAGCTGGAACAAGGTATACCTAGTTCCTGGAAAAGATCCAATGGATCTAATCCATCATATGCATGACATAGTCATGGGGTTGAGCAGATGCTCAACAGGGTGAATCATCACTTGGTTTTCACCAAGGATCATTGCTAGTCTAAAAAGCCACTAAAATAGAAACCATCCAGATACAGATCTTGTGCACAGAAGCAAGATCTGATGCACAGATAGCACCAGTAGATGAGTTACAATAAATAGCAGCTAGTATAGACTACACAGAAAATCCTAGGCATATAACCATCAGTAAAACCCTAGATTTCTTCACAGGCAAGCATATTGGCATTCATAGTTACTATGATTCCCAAATATGCAAGCAAAGATGAGTAGCCAACAAGATCCAACCAACCATGTGAGCAACCAGTCAGTAGCAAAGCTACTGAGGTCACATCACACTTAGCACCAATGAAAAGAAAGCCAAATAGATCACATCACTATCCAGTAATGGATTCAGACTCTAATTGCTTGTAAAAGAATCATGAACAGCAAATTCATATACAAGCAAGTCATTTAAATCATCACTGCCTAAGCAGTTCATCATAATTTAAGTAATACAAGCATGAATTTATCACAGATCCATGCTAAGCATGACAGTAGCACACTCGTAAAGCAACACAGTTAAATCTATAGCCACTAGAACAAGTCTAGGTAGCTAAGATAAGCAACAGCACAAGTAAGCAACAACACAGTGATGCTTGAGCATCAGCATCACCAGATAATTAACTCATATAGCCACAGTATTATCCAGTAAGCAATCACTGACAATCAATTGATCAAATGGATCAATTATAGCAAGCCAAGTTACACAGGGAATTTAGCCAACAAGCAAGGAATGATCCAATGGATCATTGGCTTGCAGAGGTAGTATTGAATCATATCACAGGCACCTCTGGCACACACACAAGTGTCACAGATGCATCACAAGTACACCTAGACAAGCAAGCATGTTAGACCAGTAAGCATAAGCAAGTCGTAACCAAGCATAGCATGGCATAGTTAGCTCTGGAGCAAGCACAGCATGAACAGCAAACAAAGCAGCATGTGCCAGTACCAGTAAATGGTAATTGAGCCATAAACTTGCAATTAACAGAAGCACAGGCAAATTGCATAGGAATAGCATAGCTCTGTGTGATCACAGGATCACCAGAGAGCAGCAAAGCATGAGTAGGAAGAAGAACAGAAGCATGGGAGGCGCACAGAAGAGGTAGAGGAGAGACAACACTTACTTGCGCCTGGAAGCAGAGGCTAGGGCATGGCAAGGCAGTGCTCGCGCGGCCCCAACAACTGCAAATCCAGGGTAGGCACCGACGTTACGCCGGCGTTACACCAATAAGCACGAACATCACCACAGCAGCACGGCACGGAGACGACGGCACTGGTACTGCAAGCAGCACCGCACCAGGTCGGTCTCAGGGGGCGCGTACGTCGACGGTGAGGACGAGAGTTCGCCGGAGACCACCAAATCGTCCGAGGCGATTCTCCAGTGGATCCAGATCGGAGGCGATTCGACGGGAGAGGACGAGAAGGGAGAAACTGCGCGGACAGATCGATAGATCTGCTCACGACGGTTCAGGATCGGTTGGTGGCTACAGCGGAGAAGGCCGGCGATGGCCGGAGCAGGGCGGCGGCCATGGCGGCGACGCCATCGCCATGGGAGTCGCCAGACGGTTAGGGTTAGACGAGCGAGTGAGAGGGCCGAGTGAGAGTGAGTGAGGTGGGCCGCTTCGGCGCCACCGAACCCAAAAGGGGGCCAGCCTTATTGGGCCGTCCCTGGGTTAAGTTATTGGGCTGGGCCCAATATGGGTCCAGAGGGGTATTTTGGTCTTTTTACAATTAATAAAAGATCAAAACTTTACCAAATTTTAATAAATCATAAACAACTCTAAAAATCCAATAAAATTGGATTTATGAATGAAAAATAAATCTTAACAAGAATAAAATATGAAATGGAATTTATGAAACAAATTCAAAATTATGAATTTTTAGAATTTAAATAATAACTTGGAATTTAAAATTATTATTTCCTTGTAATTCAAATTCAAGGAAAAATCTTAAATAAGTTCAAATATTTATTTTCAAACATTTCAAAATGAAATTCTACTAATCCAAGTCATTTCTTTTGAAAGAGGGTATTTTTCCCAGAAAAATACTATACTCCTTTTTATTCCAAAAACTATAGAGTTCACTCTATAATTTCAAATTATTTTTGGAATGATTAAGGTAATCATTAAGTAAAATCATTTTACTTAGAATTATTGTACTTTGTGTGAAATACAATGATTAAGACTTTTAAATCAATTGTAAATTACCGTCAAAGACATAAATCTTAAATACAACCCTAAATTGTAATAACTTATTGGGGTAAAGGGATTCAACATAAAATAATCCATCCATGATTGCATTATTTGGATTTTATAACATTGTCCTTACCGGACAATGATGCTTCTTACAGAACCCGAGGTCCAGGTTCCATCAACTGCATTGAACTGCACTATCTCGCAGTCCACAAGCAAGTTCACCCTTGCTCATGTCAACTTGATTATTTTCTATTACTTTAATGCAAAACTATATACTTATCATTCTCGCATCGCAAATGAAATGTTAATTTCCAACTATGAATATGACTATGTGGCGGGCAATGGAACCATGGTATGTGTTGATCTGGTGGAGGTTCCATTGCAATGGGTTATATCACCCTAGGATTAAATTACCAATGCCGTCCAGTGATTCTAGCGCCGTACAAACCGCGTTGACCATGAGATCTATAATGGCACCGGGGAAGCCGAGTCGTATCTTTTCCCTTACGCACGCCAACGGATTGGTAGAGCCGGCGGGGTGTTGGAGGCACTGCGCGTAGGTTGGGATAGCCTTTTAAATCCCCATCCATTAGTGATGATGGCTCTACGATCTATGAAGGATTGTCCAAAGTACACCATGAGTAAAGCCGTATTATCGGGGAAGTCTACTGGAGGTGTGCGGGTGGACAAAAGGGTGGGTTTGCGGTCGCGGAGAAGGCGGTGTGGGCTTGGATCTTTATACCTGGCCTCACACCAAAGGAAGTGTGAACGGGGGCAAGTCCTCGCGGATGGCAAAAAGGGTGAGATCTCTTGTGGGAAAAGTAACGCACCTCTGCGAGTGTATCAAATTGTGGTCTGTCACTCCTCGTTCCGGGAAGGAAGCTACGAACGCGGCAGGAAAGGAACTCCACGAAGTTCCGGTCAACTCCGTGAAGACCGACGGGCATAGTTTTCATAATAAAAGCAACCTTTTGAAGAAATGTTTTCAAAACATGCATTGACCTGCGATTTCCTGATCAATGGTCGTAGCTAGTGCATCAAACACCTTTTATTCTTTTAGAACTTGCCTGAGTACCTCTGTACTCACTTTCTTTCGACACCCTTGCTAGACTGTGATCCGGAAATGGAGGCTATCAACGATGGAGCACCAGAAGGAAGCTACGAGCTGGTCTACGAAGAACCTGATCTTACCGGCGGAGTGGAAGGCGTAGACTATGGGATAGTCTACGGACCACATGACACGGAGGTGGAGGAGTAGTGACATACCTTAGCATCATAGAGCCGAGCAACGTAGAACTTACCTAAATAAGTTGTTGAGCTCTTTATATTTGTTATGAGTTGTAATCGTACTTAAGTAGTATCTTAGGGTGTTCTCATAGGACCTGTGAGAATACCAACTTGTTAAGACAATGTTTGTAATGAAGTATGGAGTGTTATGACCTGCAATGTTTCTGTTGTACCACTCTGAGGGATATGGAAATTTGTGAGGAAGCCCCTTCACAAAGATCATATCAACGACTTGTATACTACAACATGCAGTGGTATGCTGGGTCACCGCATGGAGCAAGGTTCGCCATGATTATGATAAACATTTGCCATCCAAAGTTGGACCTGACGAAGATTGTTGCTGATTGCCTGGCCAAGAAATCGCGGCGGAAAAATGATATTGACACAATCAATGAGATGGTAACTCCTGTGGCCGAGTCGATGATGGATGAACTTCTTCGGATGGACTCAGAATTCTTCGTCAAGGGGTCCTATGCTGAACACAAGACAACCAGAGGCTTGTCCATAGACAGTATTTTAGGCTTTGACTGAGCTGTAACATATTGTAAGACATTGTTTCTGTATCTTTGTTGATTTCTTTTTTCTTTCCAAAGAAATTTTTGTATATTGTAAAGTGGTCTATATTGCTGGAGCCCCCGAGCCTCTGGCTAGAGTTTGTACTGTTTTGCTATCTCGAAGATTTTTCCTCTTGTCGTAAGAAGATGTCTTTATGTTTCCATTGATAGGTTGCGAGGTTTTCAGACCAAAGCAAAGGGATTTTGACGAGTAAACTATATTTATAATTGTTAGCTTCCGATGTTTATATTTGGCGAGGTATTTAGTGTACCAAGGCGAAATATTTCGGTAAGACTAAGTTATCTATATTGTACGTATTTTGTAACTTGAAGGCGTTGAGCCCCCGAGTATATCGAAGAATAAGAAGTATATCTCCACTATCTTTATTATATTGCAGCACCGCGAGCCCGCCTCATTAAAAACCTTTTCCGGCCCCACTCGGTGCCCCGAAAAGGAAAAGAGTGCGTCTGAAAACTCGCGGGTGTTTCAGTACATTGTATTTTTACAGAGGAGGACTATATTTCAACTCTAAGCGTAGAACCGCCTGAGCTGCGCTACGTTCCAGGGGTTTTTCTCGGGAGCCCCTGTCTTCTTGTCCTTGATCCTGTATGCTCCTCCGTCGATGACTTCAGTGACGACGTAAGGGCCTAGCCATGGTGATTCGAGCTTTTCAGTACTTTTTTGATTTAACCGTAAGACCAAATCCCCGACCTGGAAAGATCTGGGCCTTAACCGTCGACTGTGGTAGTTTTTGAGGTCCTACTGGTATTTGGTGACTCGTGAAAGTACTTCGTCTCGAGCTTCGTCGAGTGCGTCCATATCATCCTCCCGAGCTTTTTGTGATGTTTCTTCATCGTACTCTGTTACTCTTGGAGAATCATGCTCTATTTCAATTGGTAATACTGCTTCGGCTCCGTGGACGAGAAAAAACGGAGTTTCCTGTGTCGCCGTATTTGGTGTTGTTCGGATGCTCCACAAAACACTTGGTTATTCTTCTGGCCAAGTATGTCGAGCTTTTTCAAGCGGTCCTAGCAGGCGCTTCTTGAGGCCGTTGCAGATGATACCATTGGCTTTCTCGACTTGGCCGTTAGTTTGCGGGTGCCCAACTGACGCAAAGTGCAATTTAATGCCTACTTCTGCGCAGTATTCCTTGAATTCCTTGGATGTAAAGTTTGAACCATTATCTGTAACAATGCTATGAGGCACTCCAAACCGAAAAACGAGGCCTTTCACAAACTTTATTGCCGACGCTGCATCTGGTGAATTTATTGGCTTCGCTTCTACCCACTTGGTGAATTTGTCGACAGCGACCAGCATGTACTCATATCCTCCTGGCAAAGCTTTGTGCAACTTGCCCACCATATCAAGTCCCCATTGGGCAAAGGGCCACGACAATGGTATTGGTGTTAATTCTGCCGCTGGAGAGTGAGGTTTTGCGGCAAATCTTTGACACGCGTCGCAGGTTTGTACTATTTCCTTGGCATCCTCGATTGCTTGTCAACCAATAGAATCCTGCCCGAAAAACCTTGGCTGCAATAGCTCGACTACTTGCGTGGTGGCCACATATTCCTTCGTGCACATCCTTCGAATTATTCTTCCTTCTTCGGGTGTGACACACCTTTGCGGGACGCCTTGAAATACTTCACTTGTATAACTCCCCTTTGATCACCGTGAAAGCTTTGGATCGTCGAATAACTCGCCTTGCCTCAACTGGATCGTCGGGTATTTCTTTCCTGAGGATATATGATATATACGCTTGCATCCAAGGAACTTCTACCATCATCACAAGCTCCTGGTCTTCTTCGTTCTCCGTGGTTTCTTTGAGGGGCGCCGAAGTTTTTTCTTCCTTTGCTTTTTTCTGCACCTTTTTCGGCTTCGTGGATCTTTCCGCTATTTCTTCCCAAAATACTCCTGGTGGGATTGGGAGGCACTGCGACCCGATGTTTGCGAGAACGTCGGCTTCATCATTACTCAATCTACTGATGTGATTTACCTCGCATCCATCAAACAGCTTCTCGAGCTCATTGTACACCTCCTTGTATGCCATCATGCTATCATTGACTGCGTCATATTGGTTCATAACTTGCTGAGCCACCAATTGTGAGTCGCCAAAGATTTTTAATCGAGTTGCACCGCAAGCTTTCGCCATCTTCATCCCGTGTATGAGGGCTTCATACTCTGCTTCATTGTTGGATGCGTTAGGGAACGTCATCCGGAGGACGTATTTTAACTTGTCGCCTTCAGGTGATATAAGTACCACTCCTGCGCCGGCTCCTTCTACTCTCTTGGACCCATCGAAGTTCATGGTCCAGATTCTCGACAAATCTGGGGGTCCCGTGTTTTGCAGCTCCATCCACTCTGCAATGAAATCTGGCAGAACTTGCGACTTGATTGCCTTTCTTTTTTCATACGTGATGTCCCGAGGGGAAAGTTCTATTCCCCAAAGGGAGACACGCCCTGAGCTTCCGGATTGTTCAAGTATATTTGAAAGTGGTGCTTCGTTGACTACTATTATCGGGTGTGCCAAAAAATAGTGGCGCAACTTCCTTGCCGTTGCAATTACTCCATATGCTAGCTTACGTACTCTGCGGGTACCGCTGTTTGGAAGGCGATAAAACTTCACTGATGAAATATACTGGCCTTTGCACTCCATGGAGTTTTCCTTCTTCTTCTTCTCTTTCAACAACTAGCACCGTGCTAACCACTTGGGGCGTGGCTGCAATGTACAGCAGGAGAGGTTCCTTTTCCTTCGGCGCCACTAAGATTGGTGGTGTCGAGATTGTGCGCTTCAGATCCTCGAAAGCTCTGTCGGCCTATTCGTTCCACTGGAATTTCTCTCCTTGCTTTATCAGAGCGTAAAATGGTAGTGCTTTTTCTCCCAGCCTGGCGACGAATCTTCTCAAAGCTGCGACTCGTCCGGTTAACTGCTGTATTTCTTTTAACTTTGTTGGCTTCCTCATTGTTACGATAGCTTGTATTTTGTCGGGATTTGCTTCTATCCCTCTTGCTGAAACTAGAAACCCCAGAAGTTCTCCTGCTGGGACGCCGAAAGAACACTTCGTCGGGTTCAGCTTGAGGCAGAATTTGTCGAGGTTGTCAAAGGTTTCCTTGAGATCCTCAATCAGCGTCGCCCCCTTTTTTGACGTTATGATGACATCGTCGATGTATACTTGCACGTTTTTCCCAATCTGTGTCGCCAAACACTTCTGCATCATCCTCTGATATGTTGCTCCCGCGTTTTTCAGACCAAAGGGCATTGTTCCGTAACAAAACACACCATAAGGTGTGATGAACGCTGTCTTTTCTTCATCTTCTTCTTTCAATCTGATCTGGTTGTAACCGAGTATGCGTCCGAGAAGGAAAGACGTTCACATCCAGCCGTGGAGTCGATAATTTGATCGATCCTCGGGAGGGGAAAGTGATCCTTTGGACAATGTTTATTGAGGCACGTAAAGTCGACGCACATGCGAAGGACCTTAGTGTTTTTCTTCGGCACCAACACAGGATTTGCTACCCATGTGGCCTCTGTATGCAGCTCCTTTATAAAACCAGCTTCTCGTAGTCGATCTATTTCTGACAACGATAGCCTTGCGGTTTGGTTCCGAAAAATGCCGCAAAGGTTGTTTGATTGGTCTCGCTAGTGGATCCAAGTTTAGGTGGTGCTCGGCAAGTTCCCCGGGTACTCCGGCATGTCAGCTGGACACCATGCGAAGATTTTCCGAGTTCTCATGGAGGAACTCGACGAGCGCGCTTTCCTATGCGAGGTCCATGTCGTTTGCGATGGACGTCGTCTTTTTCGGGTCTGTCGGGTGAATCTACACCTCCTTAGAATTTTTCTCAGTATTGAAAGTTGATTCTTTATTTGGCCTTCCAACGTCTGGCAGCACGTCGTAGTCAGTCATACTCCTTGACGCCAAATACTCAGCTTGCATCCCGAAAGTTTCTGATATCCGATGAAAATCTTTATCGCACTTATCGGCTAAGGCGAAGCTTCCTTTGACTGTGATTGGTCCCTTAGGTCCAGGCATCCTCCACAACAGGTATGTATAATGTGGTACCGCCATAAATCTTGCGTATGCTGGTCGTCCCAATAGAGCGTGATACTGCGACGAAAAATCCAAAACTTCAAACTCCAGCTTCTCAATTCTATAATTCTCTCGGGTTCCAAACTAAACGTCGAGATTAATCTTCCCCAGTGGATAACTTGGTTTCTCCGGTGTGATACCATGGAACCTTGTGTCTGTTGGCTTCAGGTTTGCTAAGGATATGTTCATCTTCCTCAATTTATCTGCATACATAAGGTTTAGGCTGCTGCCACCATCTATGAATACTCGAGAGACATCGAATCCCGCAATGACTGCTGGTAGGATAAGTGCTGACTGCCCTGGTCGAGGAACTTGCTGCGGATGATCTGCTATGGTGAAACCAATATCTTGCCCTGACCAATTAAGATACTCGACTGTTGGTGGGGGCATTTTTTCTGCCATGAACACCTGTCGCGAGATTACTTTCTGAGCCCTATTGGATGGCCTTCCCTTCTGAATCATCGACACTGCTCCGTTGGAGTTAGGATCAACGTAAGGTGGTGGTGGAGGTGCTGCCGCTATTCTGAGTTGATGTCGATTGTCTTCCGTAATCGCGGGAGGAGGTGGCAAGTGAATCTCACTCCTGGGTTCTCGAGGATTTCTCTGTGCTGCCCGAGCATTAGCATGCTCTACCCACCTTAACATTGCCTGAAAATTGCGACAATCTTTCTGCAGATGTCCTGACTGTCTTTTCCCGTTGCTATCGAGGAAAAAGTGCATCTGACACGGCCCGTTCATCATTTCTTCAGGAGAGACGAAGGGCCTTGGGAACCTTGGCCCGCTATTTTGCCTATTGTTTCGAGAATCATCTCTATTGTCACCTCGCTGCTCACTGCTTCTCTGATAATCATCTCTATTGTTTCCTCCGGTGTTTGCTCGAAAGCCTGCCAAAATTTGTCCCGGGGCATCATAGCTCGGGTACTGCCGAGGAAATCGTCGCCTCGGTTGATAATTTCGACCACGGTCTTCCTCTGGCGACCTATGCCGTTTGTTGTGAACAGCATCTTCTCCATCTGCCCATCTGTTTGCTATTTCCATTAACGCGGATACTGTCTTTGGGTTGGTCCTCCCCAAGTCCTCGACAAAATCTCCACGCCTGATTCCTGCAACAAACGCATCTATCGCTCTCTCGTCAGATATATTTTCTGCCGAGTTTTTGATGATGTTCCACCTTTGAATGTATTTTCTCATTGGTTCATCTGGCTTTTGTCGGCATGCTCTCAACTCCTCTAATGACGCAGGTTTCTTGCACGTGGAGCGGAAGTTCTTGACGAAAACATCCTCGAAGCTTTCCCAGCTATCGATGGATCCTGGAGGAAGTTTCTTTATCCAAGATCGTGCGGCTCCACTCAAATGCACCTGGATGCTTTGCATAGCTGTTGCTCTGGTTCCTCCTGTAAGCTTCACTGTCTCGAGATAATCCACTAGCCAATCCTCTGGATCTTGAAGGCCGTCGAATTTCTTGAAGTTATCAGGTAACTTGAATCCTGAAGGGACTCGAGTTTTTCGGACTCTCCTCGTGAAGCATGGCAAGCCACACATATCCTCGTCGTTTAACTCTGGGGACTGCCGATGTTCCCTTCTGCTTTGTCGCGCTCTATCGACTCTTGCTTGTGCTGCCGTGTCCCTTGCTCCACTTGGTCCTTCAGGAGCTGCTGCTGCTGCTGCCGCAGGTCGTGGACTATTTTGCCTTGCTGATCCTTCCGGAGGTGTTGATACAAACGCCGTCCCCAAGGCTCCAACTCCTGCTATCGCCATGTTGTACAGTGTTTCCCTTGGATCTCCTGGAGGTGGTTTAGATCCGAGGATAAAAGCTTGTGTCACCATATACCCAGCCTCTGGTGTCTTAGGGATGATGTTTCCTCTCGTGTCTATCGACATAAAAGACATGTCGAGGTTTTGGACTAAGTGCTCTCTTTCTCCTTCGGGTACATGTTGTAACCTCGATCTTGCTCTATTCCGAGCCTCCCTGTGGCTATCACCCAAAGTTCTAGATTGCCGACTCAGCTCTGCCCTTCTCCTGCTGGACGTAGAAGCTGCCTCCTTTCTTCTGTTTAACTCAGGTATGCCTGTTTTCCAATTCCCTTGCGGCTCGTGCGAGCCTATATTGATATGCTTGTAATTCCTCCGGCGTGGCTGTGGTGGCCATTGGTTCCGAGCCGTCCATAGCTCTCGCGGCTCTATCCCATGCTGCTTGCGGGAGTCGAACTACGTGTCGCGGGCTGTGGCCCGACGTATTTGTTGCCCAGGCCTCGCCGCAGATCAGAGGGATCGACGTATGGATTTCCCAGATCGTCGAAAGCCTCAGATGTTTCCTCTTGGTCATGGCTTGGCTCTCCAATGACATAAATCTGATGGTATTTTGTATTCAGATCTATGTTGGGTTTGGTGACACCATCGTTGAGATTGGTGAAGACCTTGCCCACTGTAGTAGATTTGTCGATGAAGTCATAACTGTCGACACTGCTTGAGCCAACGCTTATATATGAGTCCGCAGATGACTCAAACGACATGTCACTGAAGATCTTGGCGAGTTTTTCTCTTGCCCTGGTGCTGATGTAGCCTGATGATGAAGTTTCTTCTTCTTCTGATTCGGTTGACGATGTATAGCTTGAAAAATCGGAATCGACTGCCGACGATCCCGACGAAATCGGAATTTCGACACGATACGATCCTTCCTTCTCGACGCGAAAGCGAAACCTTCCGAACGTCATCTCCATAGGCTCCGCTAGATACGCATATGCATCCAAACGGGAGGGTGGGTGAGGAACAAAATCGACAGGACCAGCAGCAATCTGTTTACCTCGATCCATTGCGTTGCTTGCGGTTGACGATGTCGAAGATCTTGAACGTGCCATCGAGATTAGATCCTTACGCCTCTAGTTCCCACAGACGGCGCCAATTGACAAGGTATTAACTTGTCAATGCCTACGGATTGTAGACTAGGGTTTAGTTGGAAGTAGAGGGCAAGTAGATCTCGAAGGTTTCAGCCGAAAAGTACTCAACGATTACAAAACTAGGGTTTGAGAACAATGACTCGATGATTTCTGAGTCCCTCGACTCCCCCTTATATAGGAGGCGGAGCCGAGGGATTCGTGCCGTACAAGTTACAGAGTCCGGGGAGGTTTCTAACTCTTCCCGTAAGATTACAAATAACACTTCCTATTACAGCTCTAGTCTTTCCTTAATAATATCATGGGCTCCTGAATCTTCTTATTCTTCGGGTAATGGGCCTTCAGTAAACCCCGGGTACTATCTTCGGCAGGCCCATTTGGGATACCTATGTCAGCCGGCCACCCCCTCCCAAACCCTAGCCGCCCCCCTTTCCTCCATATCTCCCGCGTAGCTTTAGCGAAGCTCCGCCGGAGTTCTCCACCGCCACCGACACCACGCCGTCGTGCTGTCGCATTCAAGAGGAGCTACTACTTCCGCTGCCCGCTGGAACGGGAGGTGGACGTCGTCTTCATCAACAACCGAACGTGTGACCGAGTACGGAGGTGCTGCCCGTTCGTGGCGCCGGAAGCGATCGTGATCAAGATCTTCTATGCGCTTTTGCAAGCGGCAAGTGAACGTCTACCGCAGCAACAAGAGCCTCATCTTGTAGGCTTTGGAATCTCTTCAAGGGTGAGACTCGATACCCCCTCGTTGCTACCGCCTTCTAGATTGCATCTTGGCTTGGATTGCGTGTTCGCGGTAGGAAAATTTTTGTTTTCTATGCAACGTTATCCTACAAACTCTTGGGGATTTCCACCTATATAATGAGGAGGAGAGGGAGGGGGCAGCCACTCTTGGCCGCACCACCTAGGGCTGCCCTTGGCCGGCGCCATAGCCACCCCCTCTCCCAAACCCTAGCCTCTCCTCCTCCACATAATACTCCCGCAGCGCATAGGCGAAGCCCTGCCAGAGTTCTCCACCACCACCGCCACCACGCCGTCGTGCTGCTGGGATTCCGAGGAGGATCTACTACTTCCGCTGCCCGCTGGAACGGGGAGAAGGATGTCGTCTTCATCAACACCGAACGTGTGACCGAGTACGGAGGTGCTGCCCGATTGTGGCACCGTCAAGATCTTCTACGCGCTTTTGAAAGCGGCAATTGATCGTCTACCGCAGCAACGAGAGCCTCCTCGCGTAGGCTTTGGAAATCTTCAGGGTTAGTCTCGTTCATCCCCTCGTTGCTCCCATCTTCTAGATTGCATCTTGGCTTGGATTGCGTTCTCGCGGTAGGAAATTTTTTGTTTTCTATGCTACGAATCCCTACAAGATGGTCTCTCTATTAGCAAGGTGAATAACTACATCAATTTATTCAAGTTCACAAGAACCAATTTCATGCATAATTTCCCTGTAAAGCTCATAAGGAATAGCACTAGAACTTGCACCAATATCACATAAACCATAATAGCAATGATCACCTATTCTGACATAAAGCACATGAACACTAGTTTTCTTGGATTTAATAGGATGTGAAACAATATTAGAATAATCTTCAAAAAATATAATATTTCCATCTTCTACATTTTTAGTAACCAAGTCCTTTACTATTGCTACCACATGTTCAACAGTTATTTGTTCATCAGGTTCTATAGCTTTGTTTTTTTTACTTTTATTAACCACACTAGTTATAATAGAATGTTCCTTTACCATGGCAAAACACGATCAGCACTACAAAATTTGATATTTCTAGTAGGAATACAATTAACAATATCCTTATAAGGTGTATGATACTTGTTCCACTCCTTTTTGGGAACATCAAGATAAGAGGCAAAATCCTTAAAACAATTTGCAATAATTTGAGAATCAAGACCATAAACAGTACTAGTATTACGAAAGTCATCAGTTTGCATAAAAGATTCAATGCATTCATAATCATAATTAATACCTGGCTTTCTTCCTTTATCATTCTCCCATCGTTCAGTATTTTCCTGAATGCGGTCAAGAAGATCCCATTTAGCTTCTTCCTTCATCCGCGTAAATGATCTAGAACAAGAAGCATCCAATAAATTCTTATCATGAAGAGAGAGCCTTGCATAGAAGTTATTAATAACAATATTACCGGGGAGCTCATGAATGGGACATTTTGAGCATTAGTAACTTCAATCTCCCCCACGCTTGGGCAATACTCTCTCCATCTTGAGGCCAGAAATTATATATTTGATTCCGATCTTTATGAATCTCACTTGGAGGATAAAATTTAGAATAAAAGAGAGGTACCAATTCCTCTCATCCAATAGATCGACCATTCTTCGGCATCTTATACCATTTCACAGCTCTTCCCTTAAGTGATAAAGAGAATAATTTCCTCTTAACTTGGTCCATTGAGATACCTGCACACTTGAACAAATCGCACAATTCATGTATAAAGAGTAAATGATCACCCGGATGGACAGTGCCATCTCCATTATAGTAGTTATTCATAACACGTTCAACAATTTTAATAGGTATTTTAAAAGGATCCAATTGATCACGCGGTGGTTCATCTACTACAGTAACAGTGGTAGTACCAATTCCAAATAGAGAGTCAAACGGAGATGCCTCCATAATGAAATAAAGCAGTACCAGACGGAAAAAAAAAAACATCACTTACAGTAAAAGTTACCTTTACCAATTCCAATCTCCAGTAGCGCTTCACTTCTCGGTAACGGCGCCAGAAAATAGTCTTGATGAACCACAAGTATAGGGGGTGTATCGCAATACTTTCGATAAATAAGAGTGTAGAACCCAACGAGGAGCAGAAGGTGTTGACGAGCAGTTTTGATCAAGGATTCACTGTAAACACTAGCAAATAGGTTTTCATGGGTATTTGGTATTGCGGATAAATAAAATACAAGTAAATAAAATGCAGTAATAATAATTGAAGTGTGTGGCCTGTCAACACCCGGATTTTTAAGTCCAGATGCCTATTATGTCATTCATCGCAATCCCAGGAATATTGTTGTTGCGAGGCATAATAGTCGAATATCATAGTCATCATTCATTACAAACCATATTGTCTTACAAATTCAGATCACATGATCCATATTACACAAATAGTTGATCTATCGATCAACGAACAAACACAAGTTCATAGCAGAAGCGTAAATAGAAATGGACTCTCTAGTCCACAGGCCAAGGCTTGACGTTGGAAGACTCCTAGTTGTCGTAGGCGTCCTGCTGGTCATCTCCTTGGTAGTTCTGTTCATCTTCATACTCTGGCCATTTGAATAGCCAGGGACACAGCCGTGAGTACTTTAAGTACTTGCAAACTAATACTAGTGTAAGTGCTAACAATTCTAGTACGGGGGTGCTAAGCTCTAGTTTAATTTGCATAAAGCAAATTTTAGTTCACAAGTAATTGATAAAGACTTATTCATGTGCTAACTAACTCAAGTTGGAACATTAGTGTCATTCCCACAACTCAGTTGTGATTCAAAAACAAGTCACCATTCACCATTCACTTCACCAATATTTTCAAGAATCTGACACCGGAAACTGTATGGCCTTTCCAACCGTCCGTAACCGTGGACACGGCTATTCGAATAGGATTACACTCTGCAGAGGTTGCATACTTGTACCACAACATTTGATTTCATCCGTCGGGATAACCCCGAATCATCGTAACACAGTACGCGGATCATCAACCATAACCTTTCACTTACATACCCTAGTATAGGTACCTCTCCCCATGAGCTTGGCCTCCCAGTGAAGACCAACTGTCAACCTGGGAACTGCACAGGGCTTGGCCATACAATTCACCTCAATTCACATCATTTCTCAACAACGGAGGCAGCCTCGGCATAACCCCTATGATGTGTGTTCAGAGGGAACCCATACTAAGATGTATAAATTTCCAGTTAAGCCCTACCCATAATCAGGTATTTTGGGGGTACTCAAAAATTGGAAAGGTATCGCATCCAAACCAATATCAGTTTTAATCAAAAATCACCATCTTCTCCAAGTCATATTCACCTTCAAAAATCATTCAATGGAATGACTCATCATTCCAAGATTTCAAATTCAACCCAAGTCACATGTTCCCATCTAGAGTAGTCAAATTTTAGTATTAGCACTAGCACTAATCATGAGGGGTGCTATCTTGCTTGGCTAGCTTTGAGACTAACTTTGCTACTCTAGTAACATTCCAAACTTAGACCAAAGTTAACTATAAAAGTAACTCTTTAATAAATCAAGTAAAAACTTGCACGGTAAAAACTTGGGATAGGATTGTTGTAAGTAAGGTAAGACTAATGGTGCCTTGCCCCAAAGGGCTTTGCACTTTGCAAGAATATTAGCTTGCCTTGGTAGTGGTCAAGGTTCTCCTCTTCCTCCTCCTGGTAGAATCCTTCCTCTTCCTGGTATTCTCCGGTGCTAGCGTCTAAATTCGAATACGAGGTATAATCACTCAACAAGGTTCAAGAGCAAGACTAAGCACAACATGACTTCACACAAACTATTCTAATCACACACATAACACAACTAAGTGCATTGGTGTGGTGACCCTGCATACCACTGCATGTTGTAGTATGCCAGTCGTTGATATAACATTCACGAAGTACCATTCCGCAAATATTACATCCCTCAGAGTAGTACAACAGAACATAGCAGGGTCCATAACTCATTCACATATTATTACAATTAATATACACAAGTCGTCTCGGAGCTCCTCTTGGGTCCTAAGAGGAAAACTCCTGGGTTCGAGGCGAACCCAACTTAACTTACAATATATGAGTCTCATTAAGTGATACATTTATTTCCTTGAGCAGCTAAATATTAAGAGTTGGTGCTGCTCGGCTACAACTACTACTAGGTTTGTCTAGGCTTGATCTCAACCGGAAGCCTCCCCGGTTCCGTAGACTATGAGATAGTCTACGCCTTCAACTCCTCCTGAGAGGTCAGGTTCATCATAGCCGATAATCTCGGCTCCTTCATTGTTGTCGTAGTCCTCCTCCAGACGGTTCAGACAATCTAAGCATGGGATTAAGAGTGGTATGAGTACGAGCGTACTCAACAAGTTCATTATAGATAAGAGGTGTTTAATGCACTAGCTACGATACTAGACCAGAAAGTCTAATACCAATGCAAGTTTTGATAAACATTTCTTCAAGAGATTGCTTTTATTTCAAAGAGCTATGTCCGTCAGCCTTCACCGGTTTACTAGAACTTCATGGAGCTCCTTTCCGGCCGCGTTCGCAGTTCCTCAATCCGGAACAGGGAGTGACGAGTCCGCAGTTCTTTACACTCGCGAGAGGTGTGTTGCTTTACCCATAAGAGATCTTAACCTTGGTGCCAACCGGGCAGCTTTCCCGTCCACACTTCCTTCGGTGTGAGGCCCGGTATAAGGTCTAGCCAATCATGTTCCTCCGCTACCTCGAACACCCACCCTTTGTTGCATGCCCGACCACTGGGTCCTCGCCGGTCCCATTATTCCCACTCACGGGTGGACCCCGACCACGACGACGGTTTGGGATCGAACCAAACTCCTTCGCCGGTAGCTGCAACCCATCATAGACCGCAATACCGTGGGGACTTAAGGCTTCCCCAGCCAACCGCTTGCACTTCGAGCGACAAGTGTCTACGGACTATGCCGTGGGGACTTAAGGCTTCCCCGACCAACCGCTTGCCCCGACGGATACAAGTGTCTACGGTAAAGCGCATCCGTTGATGAACGAGAGGTGGAAACACTTTTGACTACTCCGTCCCACTCCGGATCTTATGGTTAACACGGTTATTACGGCACAAGAATCACTGGCGACATTTGTTGTTTAATCCTAGATGGATATAAACCCGTGCAATGGAACCTCCACCATATCAACACAATCCATGGTTCCATTGCCCACCACATAGTCATATTCATAATTATGAAAGTAGTGGTTTTGATTTTTGTGCAATAGTGATAACCATAATACTTTGCAAGTAATTTGATAAAAATACTCAAATGACATGAGCAAGTGATGAACTTGCTCGAACAACGCAAAGTTTTGCAGTTGGAAGGTGTGGACTGACCCTTGTCCTCTTGTTCTGAAAAATAGCATCATTGTCCGATAAGGGCAATGGTTAAAGAAGCAATTATGCATGATTCCATTTTTAGGGTTTGTTCCCCCCTTCCGATGCCGTTATTATTTCATGTAAGAAGTTGATACTAAGAATAATTTGAGGATACTCGATTTAAAGTAAAATACAACCTTGAAATGTTTTCAAGGTGTTTTTAAAGTCGAAATACATTAGTGGACTTATTTTCATTATAGAAAATTAGGTGTGTGATTTAAATGATTATTTAAATCATCAAAATAGGATTTACTCTTAAATGTCTTCAAAAATTCTCTTTGATATTTTATTTAAATAGAGAATTTTATGCTGATTATTTTTCATATTTTTAAGTTATTTTTAAGAGCTATTAATAATTTTCTATTGAATTTCAAAGTTTCATATTTTTATGAAATTGTAAAATGTCCTTTTTGCCCCTGGGCCCACCTGTCAAGGTGGCCCAGTGGTTAACCCTAACCCGAGCCGCTCGTCTGGCTCGGTCGGACGCATCCGTCCCCTTCCTCTCGCGCACGCGTTAACCCTAACCCTCAGAGCTCTGGCGACGCACGCGTCGCCGCCCCTTCGCCGAATTGTTCCGGCCGATTCCGGCCATCGCCGCCGGCGAGATGTGGCGCATCTGAACCGCCACTCGACAGCGATTCAGATCCACCGCGTCGATCCGGGTTTCGCCGCTTCCTCGACGCGCCCCCTTCGCCTCTGCTCGTCTACCGTGATGTGCTGCGGCGAGTTCGTCGCCGCCGACGCTCCTGGTGTCGAGGCCGTGTGCCTCGCCGTGGTGATGCTGGCGTTGCGGCAAGTTGTGCCTGGCTAGGCTTGGCCTGGCGCCGCCGTTCGCCCGGCGTGTGCCGCCGTGCCGCCATGGTCGATCTTCTCTCCGCTCACCAGTAAGTGCTCATCTCCTCCGTCCTTCTCTCGCTACTTGTTCTCTCGCTTCTCCTTCCCTTCGTCTAGCTTGGCCACTGGCTTGCTTCTCCTCGTGGGGATGCACGCTGTGCCGATGTCTTGTGCTAGGCTGCTGCACCTTGCTAGCTTACTCGTATGCTTCGTTGTGCTATATTGCTTGTGCCTGCTGCTACTGCTGTCTTTGTGCATTTGTCATGGTTCCAGTTTGTTGTGATGTGCTGTTCTTGCTCAATTGCTTGCTGTTGCAACTCATGAACTATTGCTCATGAGCATGCTGTGGTGCTCGGTGTAATTTAGTAGCTCCTGCTGATTCTCTGTATAATATTCCTCTCCTGTGTATGCCATGAATTGCTCTTGGCTTGATCATTCTGTGATGATCCTTGCCATTGGCAAGTGCCAATGCTTCTGATGTGCTATTATTTGTGCTCTAGTTCATGGATATGCTCAGTTGAGCCTAACTGTTGCATTATCAACTCCATCCCTGGATGGAGTGCTTCTGGATATAATTAATATGCTCTATTCACTTATCTGTGATGCAATTGTTCAATTATATGGTTAACTTAACTGTCTGGCCTTGTGATGATACTATGCTTGGCTATAGTGATCTGTAGCAAGAGCAAGTGATGCTTTGATGATCAATTGAGCATTACTTGCTTGTGAGCAAGTGTGTGCTTCTCTCTGTGATTCACTGGTGCTCACCGAGTCTTTGTTTTGTGCTTCATACAGGCTTAGCCTGGTGTGTACTATTGCTGACTTAAGCAACTGCTGTTGCTTGCAGTGATTCATTGGATCACTGCAAAGCTCTGGTGCTTTGATTTATTTGCTTAGTTCACTTATCTGTATTTGCCTGAATCTTACTGAAGTGGATAAGTGATGTGAGCTGCTCTGCAGTTGTGATCATCCAATTAAATGTGATAGGGCTAGATGGATGCCAACACTCAGTTGTGTACCCTAGCCCTCTACTGAATCCAAATGGATTATGATGTGTAGGCTCTTGTGCTGGCTGTGGGTTGAGGTAGCCCTGGCAGCACTGTGATGCTGTCAAGGGTAGCTCCCTCCTTATGTGGCTTGCTCTAGTTGAGAATTGCTTACTGGATTTGAACCACTGCTCACTGGCTTGATCCAATACTGGACTTCCAGTGGCTTTTGATGTTGAGAAATTATATAGACAAGGATTTGTCTATAGTCTGATGGCCTAACTAGCTGTAGGTGCTTAATGTGTGGGTTAGGCTAGCTATGAATTCATTCTTGGCTGGATTCCTTTAGTTATGCATGGATTTGCATAACTGATGTTCCCATAGGATGATTACCTAGTGGTCTTACCCATATTTGCTTGCACCAAATGGCCTGGTAGCCAGATGATGACACAATCTGGGTATTCTACCCTTCTGTGTTCCTGTGATGCATTGTATGCTTATTTATGAGCAAAACTTGGTTTTGCTCAGGTTGATCTGTTTATACCTCACTCCAGCTCCTAGAAAATGGTGTGTTGGTGTAGAGGTTTTGCTTCTGTGATGCTTTCTTGGCTTGCCCTGCTCCTCCTTGTGGCTTGTGCTTGATCTACTCCATGGTTTACTTCTCAACAGGAAACAGTTCTTTGCTTGAGCTGTTCCTGGATGAAGTTCTGGCTATGTGTTCTTCCTGTTCTAAGTGTTCTTGTTTTCTGCTGACTTACCAAGATGCCTGCCGATGAGAATGACTTAGGGTTTGCTTCTGAAAAGCTTATATGTGATGCTCCCTTGCATCCCTGGTCGACAGCTCCTGCTTGTCACTTTGGTGACTCACTGTGTGTGTGTGCTGCATGCACATTCAGTGGCTTGGTGTTGAGCATGCACACATGCTGTGTGTGCTGCTTGTGTGTATGTGTGTATCAGATCCTTTGAACTTGGCTTGGAGATGATCAGCTCGGCAGTGCTGATCCATATCCACAATTTTCCATTTCTTTTTTAACCTGCCAAGTGGCTATGCCACTTGGCATAACTTCTATTTGTTGTGTTTATGTACAGGAATTATCAATTGATCACATTGGACAGGGAGCTCATCCAATCCAAGATCAAGTGAAGATGATCTTGTAGAATTTAGACTAGGTCATTACTTGTATTTTTCTTTTCATTTTTTTTTTCAATTTCACCAATTCTTGTAATGTGTTGTAATTCATTTTATTTTCTCTTATGAATATTGTAATGACAATGTATATTGTGTGATGATCAATAAAGCTCAAAGTTTTCTCTAATGAGCTTTACTTTATTATAATAGTTCATCTTGTTTATTATTGATTATTTACTTAATGAATTTCCTCAATTGAATTATTTAGGGTAATTATTTAATGTTTGAATTTGAAATTCAAATTCAACATTGGTTTGAAATCAACCATGTCACTTCATTTAGAATTCAATCATGCAAACTCTCCCCTCTCTTCTCAAAACCCTAAACTAGTGAAGTGAGATGCAAGTTTGTCGCACCCTCGAAACCCTAACCCTGTAAGGTGTCGAGAGAGAAACTTGTCCCCCTTCGATGCAGTTTTTGTTTAAAAGCGCGAAATTTCCCCAGAATTTACTATGCAATGCACATCCCTTTCTAAAATCTACCCCTCGATCGTCTCTAAACCTGGGACATTACAATTGGTTTTCTTTCTTGAGGAAAAATAATTTCCTCTCATTACATATGTAAATGATAGTTTCCATTTAGTTCTTGAGGAAATAATTTCCTCTCATTGAATCTTCTTAAGATTGAACTTCCTCAAACCATGATGCATGAAATAATGTTGACCTAAGTCAACCATTCATCATCATCATTTGGGAAAATGATTTAAATGAGGTAGAATACCTCATGCTATTTAACAATGCTAATTATGATTTAATATCACCAAGTATTTCATGTGAGAGTATTTTGACCAGGGTCTAAACTTCGTATGAAAGTACTTGGGACAAGATTTAAATGAAGTTAAACACTTCATAAGATTTGCATAATAGTTTTGGACAATATCAATTGACTAAACTAGCCATATAGTCCCTTATTTAAACTAGGCCATGATCACACAAAGTGACCACACCATATTTTTCCAGAAACAATTAGTGTAAGTGAAATGTGAGCTATGAGAGTTGAAATCAACTTAATATCATTTTTGATTGATTTTTAAGATTTATTTGAATGTGCAAAAGTCCCTGACTTGTTCTTTTTGTCACATTATTTCTACAAAGAATCTCACAGTGATACCAGTGGGGTTTTCTAGAACTTTTCAGTAGCTTTCCAACAATATAAAGTTTGATAAATTTGGGCAAGCCAATTTGAAACTATTCAATTTCAAACACAGGGCCAGTATTGAATTCAAACCAATTCTGGAAAATCAAATTTGAATAACTGGGTCTGGCGGGAAAGACTAACGGGCTGAATTCAAAATAAAACGGCCTGCTCAGCCCACCACGCGTCTGTGGGGTCCACAGACGCGTGGGCTACCTGACAGGGTGGGGCCTGCCTGTCAGCGGCTCAGCCAACCCGAAACGGTACGGGGCAGCGTGGAACATTGGATTAGATCAAGATCGGATGGCTCAGGGTCATCATCGTTACCGGCGAGATACCCTCACTAGCGCGGCGGCACTAGGGGGTCGGAGAGCTCACCGGGGCTCCAGCGACGGTGGGCAGTGTGCTCGGTGAAGGTGTAGACAACGGCGATCCTCCTGGTAGCAGCGGCACGTCCTAGGGCAGCTCCAATCGACGGCGAGCTTCCGCGGCGGCGTGCGGCAGTGATGCTTCGATTGGGCGGCGGCAGTGGCCAACCGGAGCAGTGAGGTGGTCGAGGAGCTTGAGGGAGAAGAGGGGAGTGCGGTGGTGTGCTCAGATCGTTGAATGAGGCTCTCCTTTTATAGGCGCGCGAGTGCCCGTGGTGCTGCGGCGAAGTCGACGAGGGCGCGGCATCTCCGGCGGTCTAGCGAGCTAGGCGAGGGCGCAGCGGTGTTCACGACGTCACGGTGGTCCGATAGGCGGCGCTAGCTAGCCCAGCGGGTGCCCAACCTTGTCGGAATGCTTCCGTGTCTAGCGGTGTCTGCGGCGGTGTTTCTATTCCGTCTCCGGCGGCGGCGGTCACGGGTCGCGGTCGAGAGCGTATCTGGAGGCTTCATGGTGGTGCGGCGATGCTCAACCCGTCGAGCGGTGGTCCAGGCGAGGCACAGGGTGGCGAGGCAGCGCGTGTCCAGCGGCGTCTGCGACGTGCACATGCGCGACGTCATCGGCATGCCGATGTCGTTCTGGGCGCGCGTTTTCCGGTGATGGTCTTCGTCCTCCTCGACAATGGTGGGCATAGGATGAGGCAGGGAGGCGAGGTGGACCTCTGTGGCACGGTGGCCGTGGCTGGGGAAGAAGAAAAGAGAGGGGGAGCTCGACATGTGGCACATAGCCGGCATGGCCATGCCCATGCTTGCTAGCTCCTCTCCCTAGGGTTTCTATGCTGGTTAAGAGAGAGAGAGGGGACAAGGGAACATGTAGGATTGAGTGGGGCAGGTAGGGTTGGCCAAAACACTATTTGAAATAGTGTTGATGATGTGATCTATTTGAAATTTGCAAAATCTTGCCAAATTTGGTTGAGCTCATGTGGTTCCAAAATTTGAAAATGGTTCATTTGGATAAGTTGCAAATGACCAGAGACATTCACAAGTGGTGGTGGAATTTTAAAAATAAAATAAATGCAAATTTGCAAAATGTGAGATTGTTAACAATGTTAAAAAGTCTCAACTTTGCATGAGCATAGTTTTTGATCCAAGATGATTTTGGTATGGTTGTCTTTACAAAAGTTGTTCACCTTGATGTGCTCTTGGATGAGGTGCAAAGAATTGGGAAATTTTAGTTTGAAAAACTTGAAATCCAGGGGCTCAAAGTAGTGACCAGAATATAAATGGCAGATTTGACCATTATTCTATGTGACCACAATTTGAGTTTGAATTTGATTTGATTTGTATTTCTTTGATTCCAAAAGTTATAATAAGTGTTTAGTAACATATTACAACTAATGGTGAAGGTCAAATTGGTCTAGGGTAAAGATTTGCAAAAATGGCATAAACCATATGTGAGGGTTTTAGGGTTTTCTTATTTGATTTCTTTCTATTTTTATTTGATTTGAAAATGTGACTTCTCTTGATCCAATTAGGGATTTAGGGTTTATCACATAAGCACAAGAACAATCATCATGGCATATCACACAAAATGCACAAGTCCTATGCATAGCTCTATATGCAAATAAAAGTTTTTGTTAGTTCTAAATTTTGGACTTTGGGAATGCTTCTTCTTCCTTCTATTGAAATTTGGGATGTTACAAACTCTTCCCCCTTACAAAAGATCTCGTCCCGAGATCTAAAAGAAAATTAGGTCCTAAAGAGATCTGGGTACTCCTTCTTCATAAAGTCTTCGTGTTCCCAAGTGGCTTCATCTTCGGTATGGTTGCTCCATTGTATCTTCAGAAACTTGATGCTTCGGGTGCGGGTGGTTCTATAAGCTTCCTCCAGGATGCGAATCAGCACTTCGCGATACGTCAAGTCCTGGTTGAGGTCCACCGATCGGTGATCGATGTTCTTGAACACTTCAGTCTTCTCGGGGACTTCTAGGCACTTCCGGATGAGTGAGATGTGAAACACGTCGTGCACAGCCGACATTTCTTCGGGTAGCTCCAGTTGATAAGATACTTCTCCTCGGCGACTCAGAACTTTGAAAGGTCCGACATATCGGGGTGCAAGCTTTCCTTTCAGCTGGAATCTCTGCATTCCTTTCAGGGGGGATACTTTGAGATAGACAAAATCTCCGATCTCGAAGGTCATCTCTCGGCGTCTCTTGTCGGCGTAGCTCTTCTATCTTGATTGCGCCATCTTGAGGTACTCGCGGATCTTGTGTACTTTCTCTTCGGCTTCACGAAGAACATCTGGTCCAAAGACTTGGCTTTCTCCGACTTCTGACCAATTCAGAGGGGTACGACATTTCCTTCCGTACAAGGCTTCAAAGGGGGCCATCTGTAAGCTGGCTTGGTAGCTGTTGTTGTAAGAGAATTCGGCGTAGGGCAGGCAGTCTTCCCACTTGGATCCATATTCCAGTACACATGCTCTCAACATGTCCTCCAGTATCTGGTTGACTCTTTCTGTCTGTCCATCGGTCTGTGGGTGATAGGCGGTGCTGAAATTCAGCCGGATTCCTAGTCCTTCGTGCACTTTCTGCCAGAATCTTGAGGTGAATTGAGATCCTCTATCTGACACTATCGACTTCGGGGTTCCGTGCAGGGCGACTATTCTGGAGATATACAACTCAGCTAACTTTGGGCCTTGGTATGTGGTCTTGACGGGGATGAAATGGGCTACCTTGATTAATCTATCGACAACTACCCAGATTGAATCATTTCCTTTGCTGGATTTGGGCAAACCTGTGATAAATTCCATTCCTACCGAGTCCCACTTCCATTCTGGAATCTGCCGTGGCTGCAGCAATCCTGCGGGTCGCTGATGTTCCGCCTTGACTCTTTGACAGATATCACACTTGGCGATGTAGCTTCCGATTTCTCTCTTCATTCCATGCCACCAAAATTGCTCCTTCAGATCTTGATACATCTTGGTACCTACGGGATGAATTGAGTAAAGGGTGTCATGGGCTTCCTTCAGGATGACTTGCTTCAATTCCGAATCTGCTGGCACACATAGGCGTCCTTTGTACCAAAGAACTCCGGCTTCATCTACGGTGAATCCTGGTGCTTTCCCTGCAGCTATCTGCTTCTTGATTCCGTCGATGCTAGTGTTTCCTTTCTGGGCTTCCTTGATCTGGCTAATCAAGGTGGGTTGAAGCTCTATGCTGGCTAGGAATCCTTCACTAACAAGTTCAAGTCTAAACTGTTCAAACTCATGAAACAGGCTGGGTTGCTCGATTGCGATCATGGAGTTCAACTGACACGGCAGTCGAATCAAAGCATCCGCTACCACATTGGCCTTGCCGGGGTGATAGTGAATCTCCATGTCGTAATCCTTGATTAATTCTATCCATCTGCGCTGCCTCATATTCAGCTCCTTCTGGGTGAAGATATATTTCAGGATTTTGTGGTCGGAGTAGATCTCGCATCGATTACCCATGAGGTAATGACGCCAAACCTTCAAGGCTAGGACAACGGCTGCAAGCTCTAAGTCATGGGTTGGATAATTCTGCTCATGTTGCTTCAGCTGTCTTGACAGGTATGATATCACTTTGCCTTCTTGCATAAGCACACATCCAAGACCAATCTTGGAGGCATCGCAATAGACGTCAAAGGGCTTGGTGATGTCCGGCATGATCAGGATTGGGGCCGAGGTCATTCTACTCTTGAGTTGTTGGAAACTCTCTTCACATTTGTCCGTCCATTCGAACTTCTTGTCCTTCTTCAGCAGTTGGGTCATTGGTCGAGCGATGCTCGAAAAGCCTTCCACAAATCGGCGGTAATATCGGGATAATCCAAGAAAAGCGCGGACCTCGGTCTGGGTGGTTGGGGCTTGCCATTTTGTAACAGTTTTGATCTTAGCGGGATCTACAGCAATTCCTCCTGCAGACAAGATATGTCCCAGGAATCCTACTTCCTTCAAACAAAACTCACATTTGCTGAACTTGGCATACAACTGGTGGTGTCTAAGGGTTTCTAGGACAGTCTCCAAATGATGTTCATGTTCCTCTTCGGACTTGGAGTAGATAAGGATGTCGTCGATGAAGACAACGACAAACTTGTCCAAAAAGTTCATGAAGATCTTATTCATGAGGTTCATGAAATAAGCTGGGGCATTGGTTAATCCAAACGACATGACGTTGTACTCGTACAACCCATATCTGGTGGTAAAGGCAGTCTTGGGGATATCGGTGGCGCGGATCTTCAGCTGATGATAACCAGTCCTAAGATCTATCTTAGAGAACACTTTGGCACCGGTCAACTGATCGAACAGGTCTTCTATCTTGGGTAGGGGGTACTTGTTCTTGATGGTGACATCGTTAAGCTTACGATAATCTGTACATAAACGAGTGGCACCATCCTTTTTGTCCACAAACAAAACAGGTGATCTCCAGGGTGATGCACTAGGTCAAATCAAACCTTTGGCTAACATATCATCAATTTGCTTCTTCAACTCCACAAGCTCTGTTGGGTTCATGCTATAGGCTCTCTGGGCTATAGGTCCAGTTCCGGGGATTAACTCGATGATGAACTCGATATCCCGATCAGGGGGCATACCGGGTAGATCATCCGGAAACACATCAGGGTATCGACAAACGACCCTGATTTGATCCAGAGTTGGCTTGGCTGCACTTTGGTTGCAGGTAAATTTTCTGGGTAGTCTTTCAGATACATGCTCTACTAGGATACCGGTGCTGCTAGTCATGGTGATGGCTTTCTTGGCACTGTCAATCAGTCCATGGTGTTTTGACATCCAGTCCATTCCTAATACGACTTCCAAACCTTTGGTTCCCAGAACAATCAGATTGGCATAAAAATCTACTTCATGGATTCTGATGGGTACATTTTTGCAAAATTTTCTGGCTTTGGTGGTTGATCCGGGTATTTGAACTATCATAACATGCTTCAAACTGATAGGTTGGATTTTACTTGTGCATGCAAAGTCTTCGGTGACAAAAGAATGTGATGCTCCTAAATCAAATAACACTCTGGCAGGTACGGAGTTGACAGAAAACATACCCAGTACAACATCTGGTGCTTCCTGGGCTTCTTCGGCGTTCATGTGGAAGAGACGGCCGTTGCGGTTATTGGGGTTGTTGGGGACAAACTTCTTGCCGGTGGAGACACGACGTTGCTGCTGAGCAGGTGTAGCGGTGTTGGCGGCATTCTTGGCTAACCTCTTGGGGCACTCATTGGAGTAGTGTCCCACCACACCACACTCATAACAAGTGATGGTGGCCTTGTCCTTGGTTGCGACGGGGATGGCGTTGCTCCCAGTCCTTGGAGCGGTGTTGGTGTTGTTGTTGTTGTTGTTGGGGGCTCGGGTGGAGCGCGGTTGAAGTTGTTGTTGTTGTTGTTGTAGTTGTTGTTCTTGTGGTGGCCTCCTGGCCTAGAGTTTCCTCCACTCCGGTTTTGATAACCGGGGCATGAAGTCTGCATCTGGGGCTTGTTGTTGTTCCTTGGGTTGAAACCTCCGCTTGAGCTAGGGCGATACTTCGGAGCATTGCTGGGCCCACTCTGGTGCATCATGCGGCGTTTGCGGTTCTCGTTGGCTTGGTTCAACTTGCCTTCCATCTGGATGGAGGAGTCCACTAAGGCTTCAAGGTCGGCAAAGGGGATGTTGACTAGGACAGTCTGCATCTCATCATGTAGTCCGTTCAGGAATCTCTCCTGCCTCTTCTCGGTGGTGTCGGTCTCATCGGGGGCGTACCTTGACAGTGTAAGGAACCTGTCACGGTATTCTACCACCGTCATCCGTCCTTGCTTGAGTTCACGGAACTCATCCCTCATCTTCTTGATAAGACCTGGGGGCACGTGGTACTTGCTAAACTTGAGCTTGAAGTCTGCCCAAGTCATGAATTGACCTGCGTTCATGGCACGGGTGCTAGTCCACCAGGCTCGGGCTGGTCCGGCAAGGTAATGGGTTGCGAACAAGACCTTCTCATTGGCTTCTACTCCGGCTACTTCCAAGTTGTTCTCCATAGTCTGGAGCCAGTCGTCGGCGTCGAGGGGTTCTTCAGTCTTGCTAAACACCGGAGGGTTGGTGTTCTGGAAGTTCTTGAGCTTTGATCCGGGGTGGTCATGATTTCCATGGCCTTGGTTGGCATGGTTTTGCAGTGCTACGATGTTGGCTTGGCATTCAGCTCTGTCAGTCTCCCTGTCGGCCATCAGGGTTTGCAGCAGTTGCATCATGGCATCGTTGTTGTTGCGATTGGGAGGGGCCATCTGAACAGAGAGAAGATCATGAGATAAGAGTGAAATTTCTATGGTTTATTTTTAGTAAGTTCCTAAATTTAAAACTTGAAATCTTTTGATGACAAACACAAACATTCATTCATTCATTCAACATCACACATTACAAACTAACACTTCCCATGGTTTTAAGAACCATTTCTCATGCTACGATACAACGGACGGGATACAACTCACACCTACATGAGTGATCAAGTGCAACTACTCCTCATCATCAACATCGATCGGGACGAAGTCGTCGGGTCCTGCCTCCAGGAACTCGTAGTCCTCCTCCTCAAAGTCATCGTCGTCGCTCAGGAAGGCTCCTCCTCCCTGAAGGTCTATACCTCCATCATCTTCCTCCATCTCTCTCAGCTGGTCCTCCTGGGCCTTGACAGTGGCCTCCAAAGATGCTATCTTGGCGCGAAGGCGCACAATAGTAGCGTCCTTATTGGCACGCTGCTGGCGGAGTGTCTTGCGGTCGCGGGCGAGTAGCTTGATCGCCTCACCCTGCTCGGTGATGTGAGCGTGGGTCTGGTTGGCGTACGAGCGGGAGGCGTCCAGATCCTTCTGTGTCTGGTACAGCATGAAGTCGAGGTACTCTGCATGGTGCCTCAGCTCAGGGTGCGGCTGTAGCTCCATGGGCACTCCCATGGCATCACGCCTCACGAGATGCGCGAAGCGGGAAGCGAGGATGCGCACCACGTTCTGTCCACATAGACGCGCAAGTGCCTCCTGAAGGGCACGTGCGAGTCCGTCGAGCCAGTTGCTCTCGCGGAAGGAGAAGAGGATCCTCTCCGAGGTGGGAGGCTCCATCTTGCCCCTCAAGTCAGCGGTGATGATCCACTTCAAGTCTGCAACTCTCCTCCGGCCTGGTCGTTCACCTCGATTCCGTGGAACTCGGGGTGTGGGCGTCCAAGAAAGTCCGAGAGGGCGTTGAGGTCGTGCTCGAAGATCAAGCTTCCTACATTCCCAAGCTGGTAGAACTTGGTGTTGATGGGTTCATTTGGCTCCATCTGAAAGCGAAATGGATAAGTAAGTTAGAGAGTGAACAAGTGTGGCAAAATTTTAAGTTGATTCAATAAGATAGAACATGATTCATCAATTTTTGGAAAAGATCTCAAAGACAAGAGTGTGAATAAATTTTCATAAATATTCTCTTCATTTGATTTCAAAGTTAAGTGTTTATGCACGTCCATTCTAACTAGGGTCTTCAAAGGTCAAACAATGGCTCTGATACCAACTTGTCAACACCCGGATTTTTAAGTCCAGATGCCTATTATGTCATTCATCGCAATCCCAGGAATATTGTTGTTGCGAGGCATAATAGTCGAATATCATAGTCATCATTCATTACAAACCATATTGTCTTACAAATTCAGATCACATGATCCGTATTACACAAATAGTTGATCTATCGATCAACGAACAAACACAAGTTCATAGCGGAAGCGTAAATAGAAATGGACTCTCTAGTCCACAGGCCAAGGCTTGACGTTGGAAGACTCCTAGTTGTCGTAGGCATCCTGCTGGTCATCTCCTTGGTAGTTCTGTTCATCTTCATACTCTGGCCATTTGAATAGCCAGGGACACAGCCGTGAGTACTTTAAGTACTCGCAAACTAATACTAGTGTAAGTGCTAACAATTCTAGTACGGGGGTGCTAAGCTCTAGTTTAATTTGCATAAAGCCAATTTTAGTTCACAAGTAATTGATAAAGACTTATTCATATGCTAACTAACTCAAGTGGGAACATTAGTGTCATTCCCACAACTCAGTTGTGATTCAAAAACAAGTCACCATTCACCATTCACTTCACCAATATTTTCAAGAATCTGACACCGGAAACTGTATGGCCTTTCCAACCGTCCGTAACCGTGGACACGGCTATTCGAATAGGATTACACTCTGCAGAGGTTGCACACTTGTGCCACAACATTTGATTTCATCCATCGGGATAACCCCGAATCATCGTAACACAGTACGCGGATCATCAACCATAACCTTTCACTTACATACCTTAGTATAGGTACCTCTCCCCATGAGCTTGGCCTCCCAGTGAAGACCAAGCCGTCAACTCTGGGAACTGCACGGAGCTTGGCCGTACAATTCACCTCAATTCACATCATTTCTCAACAACGGAGGCAGTCTCGGCATAACCCCTATGATGTGTGTTCAGAGGGAACCCATACTAAGATGTATAAATTTCCAGTTAAGCCCTACCCATAATCAGGTATTGTGGGGGTACTCAAAAATTGGAAAGGTATCGCATCCAAACCAATATCAGTTTTAATCAAAAATCACCATCTTCTCCAATTCATATTCACCTTCAAAAATCATTCAATGGAATGACTCATCATTCCAAGGTTTCAAATTCAACTCAATTCACATGTTCCCATCTAGAGTAGTCAAATTTTAGTATTAGCACTAGCACTAATCATGAGGGGTGCTATCTTGCTTGGCTAGCTTTGAGACTAACTTTGCTACTCTAGTAACATTCCAAACTTAGACCAAAGTTAACTATAAAAGTAACTCTTTAATAAATCAAGTAAAAACTTGCACGGTAAAAACTTGGGATAGGATTGTTGTAAGTAAGGTAAGACTAATTGTGCCTTGCCCCAAAGGGTTTTGCACTTTGCAAGAATATTAGCTTGCCTTGGTAGTGGTCAAGGTTCTCCTCTTCCTCCTCCTGGTAGAATCCTTCCTCTTCCTGGTATTCTCCGGTGCTAGCGTCTAAATTCGAATACGAGGTATAATCACTCAACAAGGTTCAAGAGCAAGACTAAGCACAACATGACTTCACACAAACTATTCTAATCACACACATAACACAACTAAGTGCATTGGTTTTCTTTCTTGAGGAAAAATAATTTCCTCTCATTACATATGTAAATGATAGTTTCCATTTAGTTCTTGAGGAAATAATTTCCTCTCATTGAATCTTCTTAAGATTTAACTTCCTCAAACCATGATGCATGAAATAATGTTGACCTAAGTCAACCATTCTTCATCATCATTTGGGAAAATGATTTAAATGAGGTAGAATACCTCATGCTATTTAACAATGCTAATTATGATTTAATATCACCAAGTATTTCATGTGAGAGTATTTTGACCAGGGTCCAAACTTCGTATGAAAGTAATTGGGACAAGATTTAAATGAAGTAAAACACTTCATAAGATTTGCATAATAGTTTTGGACAATATCAATTGACTAAACTAGCCATATAGTCCCTTATTTAAACTAGGCCATGATCACTCAACGTGACCACACCATATTTTTGCAGAAACAATTAGTGTAAGTGAAATGTGAGCTATGAGAGTTGAAATCAACTTAATATCATTTTTGGTTGATTTTTAAGATTTATTTGAATGTGCAAAAGTCCCTGACTTGTTCTTTTTGTCACATTATTTCTACAAAGAATCTCACAGTGAGACCAGTGGGGTTTTGTAGAACTTTTCAGTAGCTTTCCAACAATATAAAGTTTGAGAAATTTGGGCAAGCCAATTTGAAACTATTCAATTTCAAACACAGGGCCAGTATTGAATTCAAACCAATTCTGGAAAATCAAATTTGAATAACTGGGCCTGGCGGGAAAGACTAACGGGCTGAATTCAAAATAAAACGGCCTGCTCAGCCCACCACGGTCCACAGACGCGTGGGCTGCCTAACAGGGTGGGGCCTGTCTGTCAGCGGCTCAGCCAACCCGAAACGGTACGGGGCAGCGTGGAACATTGGATTAGATCAAGATCGGATGGCTCAGGGTCATCGTCGTCACCGGCGAGATACCCTCACTGGCGCGGCGGCACTAGGGGGTCGGAGAGCTCACCGGGGCTCCAGCGACGGTGGGCAGTGTGCTCGGTGAAGGTGTAGACGACGGCGATCCTCCTGGTAGCAGCGGCACGTCCTGGGGCAGCTCCAATCGACGGCGAGCTTCCGCAGTGGCGTGCGGCAGTGATGCTTCGATTGGGCGGCGGCAGTGGCTAACCGGAGCAGTGAGGTGGTCGAGGAGCTTGAGGGAGAAGAGGGGAGTGCGGTGGTGTGCTCAGATCGTCGAATGAGGCTCTCCTTTTATAGGCGCGCGAGTGCCCGTGGTGCTGCGGCGAAGTCGACGAGGGCGCGGCATCTCCGGCGGTCTAGCGAGCTAGGCGAGGGCACGGCGGTGTTCACGACGTCACGGTGGTCCGATAGGCGGCGCGAGCTAGCCCATGCGGTGCCCAACCTTGTCGGAATGCTTCCGTGTCTGGCGGTGTCCGCGGCGGTGTTTCTTCTCCGTCTCCGGCGGCGGCGGTCACGGGTCGCAGTCGAGAGCGTGTCTGGCGGCTTCGTGGTGGCGCGGCGATGCTCAACCCGTCGAGCGGTGGTCCAGGCGAGGCGCAGGGTGGCGAGGCGGCGCGTGTCCAGCGGCCTCTGCGACGTGCACACGCGCGACGTCATCGGCATGCCGATGCCGTTCTGGGCGCGCGTTTTCCGGCGATGGTCATCGTCCTCCTCGACAATGGCGGGCATAGGATGAGGTAGGGAGGCGAGGTGGAGCTCTGTGGCACGGTGGCCGTGGCTGGGGAAGAAGAAAAGAGAGGGGGAGCTCGACATGTGGCACATGGCCGGCATGGCCATGTCCATGCTTGCTAGCTCCTCTCCCTAGGGTTTCTATGCTGGTTAAGAGAGAGAGGGGACAAGGGAACATGTAGGATTGAGTGGGGCAGGTAGGGTTGGCCAAAACACTATTTGAAATAGTATTGAATATTTGATCTATTTGTAATTTGCAAAATCTTGCCAAATTTGGTTGAGCTCATGTGGTTCCAGAATTTGAAAATGGTTCATTTGGATAAGTTGCAAATGACCAGAGACATTCACAAGTGGTGGTGGAATTTTAAAAATAAAATAAATGCAAATTTGCAAAATGTGAGATTGTTAACAATGTTAAAAAGTCTCAACTTTGCATGAGCATTGTTTTTGATCCAAGATGATTTTGGTATGGTGGTATTTACAAAAGTTGTTCACCTTGATGTGCTCTTGGATGAGGTGCAAAGAATTGGGAAAGTTTAGTTTGAAAAACTTGAAATCCAGGGGCTCAAAATAGTGACCAGAATATAAATGGCAGATTTGACCATTATTATATGTGACCACAATTTGAGTTTGAATTTGATTTGATTTGTATTTCTTTGATTCCAAAAGTTGTAATAAGTGTTTAGTAATATATTACAACTAATGGTGAAGGTCAAATTGGTCTAGGGTAAATATTTGCAAAAATGGCATAAACCATATGTGAGGGTTTTAGGGTTTTCTTATTTGATTTCTTTCTCTTTTTATTTGATTTGAAAATGTGACTTCTCTTGATCCAATTGGGGTTTTAGGGTTTATCACATAACCACAAGAACAATCATCATGGCATATCACACAAAATGCACAAGTCCTATGCATAGCTCTATATGCAAATAAAAGTTTTTGTTGGTTCTAAATTTTGGACTTTGGGAATGCTTCTTCTTCCTTCGATTGAAATTTGGTATGTTACATGGCCCAATCCTTTTTATAGCAAAGGACAAGCCGCTTGTTTTACTTATGATGAACAAACGTTCCTGAGGACACACGAAAATTACGTCAAGTGCTTTCACTTCACATAGCTGAATAATCTTCGATGGTTTGGTAAGTGTTGTGTGGGCAAACCTATGCTAATGTACTACTCCATACTTTGACTAATACATACTTGTGATTATACCTATTGCAAGCATCCGCAACTACAAGAAAGTAATTAAAATAAATCTAACCACAACCTTAAACTTTGAGATCCTATACTCCCTCGTGCACCGGTTTCCTAACGGGGATTTGGGTTTCTATCGCTCCCGCAACCCCAAAATTAGTATCCAAATACACGATGCATTTCCCTAGGCTCATAAAGGTGAAGTATCATGTAGTCGATGTTCACATGACACCACTAGAAGAATAGCACCACAACTTAAATATCAAATCATTGCATATTACTCAACATATTTCCACTACTAACATCATGACTTCTCCCATGTCCTCAAGAACAAAACGAACTACTCATGAGACATCATATGGATCATAATCAGAGGTGATATAATGATGAATAACAATCTGTACATAAACCTTAATATTAATGGTTTCACTCAGTAGCATCAACTACATGGAGTAATCAACACCGGGAAAGTTTCCCCTATGAACTAGACAAGTATCAAACCCCGGGACGGCGTGGAGACGGCGGTGATGATGGTGCTAGTGGTGGAGATGATGATCCCGATGAAGTCCAGCTCAATGGCGGTGACGATGGCGACGATCTCCCCTCTCCGGGAAGGAATTTTCCCGGCAGAATTTTGCCTCTCGGAGAGCTTTTCTTTCTCTCTGGTTCTCCTCCCCGTAGCGGTGGCGGAATATTTCTCTGGTCCCTCCCTCAATGTTAGGTTTCCCAAGGGGTTGAAATACGCGAGGGGGCATTGTCAGAAGTGGGCTAGGGCGCCCACACCATGCCTAGGCGTGGCCTAGGGTGGGCCCGTGCCTAGGGGTGTTCTGGAGCCCCCTGGCCCACCTCGGCCTCCCCTTCTGGCTTCCTCCGTCATCTGGAAAAATATGATTTTATGTATCTTTGCTGGGAATTTTTGGTCTTCAAAAGTATGGTGTCTTGACGGTCCTTTTTCCAGCAAATTCCTGGCTCCGGCGGTTAATTCTCCAATAATCATCAAACTTACAAAAATAGATGGAATAACATAAGTATCACCTCTAAATATGAAATATATCAGTGGATAACAGTAAATTATGATATAGAATAGTGATGCAAATTGAACGTATCACTGGCTCCGGACGTGCCAGCTGATACTGCCTGGGAGTCCAAAGTTTTGCTTCAGCAAGCACCTCCTCTTGGGCAAGAGCAATAAGGATTGCTCTCTCCACTGTCTCTGGTATCTAGATTCCACCATACCACTGATCTCAGTATTGAGGCCATGGATGAACTGTGACACTAAAAATTGCTCGTCATAGTTTGGATTTTGAATGGAGATTTGATAAGACAATGCTTCAAACTGTTGCTGGAATTCTGAGACCGTGTCGCGCTGCTTCAGAGCGAGGAGCTGCTTCATGGCTTTTCTGTGATCGTTCGCGCGAAATTTCTCATCTAACCGCGGCTATCAACGAGGGCTATGAATTGATCTCACGCCTGAAGTATGTAAGCCTTCAACCAGAGCGCGTCATTTTCGTCCATGTGCAGAGTACAGGACACTAACCACAATGATGGATTCCCATTGAACAAGTGTAAGTAATCGAGGTACTTATCTTTGCAGATGCGTGGCTGATCGCCGTCGAACCGTGGGAACTGGATCTTCAGTTGATGTCTAGGAGATGGATCCGCACCATATGGTGAGTTCTACCGCCACCTGCTCCTCCATATCCACCGCCGCCAGCGCCTTCCATCACCCCATCGACTACGCCGCCATGTCTACCACCGCCCGAAAATCACCCGCCACCAGGTGCAGTATGGGCGGCACCCTCTGTCCGCGGTGAGCTCTTGTCCTCGTCTTGCCCGCTCCCGGCATGCACGCACCTAGGGTGTCCCCCGTCCATGTGACGTGCGCCGGCTTCAGTGTGCCCTTGCCCGTGTGATGACGCGCTCGTCCAGGGCAGGATCATCTTCCTCCGGTGATGGCGATCTCGCACCTCTGCTCCAACCACGCAAGCTACCGCATGGTGTCGGTGTTCATCTTCGACGCATCCTGGACCGCCGCCGCCATGTCAGTCTTCATCTAAGGGGCGCCGATGTTCCCAGGCGTGACCCATGTATGTAAGATGAGTTTTTTTTTTTTTTTGAGACCGTAGGTTTTGTGTGGAGAGATTAGAGCCCTCCAGCCAAACAAGGCCTCTCTCTCTCGCGTCAGACGCCGCGTGGCCTTCTCGCGAATTTATTTTTAATAATACGTTTTTTTCTAATAATTTTACTACTAATACGCGATTTCAAAATTTGTCAAATCTATGACTCAGTCGGCTGACTAGCTGCCGATCGGCAGACTGGTGACCGATCAGCCATATATCTGAACAACCCGTACAGTACAACAGCTGGTCGGCCGCCTGTGCACCGATCGGCCACCGGCCAGCCGATCGGCCACCAGTTGCTAGCCGGCCTCATTCACACACACTACTAGTGGCTTGTAGTGGTAGTGTAAGCAGAGTAAGAGTTGTTTTGGTGAACTTAATTGAATTGACCCCACCTAACTCCCTTTTGTACATAAGCGAGCCGACGCAAACAACCGCTGAACGACCGTTTGTATCCGCGCGGGCCAAAAATACGTTTAGGATCAGGTCCAGTGGCCCGACATATATTGACCGGGCCGTCCGCAAACGCGGTGCATGTTTCACCTGGGATGCGTCGCGGCGGACGCCCCAAGTGACCGCTCGCTTTTCGACCGGGCCCGCCTGACAGCGAGCCATATGGTTGTATCGAGCGCATCGCTTCGGCGGTCATCGCTTCCGCGTCTACGCCGCAGACTTCGCCATCAATATCGCGGAGCGGACGGACAGGGCGCCGCTGCCAGTCGACGTGGCACGGCTCAGCCGCCTTCGGGTGCCTATCCCGCCCGTGCCTCCGCGTGAGCAAGACAGACCGAGAAGGATCCACCGCCGCCTCGTCATCGAATATGGCAGCCACCGACGCCTCCACAGGACGACGATGACTACAGCGACGTGTTGGCCTACCACAACGAGGAGGCCAAGGACGACAACGACGACTACATTGCCTGCATTTTTCAGGAATGTCAGTTGGCCATGGCGGAGGGCCGGGAGTTCGAGTACCCGGCGACGATGACGGATGACGAGATCGAGAGGCTCGGCGTCCTCGTCTCGAAGGTGGACCGACCGGTGCAGCCGCCGCTGCCCGGTACGCCACCGGAATCATGCCGCCGGGACTCACGGAGGAAGAGGCCCTACGACGGGCGCTCGAGGACTCGGCCCCGCAACCGGTGCAACCGCCGCCTCCACCTCCGTTGTACAACCCGTGGGCGGCTCCACCTCCACCACCGGCGTGGTGTGGTCCACCTCCACAACCGGTGTGGGCTGCTCGACCTCCAGCACCGGCGTGGGCTGCTCAACCTCCACCACCGACGTGGGCTCCTTCCACCTCCACCACCGCCGTCGGCACCGGCGTATGTTCCGCCGGTTCCCAACTGTTCGTGGCCGGTACCGAATTCGTCGTGATCGACAACGACGACGAGTAGGCGTAGGCATTATTAGGTTTTATATTTTTATTTTCCTATCTTTACTATGTAATATGTTTTTATGTTTAAAAAATGCAAAATCGAAAAAATTTGTCGTGCCGCTGGAGCCACCCGACGCAAAGAGACGCACGTCGATTTCGATCATTTGGGCCGACGCAAACAGACGCGCGCGAACATTTTGGTCGTTCGAAATGCGTCGTCCCATTGGAGATGCCCTAAGAGAGACACTATTGTTGTTGTCGGCCCGCGTAGTTCGCTGATTTTCCTGCTTTCAAGATAGTGGCGAGCATGCATGAATGCTATCAAGACATCAGGTACATGCTAATTAACGTGAGGAGTGGTTCGGTGTACTGTCGGCCAACAGGCCCCCTATCAGCAGACCGGTCGGTCCTGACCAATTGGTCAGCTATCGACCAACTACTTTTTCAGCCGACTCACAGACGGACTACTAGTGACCGATCGGTCAGCTAATGACCGACCGGGTCACACTTTTCAAATTTTTTGAAATCGCGCGCTATTCTTGGAATTAAATAAATAATTCGTACTATTTAAAAAAAATCGCCTGGCCTTCTCCCCCTCTTCCCCACGCGCGCGGCGCAGCCCTAGTTGGTCACCTCAAGTCAAGCTTCTCCGGCGTCCTCTTCCCCCTCTTCGCCGTCGGAGGTGGAGGTCGTCACCGCCGACGGCCTCTCCTAGGACCTCACCTCCCCTACTTCCGCTTCTCCCCCGCACTCCATCCGTTGTCCCGCACAAGCTAGGTAACTGCCCTCTTCCTCCTACATCACCATCACCACCACCACCCTGATATCATACTACTACATCCGTATCACATTGGGCCTCACTGGTCGGGTCCGACCGCGCAGCCTCCAGGACCAACTCGCTAGTCCTCACCTGCCCTTCAGAGCAGAGCAGCCCTAGGCGACGCCCCATCGCCGGCGGCACCGCGACTCCGGGAGTAGTTGTTCGTTGTCCATCCCTCTCGCCATTCCTCCCTCCCTCTAGGGTTTCGGTTTTGTCAATTTATTTCAGTTTCTGCAACCCTAGGTTTGCCTCGATCGAGTTGGAGGGCAAGTGTGCTGCGGTGTTTCTTCCTGCAACTCTCGATCTAGGCATTTGGCTACGAGACCGTGCGTTCATCAATTCTGGGGGTGGGTTCTTGTAATCACGTACGTCTTGCCTGCACCATCTGTTACGTTCACAACTCTGTCACCTGAATTTTGTGCTCTCGGAATTAATGTTCCTTTTGGTACGCCGTTTCCTTGCAGCATTTGCTTTTTTTCAATCGATTTATTCGAGTTATCATAGTGACATGATGGTAGTTTTACCAAGTAATGAACACAAGGCCCGAGGGTTTTGCTCGACCTGCCCATTCTTGTGGTACTGGAGTGAGCGTGCTTTTCTCCCCGGGAGGGAAATATATCAAGTTTTCCATAGGTCGAGTGCATTAAATGGATTTCTGATGAATCGCCTTTATACAGTAACTGATATCAAGACTAAATCATATGCTTATGGTTTATGGTTGGCCTACAAGAAAAGTGGAAGGCTAAGAAGACCACAACCCACGTTTTATTCTCGTTGCCCTATCCAACCTAATTAATTTAACCCGAGGACAAGCCAATAGAGCACAAGCCACTCCTGAGCTGCAAGTTTCATCTACGCACTTGCTGCTTCTCTAACGGTCTTCCTATTAATTTCTTATTTCACCCTAATTAGCATGTGGACTCCACGCCAACCAAATATTTGTAGCAGATCCAAGTATCTCTTGTATGCTGCGCTACTGTGATAGTGTTATTGATAACTCTGTGCTAATATTTTTGGTGTTGCTTAATTTATTTCCTTTATCTTTCTACTAGGCATCTGGTAAGGGGAAGTTGAGCTGCAAGTGGCCATTCTCAGAATGGATGTAACTAGTGAGAATATCCAGTTCTCATGGGGAATCAAGAGAGCAAAAGGTCGTCTTAAGATGGACACACAGTTCTATGGTTCCTTCACATTTGACAATGTGAAGTACTCATTGTATGACTGTGTGTATCTTTTTAAAAATGGTGAACCTGAACCGTACATCGGAAAGATATTAAAGATATGGCAGCAAAATCAAGCTAAGAGAGTAAAGATTCTTTGGTTTTTCTCCCCGGATGAGATCAGAAGTTACTTAAGCGGTCCTGTGGCGGAGAAGGAGATATTTCTTGCTTCGGGTGATGGCACTGGCCTTGCTGATATCAATCCACTGGTAGTTTTTTTTAACTTCTTTATGCATAGATTTGTGTTTCCTTATGTTTGGATAGACCCACAAATCATAAATGTAATTTTAAGTTAAAGAGTTCCAATCTTCATAAATAAAAGGTTGGTTAACACTTTGTGGAGTATATCTGGCAATAGATGTGAACTCTAGGCACAAGGAAAGCCCGAGTGAACTGCATCGGGCCTGGTTTTGCTCATTTGCAAAATCTAAGCTGAACCAGCTTGGTCGGGAAAGCAGTTCGACAAGCATGTGAACATCTCTATTAGGGTTCAACAGTTACACTTTGAAGCGACTTTGGCACATCACTGCTAATTCAGTTCATTTTTTACCCTTCTTACAACTAAAATATTCTAATTTAGCCATTTGTTCATCACTCAATTAGGAAGCTATTGCTGGAAAATGCACTGTTGTTTGCCTTTCAAAGGATGAGAGGAATCGCCAGCCTACTCCAAGGGAACAAGAAGTTGCTGATTATATCTTCTGTAGGTTCTTCGATGTTGGAAACTGTACATTTTCTGATAAAGTACCTGAAAAAATTGGAGGGCTGGAAGGTCAGTCTAGGATCCAGATTTCATTCATGCATTGGATCACATATGTACATATTTCGTTTGCCCAATACATTGTATCCATGTAAATCTCAAATTATTCTCATGATGCAGTCAACAGTCTGCTTAATCATAAAGATGCGGATCAGGATACGCAAGGTCTGGTTGCACCCCTTCCACAGTCAGCGGTTGAGATGGAGGATGAAAATCCAGTTGCTGCAGTGACCCCTCCCCAGTCAGGGGCTATTCCTCGCCCTCCAGCAGTCAAAGAGGAGGATAAAGCAAAGGTTGCTGCCGTTCCTCTCCCCCCAGCAGTTAAGGAGGGTGTTCCCAAACCAACACAAGATATTCCTAAACGCACACAGAAAGATCTTTCTGAGAAGATGCCTTCCAAGAAGTTGAAATTATCCCAAGATCTTACTGGACCGAGTGTGGCCCCAGTTCCTGACGTGAAAGTTCGCCCTGGTCCTCTGGAACTAACGACAAGACAGGCTGTTGTAAGTTTCCTGAACTAATATAGAACTATTTTGACATATTTCTGTGTGAGCATATTATAAACATGTAAAACACATGTGCCACCTCTTGTATTCTTTGTTCCGTTGCACTCATTGAAACTGAAATCAAGTTGATCGCTATCTAACTGCATCATATCACAATTTAACACACAAAACGATAAGGAATATTTTGTTTCCTCGGTGAAATACGATATTTCTTATAGGGCTTCTCTTGTTTGCAGCATTTTAGTTCACAGATTTTGCCAGTCCATATGTCGAAGACACACATACATGTCCTCAGCTGTCTTAAACATCTTAAATGCATGCATTTGGATGCAATATTGCTTTATCTAGGTAGAAGTATGTCTGAATTTATCATTGTACTGAAAATTACCGATTCATTGCCATAACACAGTCTCTTCAAACTGCTGCCATGCACTACAACGGGTATTTGGGGGCATTGTCTCTGTAGCACATATTCCTTTTGAGATTTGGTATCCAAAGTCTTATCTCTCTTTCAGCTATATTTCTTACATCAGTGGGTTGAGTCTTGTGCAAATAATGGTATATTTGTACACAACAAGCAGACGTGCTTCATAGTTATCAATTAGTTTGCTTTAAGGTTTTATTCTGTATTTGGCCGAACATTATCTGCATTTGCTGTTGAGATTTGACCAATGCTATTCATGAGTGGGTTAAAAGGGATAAACCATATACAAGTTCTCGTTTACAATTTCTCCAATGTTTTCTTCCGTGTGCTGATACACTTCTATGCTATTTAACAGGACCGAAGCAAATGGTTCAAACCTCTTGTGAGTTATCTCTCTTCGCTGTAGAGTCGCTTGTATATATGCTATGCCTGATGACGCATTTGTTTTATCTGCACTTGATAAGTCGTTTAGTCAAAAGTAGAATATGCTTTCAGCTCTATGTTACTGTATATTAAATGAAATTATGCTTTGGCTTTCAGTTATATGTTAGTCTGTTAAATGAAATTTGCAGCCATGGCATGAGGAACTACGAGTTTCTGATGACGAGGGGAGACTAGTGTATATCCAGAATCTGGACATACAGTTTGCAGCTTCTGACATAGTGGTACCATGTTCTCTTTATCTTTTTGGTTGTCAGGAAGCCCAAGCTGCATTTTGTTCTCTATTGTATTTCCCGGCCTAGAAGTATCATCTTCTTGAATAGCTTAAGCTGTATGTTCTGTTGCACAACTGTCACTGTGTACACTTTAATTTCTGCTTGCTTAACTTCTACATTCTCCCAAAGTGCCCTACGATCCATAATAATTGCCACTGATTTAGTACAACTCTTTACTGAATCAGCGACACTTATTATAGATCAGATGGAGTACTTTATTTTTCTGCTACTGAAAGTAAAAAATGTTGTATATATTACTTTATATTCATTGGCAAGTTGGTGCGGGCCTGGGGGGACACGTGGAGAATGTAGGGACTTGAAAAAGTTGATGAATTCTTTGTTCATATCCATTTTCTTTTGCTCAAGAATCTTTGTCAACCCTGTTTAGCACCTTTTCTACTCCTTTTGAGTATCACACTATCAATCTAATGATTATTTCTCATGATAATCATATGCTTGCAGGAACTTATTCGTGAGGCGCTTCAACTAACTTGTAGAGCTCGGCCTATAAACCACCCGACCTATGATGATCCTAACAATGGTGAGTGAGTTTTGTTTGCAAGTTCACTCTTCTACACAAAGCCTACATGTTTGAGGTAACCTTGTTTTAAATACAGTTTAAACAATTTTCCTTCTTATTTTTAGGAAAAGCTTATGCTGTATTTAAATCTAAAAAAGCTGCTGACGTTGCTGTTTCGAAGATCAATTCAGGCTTGGTAGTGGGTGGAAGGTAACTGACTTTGTTGCGTTGATACTTGTTGGAATGATGAAATCTACCGTGTATTTTTTTCACTGAGGTCATGTAATGAATTTCATATCAATTGTTGCTACTGTTTGTTATTTTCACATGATGGCTCCTTCAAACCAAATGCAAAAGATGGATCAAAACTAACATTGCCTTATATTACCAATTGCTACTACCATGAGCACCAATTTATGTGATTTAGTTCTTTGTTTAGTTGGCAAATAAAACAGGGACTGTGCACGTGCAACATTGCCATTGATGGTTAGACAGTTTGTTGAGACAGTATAATTGTATAGCACAGTAGGAAATATTCCCTCTGTTACAAAATAAGTGGCTTAACTTTTTCCCAGATACAAATGTATCTACACATTGAAATGCGTGCGTATCTAGACAAAACTAAGTTACTTATTTTGGAAGGGAGGTAATAAGTAACTTTGTTTAATTTGGTTTTCTTTTGTTAACCCACTGGTCCTTACAATTTGTATTACTTGCAGACCACTTTACTGCAGCAAAGGGTTACTTAAGATTAAAAAACCTTCAGGAGCTCTAGTTGGGCACTTAACCATCAGTAATCAAAAAATGAGTCAAAGACAACGAGAAGACCAGGTGCTGATGGTGTTGTAAAATTAATCCTGTCACAGTTACTTCTTTTCTGAATATGATATTTATGCAACTATTGCTCTTTCTGCAGGAGAAGGCAGTATCGACCTCACATTGCTCTCAACCCAACACAATAGAATATGACCTGGCATTGGACTGGATGCTTGTCCGAGAAAAGCAAGCAAGAAAGTTCAGTATACTTCATAAGGTAATTGCAGTTCCTCCGTGCTTTCAATATTTGTACGGGGGTTTATAAATTGAGACCTTAAGTTTGTGTGTTGATATTTTCTGTAGAAGCACGCAGATGAGAGGAAGTAGTTTGCAGCAAAGATTGGGAAGTAGCGTTATTGGAATTGCTTAACCAAACGGGAACCAGCCTGTTTTTCTGCGTGTCAGCTGTTGGATGGGGTTCTCAACTGATTATCATCCCTTGGATCTTGGTGTGTTGTTGTCACCTGAAGCAACACCTACCTGCAAGTTTTGTCGCAATGGCAACATTATGCGTCAATGGTTTATTGTTTTGGCTTCAACTCTGTTGAATTCCGAGGGGAAATCTAACTGCACCATAGGTTGTTCTTTGTTACGGAAGAAAAGTATAGAGGGGGAAATTTCTCAGGACGTAGCTTCAGGAATCAGAGTAGCGGGGAATGTCTCGGAGCATCTCTAACAGTAACTGAAAAAGTCGGAACTGAAAGAGCTATATTCAGTCTCCCGAAAACGTCGCGTAGGATGATTTTGCCACTCCACAGAACAGAAACCGTAAAACTCGAACTGAAAAAACGGAATTAAAATGTCGCGGGAGAATTCACTGATGAAGAGATATAGGTGATACGTTGACGCTCCGATTGAGCATCAAATTTTACATAATACGTACAAAAAACCTAAATTAAGTACTAGCGCTAACCACGTGAACTAATTCCGACCAAAATGATGCATGCCCCGATGGCCTCTGCACGGGGCGGTGCCAGTGGTGGCGGAGGAGGGCGTCGACGCGGAGGACGGCGAGGAGCTCCTACTGGGAGTCAAGCTCGAGCGATCTCGAGTTTGACACGGTGGACGCGCTCCTCCCGGCGCGCCACCTCTTACTCCCGCCCTTGGCGGATGGCGTCGGCCTCCTCCCGGCGCCAGTGAGTGCGGGCCTCTGCCTCCGTGATCGCCCCCACCTGCGCGATCACGGCGTCCTCCTCGTCGGAGTCGTGGACGTAATCCCCTGCGGAGAATGTTGGCTCCCACACGACCACGACGTCTTCCTCCTCGGAGCGCGGGGGCGGCTCGAACCTCGGGAGGAGGAGCCCTCGGCACCGGTGTTCGTGTGTTTCGTGAGCTTGCCTGGGGGCGTGAGCCCCCAGTTCGTCCACCGGCGGACGCTGCGCTTGCGCTCACCCTCCGGGCGGTTGAACTTCCGTTGTTCCGCCTCCGGGGGGCCGCGGCGGCGAGTCCTCGCCGCCCAAACCTGCGCCACCCCGTACAGAGCTACCGCGCGAGGCCAATGGGTGGCATAGCTGGGGCGAAGCGGCGCTTCAGCGCAGTGGATTCCTCGTCGGAGAAGGTGGGTGGTGGCAGCGGAGCGGGTGGCAGCGACAGAGGGGAGTAGGGTTTGGAATCCGAACTCCTCCGCGACCCGTTTTAATACGGGGCGGCCTCCGAGTTTCTCGAGCCCCCGAACTCTGTTTACGGGCCAGACCGCGAGTTCGGGCTCCATTTTGGGCCTCTTTCAGCCCGAAGCCGTAAACTCGTTAGAATAATATGATTCCGGCTAGTTTTACGGGTACTATTAGAGTTACTCTCATGACATTGTTTCAGGATTCAGAGTAGTACTGTAGAACTACAAGGTCTAGCTGATGTAGCGGGACTACAAGGTCTTACTTTTGATCAATTGCTAGGCCTCGATGATTTGCCCAAGTCTGATGAACTAGCATGGAAATATATCAGTGGGCAGCCTTTGGTTAGACGCAAATCCTACTCCTACTAACACAAATGCGAAAATTGCATGAGTGGTACGAGAAATCATGAAGGGAGATCATAATTACCTCATGGTGGCAGTACGGAATGATCATTACTACCGTGAAGACTCCATAACTATTAAGCTTGAAGAATTGTTTCAGTTGTTCAATCTAGACGCTCTCGATAAATCCGTCGTTAGTTTCTATTGTTTGTAAGTAATTTATTTCTGTAATTAAGTCTCTAGCTCAACTCGTTCATTGCTTGTAGTTATCCGCACTATATATTCTTTTGTACACCATTATGCAGATGGAAGATTCTCGAATGCAGAAAAAAGACAGTCTATGCCATTGGGTTCATTGACCCATATGCTGTTAATTGGGCTATAATAGAAAGTTATCCCAAGAACAGAGAGTCCAACTTGCTAAAAAAATTAGTGAAACAAAATACCAGTGAGTACATATTAATTGATACACCAAGACAAAATAATGGTATCACTAAGATAGACTTGTGTTGTTGATCGTAAGGTAGGTAGTTAGCTAGTGAACGAATTTTGATGGGCACACTTGACCAGATCCAACTGCAAGAAGACAAATCACTAGGCTAATCGATTTAGACTTTGCGGTGTTGCATGTTTAAATTAAGCGCGTTTGTGTTAGTACTTAGTTAAACAGATCACTGCTCGATCCATCATCGGTGCCACTATGCTTACAAAAGGAGCTTATTTCATTTGTTATCAATCGGTCGTGACCTTGTAATAATTGTATATTCATGTTTCTAAAAGGCTGCAACAGTTTACTCCTGAGTTATGATATCCTGAATGTTTTAAACCTATTTTCTGTTTCCTGGAATTAAGAAATTCAAGCCGCACTCCAGGAAATATGGATGGCCAACCAATTGGACAGACAACTAATTGAACAAATTTGACCAAATTCGCGGATTGTGGGACATAAACACACAAGGTTGGCAGAGTGAAAGAGGTAGAAGAAAGGCATGAACCCACCTTCACACAAACGATAACCACTAACGGCCCACATAGGTTCAGCGTGAGGTGCTGCTGAGACCTATCATCTGGAGATTATTTAAGAAATTTCAAGTTGAACAACTGATGCCTCGATAGGTATGCTGGGTAAGACAATAGTTGGGCTCTGTTTCAGACAGATTTTCCAGTCTTCTTCCTATCCTGGTACTACAGGATTTGATGATTTACTTGATTTTTTTCCACCTTATCTTTTATCTTTAGGCTTGGCAGAAATGGTAGCTAACTAAGTATGTATACTAAAAGTCACTAGCCGAAGAATTTTACGATAAGACTTAATATATTTAGAAAGTATGATACTTTCTTTGTCTAAAAAAATGCTACAGATTTATGTAAGTATGAACATGTGAGCATATGCTTCCGCTATCCAGAAAAATAGGCTTCCGCTATCCGGAAATGCACTTTTGAATATGAGAGCATATATTAAGTCTTAAATCAATGTACTTCAAAACAAAGTCTTAAATCAATGTGGGTGGTAAATCCAAATTCAAAAACTCGTGTACTATATAGTGGTATAGATATAGATATAGATAATAGCATTCCCGAGGAGGTCATGGACTCATCCGAGGTGGTTTGGTCTACTCTCACCCACAAGGCCATAACTGTCATGGTTTAGTAGGGTAGGTAGTTTCACCATCGTCGAGTTCCATACTTTCATATGCATTTTGTATGAAAACTCGAATGCAATTCAACACAATTTGATCAAATTTCACTGAATGTGGGAAGTAAGTCCATAATAGCATGTCCGGGGAGGTCGCCAGAAGATCATCCGAGGTTGTTTGTCGAGTGTCGCCCACAAAGCCATAACTGCCATGGATTGGTAGGGTAGGTAGTTTCACCACCTTCGAGGTTACATAATTTCGGACATGGTTTGCATCAAAACTCGTACTATGCTCGGTTAGCAAAGCCTTTCATAATTAATGAGTTTTGGGGTGACTCAAATCAATTCATATGGTGGCCTTACCATGGTCCATGGATCACATTTTTGCAGTTCTCCAAACTTTGGAAAACGCTTCAAAGAGTGCAATGAAATCACAACACTTCGGACTGAGTTAGGTGGAAGCCCCTCCTTAAGTGTTTCTAGGCTCTTTTAAGCTCTATTTTTACAGAGGAACAAAAAATGCACACAAAAAAAATTCACATATATATGTAATTACATATCAATATGAAATTGTACATCTATGAGGGAAAAATAGGCATACAATTTTATGGCCAAATTACACACATATTATAATGGCACCAATATGTCTAATTGCACATATTTATGTAATTCACTTAAAAATAGGCATTTCTATCCAATTGGTAATTAATCTACATGCAATTGCACAAAAAAAACACAAAAAATAGAGAAATCGTACCAAAACCTGGAAAAAAAGTGAAAACCCAAAAAAGCTCGATTATCGAGCGACATGAATGCAAAAAAGTAACAAACATTAACAAGACTTATATACTAAACGGGTCCAACAGACAACGGGCCACAATAAAAGGAGACTTAATAGAGAAAAAAGATCAACAAGGGGTCGATCGAGTCCTATGTAGATTCTCGGTTAACCGAGAATTAGCCATCACGATATAAATATGAATCACCTTATCGAAAACCATAACTTTTTAAATCATCTAAATACCGGGCTCCAAAACAATCGTCATACAAAAATAAATAATAAAAATTCTAGGAACCAAACAATACCACATAAAACTAGATATGCACATATATTCTATAAGCTACACGCTAGTTTCGCTAAAAGATACATCACATTTAGGCTACACGAAAAAGACAATTTTTTAATAAAATTAAAGTACGTTATTCCTTTATACATCCACATTTTTTCTGCAGCACAAAATAGAATATACTTTTTACGTATACTTTGCACAAGTATACATACCACCATGGAGCTCGGATGCCACAAATTCTCTTTCTGCAAAAAGTGCACTATTTGCGGGGCTCTGTTTTCGGAATCTTGAAACACCATGGCACATACTCACTGAATTCACTTGGGCAAGGCAAGTATGGTCGGTGTTGGCCTTCTTGTCTCGGACTCAGGCCTTAGTGCTCTCATTTTTGATGGGTATATCTTCCATCACCGAGTGGCTTGATCTTTGCCATGCAAAGTCATCGGCAGGAAAAAGAAAGGGGATGAAATATGGAAAGAATGGAATCGGTTAGCCGAGTTGAGTTGCATCACTCTTCGCACGAATACGAGATGAGGCCATCCTCTGGAACATGGAATGAGCGAAGATCCCTTCCAACTAGGGCTGCGTTCTTTGCTTTTGTTTTCTGCCTTTTTTTTTTTTGCTTTGGCGACTAGGGTTTCTTCTCGCCTTAGTTAGGCGATTTGCACAAAAATAACCAAAAAGTGAAAGAAAAGCACAGACTGACCCTCCGGCGAAACTATTTCACCTATCTAACCCTTTTGTGTGGCACCCCTCCCATCGGCGCCACACATGCCAGTGTGGCGCCCCTCCTGCCGGCGCCACTCTCCCAGCCGACGTGGCGCCCTCGACGCTGAGCTGGTGCGCCGATCCAACGTGGCAGCATGTGTGACGCCCCTCCCATCGGCGCCACACATGCCAACTTATATCAAGTTTTCGGTCGAAAACATCCAGGGGCTTCGGACGTCTGGGACTTAGCCGTTTTGGCGAGCCTCTATGTGTGGCGCCGATGCCACGGGCGCCACACTAGCATGTGTGGCGCCGATGCCACGGGCGCCACACATCCACTTAAGTGTGGCGCCCGCGCCCGCCGCCAGCCCGACCCTCTCTTTCTCTTCTTTCTCTCCTCTCTTTCTCTCCTTCAACTGCCGCCGCCGGCCGCCTCTCCTCCGCCCCCACCAAATCCTCCACGGATTGGACAGATCTGGCCGGCCAAATCCATCCCCATACAATCCTCAAGGTATTCCCCTTCGTTCCCCTTTGATTCATCCAAGATTTGCTCCGGTTTAATTCGATTTACCCGTTTTTCCTAGATTGAAAATGTTGGTTGTTGGAATCTATATTGATGTGTATGTATTGAAATTGATGTGCATGTATTCATCCAAGATTTGCCTCATTGTATGCATGTGTTTGAACCATAGATTTGTTGGAATCATAGATGTTAAATTTTGCTAGATTTGTACATGAACCCTAGACATGGAAACTAGATATGTATGTATCCTAGATTCGTGGAGGAACCCTAGGCATCAAATTTCATGAATGTGTATGTGAAGGAATAACTCATATGGTGTTCTATCCCTAGATATGAATGTATATGTATGTATTTGATGTATTTGTGATGGCTTATTTGGATATATTCTCATGTATGTGTTGCTCATAATATGTTGTATTTGTGTAAACATGTAGGATGGTGTGGCTCCTGGATCAAGAGTATGACAGGGATCACCGGGCTGTTCATATGACGGAGAGGACAACGGATCTTCACCCTTTGAAGATTCGTTACCATGGCACAGTGGATATACCATATGACGAGAGGTACACGGAGTTCATCGAGCCTACCGGTCTTCTCCCGTTCATATCCCTTGTAAGCCGTGGGGGGGGGGGGGGCGAACATGAACCCCTCGGCACTCACCGCCCTTGTCGACCGGTGGAGGTCGGAGACGCACACATTCCACTTGAGGGCCGGCGAGATGGCCCCTACTCTCCAGGATGTTTCCATGATCCTACTGGCATGTTCTAACGCGTCTCACTAACTAGTACATCATCTACTGCCCCTACTTCGTGGTAATGGATTCTCTCACTAACTAGTACATCATCTAGATTGTCATGTGCTCGCTTAAATTGTGTATGCTATGTTTGTCACAGCGGACAGAGATCCAAAAAACAGCTCACGAGTGTGAGATTATGTGGGAGTAGAGCGGGAGAGATGAAAAGCCTGTCGGACCGTTGCGGCATTTCATTAAGGTATGATCACCAACTTTGAATGTACGCTATTATGTTCTAGTGGCTTTGCAACCATGAGTTCCATGACGCAGAACACTGCACGAAAGATGCGGCGGTTAGCCAACTTGCTAGGTTGCCGCGAAGGCGAAGTTCCTACATCCTCCTCTTCTGAAGAGCGGGAGGTATGGACTAGTTTGTTGCTGTCAAACATGTTCTTACTAATTTCAACTTTTGTAATCTCATGTGTTCATGTTTGTGAAGATTCCTGACGACGAGGAAATTCTGAGTCAAAGCATATGTGGTGACCCTGCATACCACTGCATGTTGTAGTATGCCAGTCGTTGATATAACATTCACGAAGTACCATTTCGCAAATATTACATCCCTCAGAGTAGTACAACAGAACATAGCAGATCCATAACTCATTCATTTATTATTACAAGCATAATACACATATCGTCTCGGAGCTCCTCTTGGGTCCTAAGAGGGATACTCCTGGGTTCGAGGCGAACCCAACTTAACTTACAATATAGAAGTCTCATTAAGTTATAAATTTATCTCCTCGAGCAACTAAGTACTAAGAGTTCGCACTGCTCGGCTACTACTACTACTCGGTGCTTCTAGGCTTGATCTCCTCCGGAAGCCTCCCCGGTTCCGTAGACTATGAGGTAGTCTACGCCTTCAATACCTCCAGAGAGGTCTGGTTCTTCATAGCCGATGATCTCGGCTCCTTCAGGGTTGTCGTAGTCCTCCTCCAGACGGTTCAGACAATCTAAGCAAGGGATTTAAGAGTGGGATGAGTACGAGCGTACTCAACAAGTTCATTATAGATAAGAGGTGTTTAATGCACTAGCTACGATATTAGACCAGAAAGTCTAATACCAATGCAAGTTTTGATAAACATTTCTTCAAGAGATTGCTTTTATTTCAAAGAGCTATGTCCGTCAGCCTTCACCGGTTTACTAGAACTTCATGGAGCTCCTTTCCGGCCGCGTTCGCAGCTTCCATATCCCGGAACAGGGAGTGACAGGTCACGGTTCTTTACACTCTGCAGAGGTGTGTTGCTTTATCCATAAGAGATCTTAACCTTGGTGCCAACCGGGCAGCTTTCCCGTCCACACTTCCTTCGGTGTGAGGCCCGGTATAAGGTCTAGCCAATCATGTTCCTCCGCTACCTCGAACACCCACCCTTTGTTGCATGCCCCGACCCTGGGTCCTCGCCGGTCCCATTATTCCCTTAGATTTCAGGGTGGACCCCGACCACGACGACAGTCTGGGATCGAACCAAACTCCTTTGCCGGTAGCTGCAACCCATCCTAGACCGCAATACCGTGGGGACTTAGGACTCCCCAGCCTCACCATCTTACTCCATCGGGCGACAAGTGTACTACGGACAATGCCGTGGGGACTTAGGACTCCCTGAGCCTCACCAGCTTGCCCCCTTGGATTACAAGTGTACTACGATAAAGCGCGTCCGTTGATGAACGAGAGGTGGAAACACTTTTGACTACTCCGTCCCACTCCGGATCTTATGGTTAACACGGTTATTACGGCACAAGAATCACTGGCGACAGTTGTTGTTTAATCCTAGATGGATATAAACCCTTGCAATGGAACCTCCACCATATCAACACAATCCATGGTTCCATTGCCAACCACATAGTCATATTCATAGTTATGAAAATAGTGGTTTTGGTTTTTATGCAATAGTGATAACCATAATACTTTGCAAGTAATTTGATAGAAATACTCAAATGACATGAGCAAGTGATGAACTTGCTCGAACACCGCAAAGTTTTGCAGTTGGATGGTGTGGACTGACCCTTGTCCTCTGTTTCTGAAAAAATAGCATCATTGTCCGATAAGGGCAATGGTTAAAGAAGCAATTATGCATGATTCCAGTTTTAGGGTTTGTTCCCCCCTTCCAATGACATTATTATTTCATGTAAGAGGTTAATACTAAGACTGATTTGGAGATACTCTATTTAGGGTAAATAAAACCTTGAAATGTTGTCAAGGTGTTTTTAAAGTCCAAATGCATTAATGGACTTATTTTCATTATTGAAAATAATATGTGTGATTTAAATGATTATTTAAATCATCAAATTAAGACTTATTCTTAGTTGTCTTCAAAAATTCCCTTTGACATTTTATTCAGATAGAGAATTTTATGCTGATCAATTTTCATATTTTTAATTATTTTTTTAGAGCTTTTAAACATTTCCTATGTAATTTCAAAGTTTCTGTATTTAAGGGATTTTGTGAAATGACCATAATGCCCCTACGCCCACCTGTCAGGGTGGCCCAGCGGGTTAGGTCGCACCCGAGCCACCCTTTCGGCTCGGTCGGCCCACTCGTCTTCTCCTCTCTCCTCGCGCAGAAACCCTAGTCTCTCCTTTCTCTCTCGCGATGCCATGGTCGCCGCCGCCTTCACCGAAATATTCCGGCCATCTCCGGCCAACTCCGGCGATGAGATGCGGCGGATCTGGACCGCCTCACGACGGCGCACCAGATCCTCCGGCTAGATCTGCTCTCCGTCTCTTTCTTCGCTCGCCCCCGTCGCGTTCGCCCGCACGGCCATGAGGTTGCGTGGTGATGCGCCGCTCATCGGCGACTTTGGCGCCGTGATGCTGCCGTGGGCGCGGCCGTGGTGGTGATTGGGCGCTCGCGCTCGGCGACGCCAGGCCTGGCCGCGGCTTGGCGCTGCCGTGGTGGCCCGTGCCGCCGTGCCGCCATGGCACGATGTGGTGCTCCGCCCAGGTACGTGCGCCTCCATCCTCTTCCTTGCTTCTTCCTTCACTGTCCTGCTCTACCACTTGAGCTTGCTGTGCATACGTGTGTGCTACTGCTGCACTTTTGGCTAGCTGCTGCTCTTGCTCTGCTGCCATGGCCTTACCTGTGCTACTGCTGTTCTTGCTATTGGCCCTACTGGCCTTGGCCAGTGTTGCCCAGGCCATGCTAGTGCTTGCTATTCTTTCTGAATTCCTGTTCTGTGCCTCTATTCTAGTTGCTACACTTGTTAGAATTCAAGTGTGATCATGTGTGATACCCTGGCTTGATTACAGTGTGCAATTTCTTGCAAATTTGCAAGTGCCAGAGCCATGATGGCTTATTCTGGTGCTCAGATTTAGGATTGTGCTCAATTGAGCATTACCGTGGGCTTACAGTGTTATTACATAAGGATTTGATGTGTGCCTTGCTTGTGCATTTTGATCTAGTGGCTCATCATGCCTTTGATGTGCTCTGAATACAATCATGAATTATTATTTGATTATCTGTGAAGCATCTATTGATTAACTGTGGCTGTTTAATTCATATAATTCCTGTGTGATGCCAGCGATTGATTCTAGCATGCTTTGGCATGCTCTAGCAGGCTCTGGTGATCAATTGATCACCACTTGCTTGTTGATTGCATGCTTGCTTGCTGCCTGTGCCTTTCTGGTGCTCCTCTTGGTGTCTGTGTGACACATGTACTTGTGCTGGTGTGTGTTAATGCTTGCTCAAGCATCATCTGATGGTTGCAGTGAGCTATTGGGTCACTGGCAAGGTGTTGGTGCTTTGGTTACTTAACTGTTTCATTTATCTGTAATTCCTTGCTTTACTAGATGGATAAATGATGTGAACTGTTTAACAGTATGATCATATGGATGAATTTGATGTAGCTAGAGGGATGCCAACCACTGGTTGGGTACCCTAGCTCATACTGAATCCTACTGGTGATGATGTGATGCTTTGGTGACTTTCTTGTGTGGCTAGGTAGCTGTTGTGACCCTAGCAGACTTTGTCTGCTAGAAATGGTTGCTCCTACCTCTGTTGGATGCTTCTGTGCACTAATCCTGGTAGTCTTTCATAGGCTGCTAGGTTATTTGATGTTGAAATCATACTGGACAGATAACTGTCCAATATTCTGATGGCTTTGCTAGCTGTGTGTTGCTAGGTGAATCTGGGTGGCTAGATAGGGATTAGTTCCTTGCTGGATTTCCCTGGTTATGTCACTTTTAATTCTGTTGGCTTAATCAGTATTCCCTTGGATACATTCCTAATGGTTTTACCCTTATTTTGCTTGCATCCTATGGCTGGTAGCCAAATGATGATACAAACAGGGTACTCACACCCTTTTGCTTATGTGTGTTTGATGCACATGCTTATTTATGAGCAAGACAGATGCTTGCTCATGATTCTTGTGTATACCTCACTCCAGCTCCTAGATTGAGTTGTTGGTGTAGAGGATTTCTTCTGATTTGGATTTATGATCTTGCCCTGCTCCTCCTGGCTTGCTGATGATGCTTGGTTACTTTCTGGTAATTGGGGCTAGGTGAGACAACTCTTGCTGTTCACCTGTTCTTGGTGTTCTTGAGCTGTTCTTGCTAGCTCTTGGTTTCTGGTGGACTTACCCAGTGAATTCTGCCGATGATCTGTGGGTTCTGGCGGTGGAAAATGTTTTATACCATCTTTGCTTTGCTCACATGGTCGACAGCTGAGCCAGGCATGCTTGAGTGACTCACTAGCTGTGTGTGTGTGTTGTGCACCATGCACACAGCCTTGTGAGCAGGCTGTGTGTGTGACCTGATGCTTTGCATCAGACCTGGGACTTGGCTGTGAGATGGATCAGCTCGGCAGCCTTGGTCATATCCACTCAATTCAATATTTTTGCTAACCTGCCAAGTGGCATTGCCACTTGGCATAATGTTGTTTTGGTTTTGTTTGTGTGCAGGGATCAAGCAATTGATCAAGATGAACATGGAGATCATCAAGTCCAAGATCAGATGATAATTACCTTGTAGTATTTAGGATAGAATCATAACTTGTACCTTTCTTTTATTTTCATTTTCTATTTTTTTCCTATTTGTGTAATGTGTTGTAATATATCATATTTCTATTCTGGATATTGTAAATGACATTGTATTATGTGTGATTATCGATAAAGCTCAAGTTTTCCTTAATGAGCTTTATCTAAGTGTTATATTATTTATATTCTTGATTACTTATAATTATTTATTGAATTAACTCAAGTTTGAATTATGGAATTTCCATTTGATGTTTGAATTTGAAATTCAAATTCAAATTTGGTTTGAATTCAATGATGCAACTTAATTTGGAATTCAATCATGCAACTTAGGATTGTGATGCATCTTCTCTTCTCTCTTCTCAAAACCCTAATCTAGTTAAGTAGGAACAAGTTTGTCGCACTCTCGAAACCCCAACCCTGTAAGATGTCGAGAGAGAAACCTGTCCCCCTTCTATGCAGTTTTGTTTTAAAAGCGCGAAATTTCTCCGGAATTTACGATGCAATGCACATCCCTTTCTAAAATCTACCCCTCGATCGTCTCTAAACCTGGGACATTACATCATACCTCCAAAGCATACCTCCAAGCAAGCCCCACGGTCAGCTTACCAGTTGAAGCCAAGGGGCAAGGCTCCAAACCGGTACATTCCGGAAGATTATGTCAACCGAGGAAAGAAGGTTGTCATTGAGGAGGATGAGGGGCCGCCGCGGAGATCATCTTTGTCGAGGATGAGGAACGACGAGCCGTTATCTTCAGAGGAGGAGGAGCGGGAGGAGCAAGCAGCAACAAGAGCCACGGCGGCGGACGAAGAGGATGGCCGTCCGGAAGCAGCCCGTGAGGACGGCACGTCGAGGACGACACTAGGATGTGCTACGTGTTGTTGTGAACTATATCTTCATAAGTATCGAGTTGAGAACCCTATGTCATTTCGAACAATGTTTGTAATGCTACTTGTTGTTTGAATCTACTTGGTACGATGTGAGCTATGAAGTCTTATATGTGTATGTTCTGAAATTGCTACTTGTTGTGTCCAATGTTGTACTCAAAACTGTTGGAGTTTGGTAGGATTTTTCATGTTTTTAACACAAGTCAATGTGTGGCGCCCTTCAAACTAGCGCCACACTGCACTGTGTGGCGCCCGTGGCATTGGCGCCACACATGCCAACATATAGCAACTTTTGGGTCGAAAACATCCAGGGGCTCCGGACGATTAGTCCTTAGCCGTTTTGGCGAGCCTCTTTGTCTGGCGCCCGTGGCATCGGCGCCACACAAGAGCCTCGTAAAACGGCTAAGTTCCAGATGAATTGTCTCAAGTATGTCTTGGGTAATTGTAAGTGCATGTGTGGCGCCGATGGGAGGGGCGCCACACATGCTGCCACGTCGGATCGGCGCACCAGCTCAGCGTCGAGGGCGCCACGTCGGCTGGGAGAGTGGCGCCGGCAGGAGGGACGCCACACTGGCATGTGTGGCGCCGATGGGAGGGACGCCACACAAAAGGGTTAGATGGGTGAAATAGTTTCACCGGAGGGTCAGTCCGTGTTTTTCTTTCACTTTTGAGTTATTTTTGTGCAAATCGCCCCTTAGTTATAGCTCTTTCTGTAACATAACTTGTATCTTTTTTTTGGTGTAAACATAACTTGTATCTAATCAATGAATTTAGCAGCTCTGCCGCTAATATTTTTTTAAGAGTGCAATATAAACTGTCTACCAGGTGATAAAAAAAAAGTGTCTAACAGTTGTCGCATGATGGGCCGTTCTGCCCGAGAGGCCACTACGCAGAAGCAACAATCCTGAGCCCGTGCGACAAAAATCCCCCGGCGTTCCAAAAAGAAAAAACCCACAAATTATCACCAAATCCTCTCGCGGCGGCGGCGCGGCCTCCCACTCCTACGGTCGGCGGGTGGCTTGCGGCGGCAGGGAAGCAAAGCTGAGCTCGCACGGGAAGTCCAGTTCGTACTTAAGTGCTCGCCGGGTCGAGCTAAGGTCTCCGGGAGCCCTAACCGCCCACCAGCACTCAAGGTGTTCGTGCAATTGCGTCGCCGGCGTGGCTCGGGTGCTTCTTTCCTGCCACTACGTGCTTGGTGTACGGGTGTGGCAGCGCGACCAGCTACAGGCAGACGGAAGAGAAGTGACTTCTTCGCCGGCCATGTCGTCTCTGGTGAGCCGGCCAACGCCCCCCGCGCTGTCCGGCGGCGTTTCACCAGCAGCATCGGCGTCAGTGGTGGCATTCGGCGCCACATGGCTCCGCAGCAGCAGCAGCTATGGCATTCCTACTCGGTGTAGAGCTCTCGTCCCCTGCACGGGTTCGTCCAGTGGAGGTCTTGCCAAGGATAGGCAGCAGGCCTGCCAAGAGAACGCCGCTGCTGAGAATCAAGACGGGGGTCTGGGTTGGAGCAAGGACGAGATCGAGGCCATCTCGGCGCTGTTCGCCCGGCCGATGCACCAAAAGCCGCCGAAGCCCCCGAGCCCGGCGACGCGGCGGCAGCTCCCGCTACCGCAGCCCCACAAGACGAGGCTGCCGGCCGCCCCGACGCCGAAGCAGCACGTCCGTCTCCCCTCGCGCTCCTCGTTCAGCGACCGGGTGCGCAAGGACCCGGAGGTCCTCATTGGGATCGCCCGGGAGATCGCCGCGCTCGCGCCGGACTCCGAGGTGTCCACGGTGCTGGACCGCTGGGCGCCGTTCCTCCGGAAGGGGTCGCTCTCTATGACCATCCGGGAGCTCGGCCACATGGGGCTCCCCGAGAGGGCGCTCCAGACGCTGTGCTGGGCGCAGGCGCAGAAGGCCGTGCTGCTGTTCCCCGACGACCGCATCCTGGCCTCGGCCGTCGAGGTCCTGGCGCGCTTCGACGAGCTGAGGATGGAGTCCGCGCTCGAGGAGTGCGTGCCGTCGGCGAGCCGCGCCGTCCTCGAGGCCATGGCGAGCGGGTTCATCGGGGCGGGCAAAGCAGGCCTCGCGCGCAAGGTGCTCGAGCTTGCCAGGGTAAACAAGAGGACGCTGCACCCGGGCATCTACGCGAAGCTGATCCTGGAAGTTGCCCAGACACCGGAAGGCTACGGGCTCGCTGCTGCGCTGCTCGATGAGCTTGGTGAGAGGCCGGACTTTGACCTGCGACCGCAGGACTGCACGGCTGTCATGAAGGTCTGTGTAAAGCTCAGGCGGTTCGCGGCCGTGGAGAGCTTGTTCAGCTGGTTCAGGGCGTCTGGCAGGAACCCGACCGTGGTGATGTACACGACTGTGATCCACAGCCGCTCCCGAGACGGGAGGCACCGGGAGGCGTTGGCCCTGGTGTGGGAAATGGAGCAAGCAAACTGCCTTCTTGACCTGCCGGCATACCGGGTCATCGTGAAGCTGTGTGTGGCATTGAGTGATCCAGAGAGGGCTTTTCGGTACCTGTCTAGGTTGAAGGAGGCTGGGTTCCTTCCGACCAGTGACATATACTGTAATTTGATTGAAGGCTATGCCGTAGCGGGGAGGACGGCTAAGTGCCAGCAGCTGATCAGGGAGGCTGAGTCCACCGGCGTGATGCTTGACAGGAGGCTGGTTTCTAGCTTGTCTGAGATGCGAACTGGACATCCTTGATCCACTGGAAAAGGGAAAGTATTTGCTCGTGTAATTATCTGTAGGTGGTAAGTTGTATCACAAAGAGTGTGTGTATTCTGTGTTGGCAATTCTATGCTAAGAAGCGTATATTTGATAATGCTTCATACTGAATTTTGGTTTGCATACATTGCTTTAACCTTTGAGATTGTTGATAGTTTTAATTGCTAGTACCAACTATCCATTTATTTCTCTGAACAGTTTGTTAACAAATTAATGAACATTATTTTTGTAGATTGTTCTATTGTGTTTCCAAGCTTGCATCAATTTGCTGTATGGAGATAGATGGGAACTTTTTGTGTATGGTCAAATTATGTTTCAGTCATGTTTAATCTTGAACTCTGCACATGTTTCTGATTTATTCCTTTTATGAAATTGGTTGCTTCACAAATATCAAACAGGTTATTTTTTGCGTAGAGCATCATTTTGGTTACACACATTTTGAAATCCATGACTCAGATTTGTTTGGTTTCTTGAATCTTTTGGTATGAAGATTGGAGACAGAGTATTGGGATCAGTTACTGGGAATTGTAAATCATTTAAGAGTTAACAACACTCCAATTCTGTGAGAGGTAAATAGTATCATGCTTTACCCTGTCCTTTTTATTTATCTTGTCAGTGTATATCATTCCGTTGCTGATGTACATCCCTATGATGATATGTTCACGTCTCAGTTTGTGAATTTTGATTCAACCACTTTTCAGGCTATCTGATAACAGGGCTGGCCAGAATTTGCTGAAGGTTGCTCTCTTCAGAAGTAAAACTTGTACGGGTACCAATTAATCACTGATATTGGACTAACTGCCATTGCAAGAGGGTAGACTGATCTTGTCTTTCTGGATATAAGTGTTCTCCCGGTAAATACTTATGAGACTGAATTTACTGCACTACGAGTCGTCCAAAAATTGAGAATGAAAGTGGCATCTACTTCAGTTTTTGTTGTTCAGACTAGGTTTGGGAAACTGTCCAAAACCTGTTGGTAAGACGTTTAACTAGATTTTAACAAAGAGAAAATGTGCTCCTCTTCATTTGACCCTAATCATTGTTTTTTGTGCCAAACCTGTTAATTAGCTGCCCTAGTACTAGCTTTTAGGAGCTTGGATAAAGTATTAGCTCCATTTTTACCCAAAGAACTCAGACTGACTCTATGATTTTTATTTTTTTTTGCGAATTTCAAATATATTAATCAAGGAACAGAGGATAGGTCCTGATTACAAGCCCGCATAATGAAGTCTAGTCCTGAGTGGGGCCAGACTTGGGTGCACTGACGAGTGCAACCCCATCTCGCTAGAATATGACTAACAGAGTTCAGTTCTCTAATGATATGCCTAACCTGGCATTCTCTACCTAGCTTACAGAGGTATTTTGCTTCATTTATGAGTGCAGCAACCGGTGATCTGTTAACACTAGCATCATTGATCATTGCCGTTGCCTCCTGGCAATCATTTTTTATAATGATCGGGCAATCTGTTCTCTCCAGCGCAAGAGCAAGGCCTTCAGTAAATGCCATAATTTCAGCTTCCAGAGGGCCATCACATGAGCTCAGATGCCTACAAACTGCAAAGATAATACCGCCTTCCTCATCCCGTAGTACAAAGCCTCCTCGCCGCTCTCCTTCCTCCCAGGAGCCATCGACGTTCAATTTCGTCCAGCCTGGAGGTGGCTTGGACCATCTTTTTGTTGCCTTTTGCTTGTTGCCAGCAACGTCCTTCTTCCTCCCCTTGGGCTGCAGGTGATTATAGGACACCACTGTCTTCCCCTTGGTCGGATCCGCCGTAGGCGCTTGCTTGATCATCAACAGGGACTCGACATAGCTGCATAGGAATCTTCTTGAGGCTTTAATTGGCGGAGCAGGTTTGTTGTGGACCACCTCGTTCCGGACATGCCATGTCCAGACTGACTCTATGATGGTAGACGTTACAACTCAGAATTCACAACCATAGGCTGGATGGAAGGCAGCGCTGGCCAATGTGTCGTGCAACTTTGGCGAGCTCAGTCTCTTTACCATAAGGTGAGTTCGAACTTTTAATTTGCTTTGACTTCATGGTTTGATGGATGGCATGTATGAATATGGCTAGCAATTTGGGAAATAGTTGTAAATTGTGTCTTAGTTTTTGATTAATAATATAGTATGGAGAGGATGAACAATATGTTGTCACTCTTTTAAATATGGAACTTAAATTTCTGGTCAGATATGGAGAGGATGAACAATATGAGGATGGTCAATTCGTGATATCGGACCACACATCGAAGGCTTAGCCCTCATCAGAACTTTTCGCGTATCATGTATAAAAAGAGTGGATGAACACGTACAATAGAAGTACTTATTGATCATATTATATCATAGGGAAATGCTAATTAGTACAACCCCCAGGTCCCCCGTACTTGAACTTGTTAGTCATAAATCGACTTACTTGATAGCATTCCTTATTAGATACGTAAGATTGAATTCCGGGCATTGGAAGGGGTGGATAACCCGTCTCATCTACATTGATATATTGTAGATCCTCAAATGTAGCAGAGTTCTCTCTAGGCCAGTGCCCATTTCCCATGGGCGGGCTAGGGTTCCCTGGAAGAGATGTAGTGTAACCACCCCATTGTATATGATCGGCATAGTAATCTAGAGTATTGAATAGACTCTTTGGCCAATATCCGACGGGTGCAAGCTTTTCACCACCACGAGCAAAGTGTAGCCACCAATCTCCATCATCTTTACTCTGTAAAATTATTGAAGTGCTCATGTTATATATAAGTACTCACTCAATTCATCGTAAAATGTACTTAAAACTAAATTTATTTTGTCATCATAAGGAAGGAGAGAAATAAATTCTTACCTTCCATTGACACATAAGAACAATATATTCTATTGCTGAGTAGTAAAAAGAAATCAGAAACATTAATTGCAAGAAAGTTGGCATCCCACCTTGAATATCTTGATAGTTATCTTACGTTTCACATCAAGAGTATCTCCTGGAGTAATAGGGGCATAGTTAACGGGTACAAATCCATTGCAGTTCAAGTCAAAACATCCTGTTGAGTTGTATCCATCAGCCTGGCCATTCCCAGTAAAATCATTGGTTATACAAACTAAACCCTTCTACTTCGTGCCATAGTCATGAAAATACTCTTAATATGCTAGCACCTATGGGAGATATGTTTATTGTCATGTTTCAATGCATATCATGTGCCACACTAGTACTAAACTACAAATTACTCTTCTTATGCGTAACAATATGATAATCCTACGTGATGTTGTAGTATTTTATTTTCCATGCTATGTTAGCACCATGATGGGGATCAAATTGCACAAGACATTTTCCATAGAAAAAGAAATCAAATTGAAACATATAAGTTAAATCTAGTTACAAAGAGGTGGAAAGTTGATAACATACCGTCCATCCTACAAGGAAATGTGTTTTTTTGTCACCATAATAAGAAGGTGCAATCTACATAAGTCAGGAGATACGATTAATCATAGAAACCATACTTTAAATAAAACGTTTCCACCAAGGATGGATGAATTGACTTACGTTCCATCCGACATGTATAATATTAAGATTCTCGTGATGACCTTCTTGGAAATTCGCTACCCAGATTTCAGCAGAAATTTGTCCCTTCTTGACATCCAATGACTCAAAAACATCTAGAGTAGCCATGGCTCCATAAAACTTTATTACAAAATATGGTATTGATTCATAAATTGCAAGCTGTAAAGAAACACAAACATAATTAGTAGTACATTATATTATGATGGAACTTTATGAAATATTGATATATTTCTAAGTTGAATTTCCCAAAAATAATTATATAACGATATGTAAAATAAAAAAAGAAAAGTCATAGTGTAATAATGGTAATTAATATAGTATATAATGCAAGTATTGGCTAATTCTTTTAAGACATTAAAAATTTGTGGGGTAAGTATGACTCAAATAAATACCAAAACAAGATGGTTCTTTTAAGAGTGGAAAATAATTAAATTTATTTTGCTTGTCGATTTGTAGTAGCAATATGTCGGGAACACTCTTTGTGGATTTTGTACATGTAAAGGATTGATGCTTGAGTATACAACGTTTACAAAATTATGCATTATAAAAAAATCTCAAACATACATAGATGAGAATTATGTCATATCATGAAAAAAGTATGATCGAATATACTCTATGGAAAAGTAAAAATGTTCAATTTCGTTTTTGAACATTGTAATAACAAATATTTTTCTTCTTTGTACATGGGTCCTTTTTTTAAAGAACAGTAATATCTTTATAAATATTTTCATCTGTAAGTGGAACTAGAGGAGTAGATACACCATACATATAAACTTATTCTACATGTCATCTTCTAGCTATCAAAAATTTAATTTTACACCCTTAGACTATAAAAGTCCAATATGAGAACTCCACAAAATGAGACTGCATGTCCAATCATCAAGAAGCCTCTCACATCATATTTCACCAATATAATTCCTAACATATTTCATGCATATTTTGATAAATACAATTTTCATGTATTAATAAGTAAGTACAACTACTTTTTAGTTGGTTCTTATTGTAGAGAATTCAAATTAGAAAAACAGTAGCATGATATGTATAATATATGAATGAACCATACATAAGAATGAACTTACATGATCGATCATTTCACCATTTAATGGTTTGGCCTTAGTTGATAGTAAGCTCACATTAGAGGATGCCCCTATTTTGGATAGAATGTGCCTCCGAAGATATGGGTTGTGACACCATGTTGTAGCAACTTTCTCAAGGCAAAAGATAGAGAGTAGCAAGAAAACATACATAAGTTTCATCCTTTCTGAAAGAAATGTGAATGCTTGCACTATCATTCAAAGTAGATACGATGGAAATTAAGTAAACAATTTATATAGATTGAAATATTAATGGAAGAGATAAATATATTCACGTCATTTATTGTTCTCCCTAGGTGCAAATGAAAGGAAATATCATATAGTATATTTTGCATATATTCATTAATGAAATAGAATTGATATAACTCCACACACATATAATCTAGAAATGAAGGTAATTTACTGTGCTCCTTAATTGTAGTGGGAATTAAATTCCATATCGTATATATTTATGAAAAAAGATTGCATTGTTGTAGATATACATAGAATCCATAAATGACGGCATTTTATTGTGCGCTCCTTGATGTGGGAGATAATTTTTATATGTATAGGAGTATTTATTAAAATATTGATATCATTGCAAATATGCATAACGTCCATATATAGTAATAATTTATTGTGCTCCTTGCGGTGGAAATTAAATTATATATCCTATTCATTTATGATTTTTTTTAGAAAACAGTACAACGTAGACGCTCACAAACACGCACGTACAAACACCCCTATGAACGCACGCACAACCTACCCCTATGAACACCTCCGAGGGACTGAGCCGGCATATCTTGAGATTGACGAAGTCACCACTAGCGCCTCGCTATTGACGAGCACATCACCTACCACTGAAAGCATAGCGCCGGTTAAATCCTGGAATAAATTCAGGTAAATGCAAACACCCATGCCAAGTCTAGAACTTGAACCTGGGTGGGCCGGTTCCACCACAAGGGACCTAACCATCAGAGCCAAGCTCTGTTTGCTTTATGAAAAATATTGATATTGTTGCACATATGCATATAATTTGTAAAGGACACAAATTCCTTGTTCTTTCTCAACATATATTTAACGGGATACAAATGCGTAGTGGATAACAAATAGGGGATTTCATTCGTACTGGTTCAAGGGAATTTGGTTCACATAGTTAGAGAAATATTGGAATATGTAAAATGGATTAGAATTATCACAACATGATTTAGAATTATTTTGCACGAACTTCTCAAAAAGCAAAAGGAGAACGTATTTCTCAACTGGCTGATGCGTTGACGCATCATCCAATCCAACTCCCGCTTCGCGTTTTCCACCCCGTCTTCAACCCATTTCCCAGACTCCAACCCACACCTCCAATACCTCCGTGGCTATTTTTCATCTTAGCTTGTTGGCCATTGATGCATATCCTCAGCATCAGCCACTGCTTCATGTTAGCCGGCCAGCACCGACACTTCTCCTCAACAGGCCCTCTCTCTCTCTCCCACCATGCTGATTGTGTTGATCCTCCCTTGCACGTGACGACCGATGAGCTTGCCATGAATCCTATGGCCGATCTCGCAATGGAGGCCATCGTATGTAGTGAGCCTAGCTCAATCACTTGGTTAGGAAAGTGGATGTACAACCCAACCACACATGTTCAAGTCCCCATAGATACAGATTTGAGTTCTTATTATTTCAAAAAGAAAATTCGCTGAAGGGACTCTCCTACCGTATTTCTTTTAAAAAAATGGAGGCTGATGGCGTGTATTTCACACGTTCGTTGGGCAACCCCAAGAGGAAGGTATGATGCGCACAGCAGCAAGTTTTCCCTCAGAAAGAAACCAAGGTTTATCGAACCAGGAGGAGCCAAGAAGCACGTTGAAGGTTGATGGCGGCGGGATGTAGTGCGGCGCAACACCGGAGATTCCGGCGCCAACGTGGAACCTGCACAACACAACCAAAGTACTTTGCCCCAACGAAACAGCTGAGGTTGTCAATCTCACCGGCTTGCTGTAACAAAGGATTAACCGTATTGTGTGGAAGATGATTGTTTGCGAGAAAACAGTAGAACAAGTATTGCAGTAGATTGTATTTCAAGTAAAGAGAATTGGACCGGGGTCCACAGTTCACTAGAGGTGTCTCTCCCATAAGACGAACAGCATGTTGGGTGAACAAATTACAGTTAGGCAATTGACAAATAAAGAGAGCATGACCATGCACATACATATCATGATGAGTATAGTGAGATTTAATTGGGCATTACGACAAAGTACATAGACCGTCATCCAACCGCATCTATGCCTAAAAAGTCCACCTTCAGAGTTATCATCCGAACCCCTCCAGTATTAAGTTGCTAACAACGGACAATTGCATTAAGTATTGCGCGTAATGTAACTAGTGACTACATCCTTGAACATAGCACTAATGTTTTATCCCTAGTGGCAACAGCACATCCATAACCTTAGTGGTTCTTGTCACTCCTCCAGATTCACGGAGGCATGAACCCACTATCGAGCATAAATACTCCCTCTTGGAGTTACTAGCATCAACTTGGCCGGAGCATCTACTAATAACGGAGAGCATGCAAGATCATAAACAACACATAAGCATAGCTTTGATAATCAACATAACAAGTATTCTCTATTCATCGGATCCCAACAAACGCAACATATAGAATTACAGATAGATGATCTTGATCATGTTAGGCAGCTCACAAGATCCGACAATGATAGCACAATGGGGAGAAGACAACCATCTAGCTACTGCTATGGACCCATAGTCCAGGGGTAGACTACTCACACATCACACCGGAGGCGACCATGGCGGCGTAGAGTCCTCCGGGAGATGATTCCCCTCTCCGGCAGGGTGCCGGAGGCGATCTCCTGGATCCCCCGAGATGGGATCGGCGGCGGCGGCGTCTCCGGAAGGTTTTCCGTATCGTGGTTCTCGGTACCGGGGTTTTCGTCACGGAGACTTTTTATAGGCGAAAGGGCAGGTCAAGAGGCGGCACGGGGCCCCACACCACGGGCCGCGCGGCCAAGGGGGGCCGCGCCGCCCTAGGGTGTGGCCCCTCCGTGGCCCCTCTTCGTCTCTCCTTCGGACTTCCGGAAGCTTCGTGAGAAAATAGGCCCCCGGGCTTTGATTTCGTCCAATTCCGAGAATATTTCCTTACTAGGATTTCGAAACCAAAAACAGCAAAACAAAGAATCGGCACTTCGGCATCTTGTTAATAGGTTAGTTCCGGAAAATGCACGAATATGACATAAAGTGTGCATAAAACATGTAGATAACATCAATAATGTGGCATGGAACATAAGAAATTATCGATACGTCGGAGACGTATCAGCATCCCCAAGCTTAGTTCTGCTCGTCCCGAGCGGGTAAAACGATAACACGAGATAATTTCTGGAGTGACATGCCATCATAATCTTGATCATACTATTTGTAAAGCATATGTAGTGAATGCAGCGATCAAAACAATGTATATGACATGAGTAAACAAGTGAATCATAAAGCAAAGACTTTTCATGAATAGCACTTCAAGACAAGCATCAATAAGTCTTGCATAAGAGTTAACTCATAAAGCAATAATTCAAAGTAAAGGTATTGAAGCAACACAAAAGAAGATTAAGTTTCAGCGGTTGCTTTCAACTTGTAACATGTATATCTCATGGATATTGTCAACATAGAGTAATATAATAAGTGCAATAAGCAAGTATGTAGGAATCAATGCATAGTTCACACAAGTGTTTGCTTCTTGAGGTGGAGAGAAATAGGTGAACTGACTCAACATTGAAAGTAAAAGAATGGTCCTCCATAGAGGAAAAGCATCGATTGCTATATTTGTGCTAGAGCTTTGATTTTGAAAACATGAAACAATTTTGTCAACGGTAGTAATAAAGCATATGTATCATGTAAATTATATCTTACAAGTTGCAAGCCTCATGCATAGTATACTAATAGTGCCCGCACCTTGTCCTAATTAGCTTGGACTACCGGATCATCACAATGCATTGTTTTTACCAAGTGTCACAAAGGGGTACCTCTATGCCGCCCTGTACAAAGGTCTAAGGAGAAAGCTCGCATTGGATTTCTCGCTATTGATTATTCTTCAACTTAGACATCCATACCGGGACAACATAGACAACGAGATAATGGACTCCTCTTTTATGCATAAGCATATACCAACAATTAATAATTTTCTCATTTGAGATTTGAGGATTGTTGTCCAAAACTGAAACTTCCACCATGGAACATGGCTTTAGTTAGCGGCCCAATGTTCTTCTCTAACATATGCATGCTTAACCCTATGGTGGTAGATCTCTCTTACTTCAGACAAGACGAACATGCATAGCAACTCACATGAAATTCAACAAAGAGTAGTTGATGGCGTCCCCAGTAAACATGGTTATCGCACAACAAGCAACTTAATAAGAGATAAAGTGCATAATTACATATTCAATACCACAATAGTTTAAAGCTATTTGTCCCATGAGCTATATATTGCAAAGGTGAATGATGGAATTTTAAAGGTAGCACTCAAGCAATTTACTTTGGAATGGCGGAAAATACCATGTAGTAGGTAGGTATGGTGGACACAAATGGCATAGTGGTTGGCTCAAGTGTTTTGGATGCATGAGAAGTATTCCCTCTCGATACAAGGTTTAGGCTAGCAAGGCTTATTTGAAACAAACACAAGGATGAACCGGTGCAGCAAAACTCACATAAAAGACATATTGAAAACATTATAAGACTCTACACCGTCTTCCTTGTTGTTCAAACTCAAAACTAGAAATTATCTAGACCTTAGAGAAACCAAATATGCAAACCAAATTTTAGCATGCTCTATGTATTTCTTCATTAATGGGTGAAAAGCATATGATGCAAGAGCTTAATCATGAGCACAACAATTGCCAAGTATCACATTACCCAAGACATTTATAGCAATTACTACATGTATCATTTTCCAATTCCAACCATATAACAATTTAACGAAGGAGAAACTTCGCCATGAATACTATGAGTAGAAACCAAGGACATACTTGTCCATATGCTACAGCGGAGCGTGTCTCTCTCCCATAAAGTGAATGCTAGGATCCATTTTATTCAAACAAAACAAAAAACAAAAACAAACCGACGCTCCAAGAAAAAGCACATAAGATGTGATGGAATAAAAATATAGTTTCGGGGAGGAACCTGATAATGTTGTCGATGAAGAAGGGGATGCCTTGGGCATCCCCAAGCTTAGACGCTTGAGTCTTCTTGATATATGCAGGGGTGAACCACCGGGTGCATCCCCAAGCTTAGAGCTTTCACTCTCCTTGATCATGTTGCATCATACTCCTCTCTTGATCCTTGAAAACTTCCTCCACACCAAACTCGAAACAACTCATTAGAGGGTTAGTGCACATTATAAATTGACATATTTAGAGGTGACACAATCATTCTTAACACTTCTGGACATTGCATAATGCTACTGGACATTAATGGATCAAAGAAATTCATCCAACATAGCGAAAGAGGCAATGCGAAATAAAAGGCAGAATCTGTCAAAACAGAACAGTTCGTATTGACGAATTTTAAAATGGCACCAGACTTGCTCAAATGAAAATGCTCAAATTGAATGAAAGTTGCGTACATATCTGAGGATCATGCACGTAAATTGGCTTAATTTTCTGAGTTACCTACAGGGAGGTGGACCCAGATTCGTGACAGCAAAGAAATCTGGAACTGTGCAGTAATCCAAATCTAGTACTTACTTTTCTATCAACGGCTTAACTTGGCACAACAAAACACAAAACTAAGATAAGGAGAGGTTGCTACAGTAGTAAACAACTTCCAAGACACAAAATAAAAACAAAGTACTGTAGGTAAAAACATGGGTTGTCTCCCATAAGCGCTTTTCTTTAACGCCTTTCAGCTAGGCGCGAAAGTGTGTATCAAGTATTATCGAAGGGTGGTGCATCGGCATTCTTACCAGGGGTGTTGGTCTTACCTTTCTTACTCTTATTCCTACTCTTTGGTCTAGGGAATACATGACCGCATCCGGGTGTAGAGGTAAAATTTAGAGTGCCTTTCCCAACATCTATGACTGCTCCCATGAGTTTCATCAGGGATCTTCCAAGTGTGATTTGTCCTGTCCCTACACATTCAATAACAAGATAATCAGTGGATACCGTCCTTCCAAGAAAGGTTGTAAAAACACCTTCAGCTATACCCATAGGAATTGCAACAGAGTTATCCGCAAGAGTTATTTCTTCTCCCCCTTCAGTAAGTCCCCAAAGTGTCAATGATTTATAAATTTTTTCAGGCATGAGGCAAAACTCGGACATAATATCACAACGAGCAGGAAAAGTTTCACCACCAATAGTAATTTTAACAGTAGGCACCCACATTGAAGGTTCAAAGCTTATTGGGACATAGTCATAATATTCGCGAATTCGATTATACACTTCTTTTAAACAGGATATATTTGTTTCAATAGTGTCCAATCTACTATTCATACTAGCATGAGATGGATCAAAATTATTATCGGAGCTAAATGATGTAATCAATTTTCTTATAGCATTAAAAGCTTGATCCCCATCACAATGAAGGAAATCTCCTCCCACTACAGCATCTAGGGCATATCTATAGCGAAGAATAAGCCCGAAATAGAAATTACTAAGAAGCAAACTTAAGGTCATTTTAGGTTCAGTTTTACTATAAGCATCAAAAATTCTAGACCATGCTTCTTTAAAATTCTCTTCTCCTCCTTGTTTAAAGGTGAAGATTGATTCCTCAGGTGATAGAGTAACAACTACGGGACTAGACATTATAATAAGGTAAATGCAAGTAAACTAATTTTTTTTGTGTTTTTGATATAGCAAACAAGATAGCAAGTAAAGTAAAACTAGCAACTAATTTTTTTGTATTTTGATTTAGTGCAGCAAACAAAGTAGTAAATAAAACTAAGCAAGACAAAAACAAAGTAAAGAGATTGAGAAGTGGAGACTCCCCTTGCAGCGTGTCTTGATCTCCCCGGCAACGGCGCCGGAAAATATGCTTGATGGCGTGTATTTCACACGTTCGTTGGGCAACCCCAAGAGGAAGGTATGATGCGCACAGCGAGCAAGTTTTCCCTCGAGAAAGAAACCAAGGTTTATCGAACCAGGAGGAGCCAAGAAGCACGTTGAAGGTTGATGGCGGCGGGATGTAGTGCGGCGCAACACCGGAGATTCCGGCGCCAACGTGGAACCTGCACAACACAACCAAAGTACTTTGCCCCAACGAAACAAGTGAGGTTGTCAATCTCACCGGCTTGCTGTAACAAAGGATTAACCGTATTGTGTGGAAGATGATTGTTTGCAGAAAACGAGTAGAACAAGTATTGCAGTAGATTGTATTTCGAGTAAAGAGAATTGGACCGGGGTCCACAGTTCACTAGAGGTGTCTCTCCCATAAGACGAACGAGCATGTTGGGTGAACAAATTACGGTTAGGCAATTGACAAATAAAGAGAGCATGACCATGCACATACATATCATGATGAGTATAGTGAGATTTAATTGGGCATTACGACAAAGTACATAGACCGTCATCCAACCGCATCTATGCCTAAAAAGTCCACCTTCGAGGTTATCATCCGAACCCCCTCCGGTATTAAGTTGCTAACAACGAGACAATTGCATTAAGTATTGCGCGTAATGTAACTAGTGACTACATCCTTGAACATAGCACTAATGTTTTATCCCTAGTGGCAACAAGCACATCCATAACCTTAGTGGTTCTTGTCACTCCTCCAGATTCACAGAGGCATGAACCCACTATCGAGCATAAATACTCCCTCTTGGAGTTACTAGCATCAACTTGGCCAGAGCATCTACTAATAACGGAGAGCATGCAAGATCATAAACAACACATAAGCATAGCTTTGATAATCAACATAACAAGTATTCTCTATTCATCGGATCCCAACAAACGCAACATATAGAATTACGGATAGATGATCTTGATCATGTTAGGCAGCTCACAAGATCCGACAATGATAGCACAATGGGGAGAAGACAACCATCTAGCTACTGCTATGGACCCATAGTCCAGGGGTAGACTACTCACACATCACACCGGAGGCGACCATGGCGGCGTAGAGTCCTCCGGGAGATGATTCCCCTCTCCGGCGGGGTGCCGGAGGCGATCTCTGGATCCCCGAGATGGGATCGGCGGCGGCGGCGTCTCCGGAAGGTTTTCCGTATCGTGGTTCTCGGTACTGGGGTTTTCGTCACGGAGACTTTTTATAGGCGAAAGGGCAGGTCAAGAGGCGGCACGGGGGCCCCACACCACGGGGCCGCGCGGCCAAGGGGGGGCCGCGCCGCCTAGGGTGTGGCCCCTCCGTGGCCCCTCTTCGTCTCTCCTTCGGACTTCTGGAAGCTTCGTGAGAAAATAGGCCCCTGGGCTTTGATTTCGTCCAATTCCGAGAATATTGCCTTACTAGGATTTCTGAAACCAAAAACAGCAGAAAACAGCAACGGGCACTTCGGCATCTTGTTAATAGGTTAGTTCCAGAAAATGCACGAATATGACATAAAGTGTGCATAAAACATGTAGATAACATCAATAATGTGGCATGGAACATAAGAAATTATCGATACGTCGGAGACGTATCAGCATCCCTAAGCTTAGTTACTGCTCGTCCCGAGCAGGTAAAACGATAACACGGATAATTTCTGGAGTGACATGCCATCATAATCTTGATCATACTATTTGTAAAGCATATGTAGTGAATGCAGCGATCAAAACAATGTATATGACATGAGTAAACAAGTGAATCATAAAGCAAAGACTTTTCATGAATAGCACTTCAAGACAAGCATCAATAAGTCTTGCATAAGAGTTAACTCATAAAGCAATAATTCAAAGTAAAGGTATTGAAGCAACACAAAAGAAGATTAAGTTTCAGCGGTTGCTTTCAACTTGTAACATGTATATCTCATGGATATTGTCAACATAGAGTAATATAATAAGTGCAATAAGCAAGTATGTAGGAATCAATGCATAGTTCACACAAGTGTTTGCTTCTTGAGGTGGAGAGAAATAGGTGAACTGACTCAACATTGAAAGTAAAAGAATGGTCCTCCATAGAGGAAAAGCATCGATTGCTATATTTGTGCTAGAGCTTTGATTTTGAAAACATGAAACAATTTTGTCAACGGTAGTAATAAAGCATATGTATCATGTAAATTATATCTTACAAGTTGCAAGCCTCATGCATAGTATACTAATAGTGCCCGCACCTTGTCCTAATTAGCTTGGACTACCGGATCATCACAATGCATTGTTTTTACCAAGTGTCACAAAGGGGTACCTCTATGCCGCCCTGTACAAAGGTCTAAGGAGAAAGCTCGCATTGGATTTCTCGCTATTGATTATTCTTCAACTTAGACATCCATACCGGGACAACATAGACAACAGATAATGGACTCCTCTTTTATGCATAAGCATATACCAACAATTAATAATTTTCTCATTTGAGATTTGAGGATTGTTGTCCAAAACTGAAACTTCCACCATGGAACATGGCTTTAGTTAGCGGCCCAATGTTCTTCTCTAACATATGCATGCTTAACCCTATGGTGGTAGATCTCTCTTACTTCGGACAAGACGAACATGCATAGCAACTCACATGAAATTCAACAAAGAGTAGTTGATGGCGTCCCCGATAAACATGGTTATCGCACAACAAGCAACTTAATAAGAGATAAAGTGCATAATTACATATTCAATACCACAATAGTTTAAAGCTATTTGTCCCATGAGCTATATATTGCAAAGGTGAATGATGGAATTTTAAAGGTAGCACTCAAGCAATTTACTTTGGAATGGCGGAAAATACCATGTAGTAGGTAGGTATGGTGGACACAAATGGCATAGTGGTTGGCTCAAGTGTTTTGGATGCATGAGAAGTATTCCCTCTCGATACAAGGTTTAGGCTAGCAAGGCTTATTTGAAACAAACACAAGGATGAACCGGTGCAGCAAAACTCACATAAAAGACATATTGAAAACATTATAAGACTCTACACCGTCTTCCTTGTTGTTCAAACTCAAAACTAGAAATTATCTAGACCTTAGAGAAACCAAATATGCAAACCAAATTTTAGCATGCTCTATGTATTTCTTCATTAATGGGTGCAAAGCATATGATGCAAGAGCTTAATCATGAGCACAACAATTGCCAAGTATCACATTACCCAAGACATTTATAGCAATTACTACATGTATCATTTTCCAATTCCAACCATATAACAATTTAACGAAGGAGAAACTTCGCCATGAATACTATGAGTAGAAACCAAGGACATACTTGTCCATATGCTACAGCGGAGCGTGTCTCTCTCCCATAAAGTGAATGCTAGGATCCATTTTATTCAAACAAAACAAAAAACAAAAACAAACCGACGCTCCAAGAAAAAGCACATAAGATGTGATGGAATAAAAATATAGTTTCGGGGGAGGAACCTCGATAATGTTGTCGATGAAGAAGGGGATGCCTTGGGCATCCCCAAGCTTAGACGCTTGAGTCTTCTTGATATATGCAGGGGTGAACCACCGGGTGCATCCCCAAGCTTAGAGCTTTCACTCTCCTTGATCATGTTGCATCATACTCCTCTCTTGATCCTTGAAAACTTCCTCCACACCAAACTCGAAACAACTCATTAGAGGGTTAGTGCACATTATAAATTGACATATTTAGAGGTGACACAATCATTCTTAACACTTCTGGACATTGCATAATGCTACTGGACATTAATGGATCAAAGAAATTCATCCAACATAGCGAAAGAGGCAATGCGAAATAAAAGGCAGAATCTGTCAAAACAGAACAGTTCGTATTGACGAATTTTAAAATGGCACCAGACTTGCTCAAATGAAAATGCTCAAATTGAATGAAAGTTGCGTACATATCTGAGGATCATGCACGTAAATTGGCTTAATTTTCTGAGTTACCTACAGGGAGGTGGACCCAGATTCGTGACAGCAAAGAAATCTGGAACTGTGCAGTAATCCAAATCTAGTACTTACTTTTCTATCAACGGCTTAACTTGGCACAACAAAACACAAAACTAAGATAAGGAGAGGTTGCTACAGTAGTAAACAACTTCCAAGACACAAAATAAAAACAAAGTACTGTAGGTAAAAACATGGGTTGTCTCCCATAAGCGCTTTTCTTTAACGCCTTTCAGCTAGGCGCAGAAAGTGTGTATCAAGTATTATCGAAGGGTGGTGCATCGGCATTCTTACCAGGGGTGTTGGTCTTACCTTTCTTACTCTTATTCCTACTCTTTGGTCTAGGGAATACATGACCGCATCCGGGTGTAGAGGTAAAATTTAGAGTGCCTTTCCCAACATCTATGACTGCTCCCATGAGTTTCATCAGGGATCTTCCAAGTGTGATTTGTCCTGTCCCTACACATTCAATAACAAGATAATCAGTGGATACCGTCCTTCCAAGAAAGGTTGTAAAAACACCTTCAGCTATACCCATAGGAATTGCAACAGAGTTATCCGCAAGAGTTATTTCTTCTCCCCCTTCAGTAAGTCCCCAAAGTGTCAATGATTTATAAATTTTTTCAGGCATGAGGCAAAACTCGGACATAATATCACAACGAGCAGGAAAAGTTTCACCACCAATAGTAATTTTAACAGTAGGCACCCACATTGAAGGTTCAAAGCTTATTGGGACATAGTCATAATATTCGCGAATTCGATTATACACTTCTTTTAAACAGGATATATTTGTTTCAATAGTGTCCAATCTACTATTCATACTAGCATGAGATGGATCAAAATTATTATCGGAGCTAAATGATGTAATCAATTTTCTTATAGCATTAAAAGCTTGATCCCCATCACAATGAAGGAAATCTCCTCCCACTACAGCATCTAGGGCATATCTATAGCGAAGAATAAGCCCGAAATAGAAATTACTAAGAAGCAAACTTAAGGTCATTTTAGGTTCAGTTTTACTATAAGCATCAAAAATTCTAGACCATGCTTCTTTAAAATTCTCTTCTCCTCCTTGTTTAAAGGTGAAGATTGATTCCTCAGGTGATAGAGTAACAACTACGGGACTAGACATTATAATAAGGTAAATGCAAGTAAACTAATTTTTTTGTGTTTTTGATATAGCAAACAAGATAGCAAGTAAAGTAAAACTAGCAACTAATTTTTTTGTATTTTGATTTAGTGCAGCAAACAAAGTAGTAAATAAAACTAAGCAAGACAAAAACAAAGTAAAGAGATTGAGAAGTGGAGACTCCCTTGCGGCGTGTCTTGATCTCCCCGGCAACGGCGCCGTGAAAATATGCTTGATGGCGTGTATTTCACACGTTCGTTGGGCAACCCCAAGAGGAAGGTATGATGCGCACAGCAGCAAGTTTTCCCTCGAAAGAAACCAAGGTTTATCGAACCAGGAGGAGCCAAGAAGCACGTTGAAGGTTGATGGCGGCGGGATGTAGTGCGGCGCAACACCGGAGATTCCGGCGCCAACGTGGAACCTGCACAACACAACCAAAGTACTTTGCCCCAACGAAACGAGTGAGGTTGTCAATCTCACCGGCTTGCTGTAACAAAGGATTAACCGTATTGTGTGGAAGATGATTGTTTGCAGAAAACAGTAGAACAAGTATTGCAGTAGATTGTATTTCAGTAAAGAGAATTGGACCGGGGTCCACAGTTCACTAGAGGTGTCTCTCCCATAAGACGAACAGCATGTTGGGTGAACAAATTACAGTTAGGCAATTGACAAATAAAGAGAGCATGACCATGCACATACATATCATGATGAGTATAGTGAGATTTAATTGGGCATTACGACAAAGTACATAGACCGTCATCCAACTCCATCTATGCCTAAAAAGTCCACCTTCAGGTTATCATCCGAACCCCCTCCGGTATTAAGTTGCTAACAACGGACAATTGCATTAAGTATTGCGCGTAATGTAACTAGTGACTACATCCTTGAACATAGCACTAATGTTTTATCCCTAGTGGCAACAAGCACATCCATAACCTTAGTGGTTCTTGTCACTCCTCCAGATTCACGGAGGCATGAACCCACTATCGAGCATAAATACTCCCTCTTGGAGTTACTAGCATCAACTTGGCCAGAGCATCTACTAATAACGGAGAGCATGCAAGATCATAAACAACACATAAGCATAGCTTTGATAATCAACATAACAAGTATTCTCTATTCATCGGATCCCAACAAACGCAACATATAGAATTACGGATAGATGATCTTGATCATGTTAGGCAGCTCACAAGATCCGACAATGATAGCACAATGGGGAGAAGACAACCATCTAGCTACTGCTATGGACCCATAGTCCAGGGGTAGACTACTCACACATCACACCGGAGGCGACCATGGCGGCGTAGAGTCCTCCGGGAGATGATTCCCCTCTCCGGCAGGGTGCCGGAGGCGATCTCCTGGATCCCCCGAGATGGGATCGGCGGCGGCGGCGTCTCCGGAAGGTTTTCCGTATCGTGGTTCTCGGTGCCGGGGTTTTCGTCACGGAGACTTTTTATAGGCGAAAGGGCAGGTCAAGAGGCGGCACGGGGGCCCCACACCACGGGGCCGCGCGGCCAAGGGGGGGCCGCGCCGCCCTAGGGTGTGGCCCCTCCGTGGCCCCTCTTCGTCTCTCCTTCGGACTTCGGAAGCTTCGTGAGAAAATAGGCCCCTGGGCTTTGATTTCGTCCAATTCCGAGAATATTTCCTTACTAGGATTTCTGAAACCAAAAACAGCTGAAAACAGACAATCGGCACTTCGGCATCTTGTTAATAGGTTAGTTCCAGAAAATGCACGAATATGACATAAAGTGTGCATAAAACATGTAGATAACATCAATAATGTGGCATGGAACATAAGAAATTATCGATACGTCGGAGACGTATCAGAGGCCATCAATTACAAGCTGCCCAAATGCTGGACTTCAGAAGACGGATGATGCAATGTTATTTTTAATGTATGTTTCAATGAGTTTCTCCAATATTGCAAACATGTTTAAAAATGTTGGATTTGCGGTGCACATATGTTGGATGTGTTGATGTGTTTTGCTGCAAAGGTGACATGTTTTATTGATGGGTTGTTACAAACAAATGGAAATTTGTTGTTCTTGTAGATTCAAAAATTGTTGTAGAACGATGTTGCGTAGATATTTTGTAACAATGATTGGGTCCACCAACGCATGTGAAGGTGATGTGATAGTCAAACTGGCTATGCTAAGCCGGCTAATGCCTAGGGGTTGCCAAAGTAAAATATAATAATTAAAATATTTGTAAAACTTGGAATGAAACACAGTCAGAGATAGATCGATTTCAACAAATACTAGACTTTGTAACTTCCCTCGCCACATGATGAAATTCCCTTTAGACCAGACATTTTTCCCCGCCGGGTACATTCTCGAAAAGCCATGGGTTGGATCTTTGATGTGACTAGCCAAAGTAAAATATAATAGTATTTGAAATATTCGTATAACTTGGAATGAAGCACAATCAGAAATGGATTGATTTCGACAAATACTAGACTTTTTTTAATTTCCCTCGCCACACGATGAAATTCCTTTTAGACCGGTCACTTTTTCCCCACCAGGTACATTCGTGAAAAGCCATGGGTTGGATCTCTATCATACCTAGCAAACGGGCCATCCTGGCACTATCGTTCACGGGCCTAGCACGACCCATTACGGGAGGGTCCGTTACCTGGCGGGCCGTGCCGGGCTGGCACGGGGGCCTGGCCTCGAGGCTCGGGCACAACCCCAGGCTCTGCCGGGCCAGCATGCGGCCCATTTAGCACGTGAGGGCCGATTCTGATCTATTTTTTCCTCCGGATTCTGTTTCTGGTCGGCCCATCAAAAGAACCTATAAAATAACTATCGTATCATGAACTCTGGTGGTCTGGTGGTTCAGTGGAGTGTGTGGAGGGTGGAGGTCGCACTTCACCGGCCCCGTGACGTGCCAGGCCTGTACCGGGCTACTTTCGCGTGCTGCCGGGCCGGCACGCAAAAGCCCGGCCTGTTGGCCAGGTATGATCTCTATGTGACACTGGCAATGGCTACGGAAATCACCATCCTCTGCTCCATCTAAAAAAAAACACCCTCTGCTCGACTCCCTTCGACCGCAATGCCTGGGGCTGCCTCCGCATCAGCCGCGCCCACCGGGTCGCCGCGCTCTCTTGGTTCCCCGGCGCGTTACTGGCGGCGGATCGGGACTCGCCGCCGGAGAACCTGGTCGTCGCGCTACGGTCGGCCGACGGCGGCATGGGCGCGCAAGTGGAAGCGGCATGGCCCGTCTTCGCGTACCACCGCGACGTGCCGCAGTGCTGCTGACCAAGTTCACTTGAGTCACACCTATATCTACTCAGCGCTGCCCCTTTCCGTGTTTCTTGCAGGTTGCAGGACGAGACCAGCCTTGATTGTGAGATTAGTATGGACCGATCATACTTAATTTAGAGCATGTCTAACAGGCTCCGTATCTTTTCGCCCCTTAAAACGCGAGTAGAGGGCCCTGTATTCGTTTTTCACCGGCAAAAAACGCGTCCAATCTAGCAGAACCTGTAAACTTACCCTATAAAATGGAATATTCCCAAAATATGCCGAATCGAAAAAAAAACTCCCCTCATCTTCTTCCTCTAGCCAACTCCCGGCCTGCCACCGTGCTCCCCGCTCCGGCCATGGCCGCCCCGCCCCCGGCCGCCCTCTCCTCGCCCCGCTCCGGCCCCGGCCGCGCCGCCCCCGGCCGCCCTCGCCCCGCCCCGCTCCCGACCGCGCCGCCCTCGCCCTGCTCCGGCCATGGCCGCGCCGCCCCCGGCCGCCCTCGCCTCGCCCCGCCCCGGCCCCGGCCGCCCTCGCTTCGCCCCCCCCCGGCCCCGGCCGCCCTCGCCCCGCCCCGCTCCCGACTGTATTGTATCTCTTTCAACTTTGTTGGCTTTCTCATTGTTACTATAGCTTGTATTTTGTCGAGATTTGCTTCAATCCCTCTTGCTGAAACTAGAAACCCCAGAAGTTCTCCTGCTGGGACGCCAAAAGAACACTTCGTCGGGTTCAATTTTAGGCAGAATTTGTCGAGGTTGTCAAAGGTTTCTTTGAGGTCCTCGATCAACGTTGTCCCCTTTTTTGATGTTATGACGACATCGTCGATGTATACTTGCACGTTTTTCCCAATCTGTGTCGCCAAACACTTCTGCATCATCCTCTGATATGTTGCTCCCGCATTTTTTAGACCAAAGGGCATTGTTCTGTAGCAAAACACACCGTAAGGTGTAATAAACGCTGTTTTGGCCTCATCATCTTCTTTTAGCCTGATCTGGTTATAACCAGAGTATGCATCCAAAAAGGAAAGACGTTCACATCCTGCCGTAGAGTCGATGATTTGATCGATCCTTGGGAGGGGAAAGTGATCCTTGGGATAATGTTTATTGAGACACGTGAAGTCGACGCACATGCGAAGGACTGTCGTGTGTTTCTTCGGCACCATCACTGGGTTAGCTACCCATGTGGCTTCTGTAGATATCTCTTTGATAAAACCAGCATCCTTTAGTCGATTTATTTCTGATAACATAGCTTTGCGGTTTGGTTCCGAAAAACGCCGCAATGGTTGTTTGATTGGTCTCGCGAGAGGATCTAAGTTGAGGTGGTGCTCGGCAAGTTCCCTGGGTACTCCTGGCATGTCAGCTGGACACCATGCGAAGATTTTCCAGTGCTCACGGAGGAACTTGACGAGCGCGCTTTCCTATGCGATATCCATATTTGTTGCAATGGACGTCGTCTTTTCGGGTCCGTCGGGTGAATCCGCACCTCCTTAGAATTTTTCTCGGTATTGAAAGTTGATTCTTTATTTGGCCTTCCAACGTCTGGCAGCACGTCGTAGTCAGTCATACTTTTTGACGCCAAATACTCAGCTTGCATCCCGAAAGTTTCTGATAGTCGATGAAAATCCTTGTCGCACTTATCGGCTAGGGCGAAGCTTCCTTTGACTGTGATTGGTCCCTTTGGTCCAGGCAATCTCCACAACAGGTATGTATAGTGTGGCACCGCCATAAATCTAGCATATGTTGGTCGTCCCAACAAACCGTGGTACTGCGACGGAAAATCCACGACTTCAAATTTCAGCCTCTCGATTCTATAATTCTCTCGGGTTCCAAACTGAACGTCGAGATTGATCTTCCCCAATGGATAATTTGGCTTCTCCGGTGTGATACCGTGGAACCTTGTGTCTGTTGGCTTCAAGTTCGCTAAGGATATGTTCATCTTCCTCAATGTGTCTGCATACATGAGGTTTAAGCTGCTGCCACCGTCTATGAACACTCGAGAGACATCAAATCCCGCAATAACTGCTGGCGGAATAAGTGCTGACTGCCCCGGTCGAGGAACTTGTTGCGGATGATCCGCTATGGTGAAACCAATATCTTGCCCCGACCAATTAAGATACTCGACAGCTGGTGGAGGCATTTTTTCTCGCCATAAACACTCGTCATGAGATTACTTTTTGAGCTCTATTTGACGGCCTTGCCTTCCGAATCATCGACACCGCTCCGTGAGAATTGGGATCAACATAAGGTGGTGGTGGTGGTGCTGCCGCTATTCCGAGCCGATGTCGATTGTCTTCGTAATCGCGGGAGGAGGTGGTAAGTGAATCTCGCTCCTGGGTTCTCGAAGATTTCTCTGTGCTGCCCGAGTGTTAGCGTGCTCTGCATACCTGAACATTGCCTGGAAATTGCGCCAGTCTTTCTGCAGGTGCCCTGACTGTCTTTTACCGTTGCTGTCGATGAAAAAGTGCATCTGACACGGCCCATTCATCATGTCTTCAGGGGACACGAAGGGCCTTGGGAATCTAGGCCCGCTATTTTGCCTGTTGTTGCGAGAATCATCCCTGTTATCACCTCACTGTTCACTGCTTCTCTCGATAATCATCTCTCGTTGTTTCCTCCTGTGTTTGCCCGAAAACCCGCCGAAATTTGCCCCGGAGCGTCATAGTTCGGGTACCGCCGAGGAAATCGTCGCCTCGATTGATAGTTTCGACTACGGTCCTCCTCTCGGGGACCTGTGCCGTTTGTTGTGGACAGCGTCTTCTCCATCTGCCCATCTGTTTGCTATCTCCATTAACGCGGATACTGTCTTTGGATTGGTCCTTCCCAAGTCCTCGACAAAATCTCCACGCCTGACTCCTGCGACAAACGCATCTATTGCTCTCTCGTCAGATATATTTTCTACCGAGTTTTTGATGATATTCCACCTTTGGATGTACTTTCTCATTGGCTCATCTGGCTTTTGTCGACATGCTCTCAACTCCTCTAACGACGCAGGTTTTTTGCACGTGGATCTGAAGTTCTTGACGAACACGTCCTCGAAACTTTCCCAGCCGTCGATAGATCCCGGAGTGAGTTTCTTTATCCACGATCGTGCGGCTCCACTCAAATGCACCTGAATGCTTTGCATAGCTGTTGCCCCGGTTCCTCCCGTGAGCTTCACTCGTCTCGAGATAATCAACTAGCCAATCCTCCGGATCTTGAAGGCCGTCGAACTTCTTGAAGTTATCGGGTAACTTGAATCCTGAGGGGACTCGAGTTTTTCGGACTCTCCTCGTGAAGCATGGCAAGCCGCACATATCTTCGTCGTTAAGCTCCGGAGATTGCCGATGATCCCTTCTGCTTTGCCACGCTCTGTCGACCCTTGCTTGTGCTGCTGTGTCTCTTGCTCCACTTGGATCTTCAGGTGCTGCCGCTGTTGCTGCTGCAGGTCGTGGACTATTTTGCCTTGCCGCTCCTTCGGGAGGCGTTGATACAAACACTGTCCCCATAGCTCCAACTCCTGCTACCGCCATATTGTATAGTGTTTCCCTTGGATCACCCGGAGGTGGTTTAGATGCAAGGATAAAAGCATGTGTCGCCATATACCCAGCCTCCGGTGTCTTAGGGATGATATTTCCTCTTGTATCTATCGACATAAAGGACATGTCGAGGTTTTGGACCAAGTGCTCTCTTTCTGCTTCGGGTATATGTTGCAACCTTGATCTTGCTCTGTTCCGCGCCTCCCTGTGGCTATCACCCGAAGTTCTAGATTGTCGGCTTAGATCTGCCCTTCTCCTGCTAGACGCAGAAGCTGCCTCCTTTCTTCTGTTTAACTCAGTCGTCCGTTTTTCCAATTCTCTTGCAGCTCGTGCGAGCCTATATTGATATGCTTGCAATTCCTCTGGTGTGGCTGTGGTGGCCATTGGTTCTGAACCGTTCATGGCTCTCGCGGCTCTATCCCACGCTGCTTGCGAAAGTTGAACTCTGTCTCGTGGCTGTGGCCCGACGTATTTGTTGCCTAGGCCTTGTCGCAGATTGGAGGGATCGACGTATGGATTTCCCAGATCGTCGAAAGCCTCAGATGTTTCCTCTTGATCCTCAATGGCATAAATCTGATGATATTTTGTATTCAGATCTATGTTGGGTTTGGTGACATCATCGTTGAGATTGATGAAGACCTTGCCCACCGTGATAGATTTGTCGATGAAGTCATAATCGTCGACATCGCTTGAGCCATCGCTTATAGATGAGTCCGCAGATGACTCAAACGACATGTTGTTGAAGATCTTGACGAGTTTCTCTCTTGCTCTGGTGCTGACGTAGCGTGTCGACGAAGTTTCTTTTTTTTCTGACTCGGTTGACGATGTATAGCTTGAAAAATCGGAATCGACCGCCGACGATCCCGACGAAATCGGAATTTCGACACGATACGATCCTTCCTTCTCGACGCGAAAGTGAAACCTTCCGAACGTCATCTCCATGGGCTCCGCCGGATACGCATATGCATCCAAACGGGAGGGTGGGTGAGGAACAAAATCGACAGGACCAGCAGCGATCTGTTTACCTCGATCCATTGCGTTGCTTGCGGTTGACGATGTCGAAGATCTTGAACGTGCCATCGAGATCAGATCCTTACGCCTCTAATTCCCACAGACGGCGCCAATTGACAAGGTATCAACTTGTCAATGCCTATAGATTGTAGGCTAGGCTTTAGTTGGAAGTAGAGGGCAAGTAGATCTCGAAGGTTTCAGCCGAAAGTACTCGACGGTTAGGAAAACTAGGGTTTGTAGACAATGATTCGATGATCTTTTCGTCCCTCGACTCCCCCTTTATATAAGAGGTGGAGCCGAGGGTTTCGTTTTGTGCAAGTTACAGAGTCCGGGACGGTTTCTAACTCATCCCGCCAGATTACAAATAACACTTCCTATTACAACTCTAACTTTCCTTAATATATCTTGGGCTCCCGAATCTTCTTATTCTTCGGGTAATGGGTCTTCAGTAAACTCCGGGTACTATCTTCGGCATGCCCATTTGGGATGCCTATGTCACCGACCGCGCCGCCCTCACCCTGCCCCGGCCATGGCTGCGCCGCCCCCGGCCGCCCTCGCTCCGGCCAGCCCTGCCCCGCTCCTGCCGTGCTCGCACCGCCCCCGGCGGCGCTCGCCCAGCCCCGCCCCGGCTGCAGTTCGCCGGAATTTAGCCGGATTCCGGCGAGGCAAATCACGAAACGGTTAGATTTTCTGAAATTTCAGCCCGCCACGAGTGGGGGGTTGGCCCTGTATTTGCTCTCCCACCCCGTACAAGTAAGGGGCGAAGACCCGCCCCGTAATCGAAAACAGCAAAAATCGAAGCGGGGGCCGTTTTTACGGGGTCTGCTAGACGGCCGGGTAGAGCTCAAACCCGTATTCTAGCAGTTATTATACGGGTTTGGGTGTTTTACGGGGTCTGTTAGACCTGCTCTTAGGCTGTTGCGTTCAAGACCCGGGCAGCTCCAGTACATTTTTTGGTTTTCTCTCACTTTCTCAGTTGCGTGGATGCGTGGATGAACTGTTTAGATTGACAAAATTGATTTCAGATTGCTTCGTTCATCTGTCACGCACGCTGTGTATAAAAGAGAGGGTCTCTTACGAATCAGGGCATATTACTATGTTCTGATTGTGATTGCGATGTGCTCTCACAAACATGACTGTTCCATATATACTTGGGTTTAAGCAAAAAAATAAAATATAAAAGAATGTCCGGTATTACTAGTTCTGAGATATTCTCGGAAGAGAAATTGGTGACGCTAATGTCAGAAGTGAGTGTTAGGTATCAGGTTGCTTGCTTTGAAAGACTTGGCCTGGCTTCAGATCTGTTCATAAGTGAAACGGAAGTATATATGGTGGTAGTTTAGCTCTCTTTGAGATATTGGGAATGATTTTGTAGCAAATGTGGCTGTTATCCTGTTATCTTGTATGGTTAAAACTTAAAAGAGTCTAGTGTTCTGAATACTCAACACTGAATTCTGGTACTATTCCATTCTTGATTATTCAGATTGCATGTTATGCTCTCTTATCTGAGATCCACAGATTCTCAATATATTGGTGCATAATTAGTACATTTTTTTTGCCAACTCTACGTTTTTATGAAGTTATCATGTGCTCTCACTGTCGAACATCCAAGTGCATTGTGATGATTTCCGAATATGTTTAAGCATTTCGTCCTACTATTAGTTTATGTGTTATTTTCTATGTCCACTATGGACAGTTTCAATAGTCCAGATTTTTCTATCCATAGTTTAGAAAGTTTGCTATTTGAGGCTCTTTTTTCGAGTTCATACTTGTTAAACTTAAACGCATGGCATATGACATTTCAACTGCATTCGCTTGTGCTCTTAGCCACACAAGCAGGACTTTTTTTTTTGTTCATACTTCATATTTCATATGATACAATCATAAAGCTCACATTGATAGATAACTAATTATTCAAAGGTGGCAGCTGTAGAGAATTCCGAACTTCAGAAGGGTACAACAAAAGGAACTTACACTGTGGATGTTAAGAGTCCTGCAAGCTTTGGAGCTGAGAGCATTCTTGAGTTAGTTGCTTGTGGAATCACAGTCACTGATAGGTTGTAGGTGCTCATCAGATTGCTTGCTGTGTTTCTCACAAGCTGGAAAAATAGACGTGTACCTTAATTACAATACCTATACTTTGTGAGTGCCAAATCGGGAAACAAACATTTTTGCAAAGTGGGTAGCAGATGAGGCAAACAAAGAGGAAACCTCTACTTCATAACCTCTCTTTCTCATTATGTCCAAGGTCCTCCATAGCACTGAAATTCTGTCTATACTCTTGACGATACGCAGGAGGAAACCTCTACTTCAGAACCTCTCTTTCTCCACTATCGTATTGTCAAGAGTATAGTACATATAGTCACAATTTCAGGCATGGATGTAAAGTCGCAGGAGGGGGGCCTGGGATTCCATGAGCCGGCGAAGACGAAATGGGATTCTGACTGGAGCCTGAATTTCCACCTCTTCTCAGTTCCGTGGTTCATCATTATCAGCTGGTGTGTAATCCTGTTGGGACTTGTTAGTTTCTGGCTGGTTCGAAGAGCTTGGCGGCACGATAGAGCAAGGAAGATCATGCAATCTCTTGGGGCCACAACTTACCAGACCAGCGGTGGCGAGCAATGGAACAGTAGCTGCCCTATCTGCATCAATGATTTCGAAGAGGGCGAGGATATTCGTACTCTTCCATGTGGGCACCATTACAGGGCTACATGCCTGCGAAAGCAGCTCGAGACGGGCTATTTGCGATGCGGACTCTGCCGAGGAACTCTTGTCTAGAGGTGCGTCTTTCTTACATCTTCATCACTATGTCCTGCAGAATAAATCATATGTCACTCTTTGCAATGCACTGATAAGATTGCTGTAATTTTATTTATTTTGCAATGAACGTATTTCAAAATCACATGGAGTAGTTCTTTTATTACCAAATGTTTGTGCTGTTGTTCTATCATAGTATATGAATTTGACTTATGTATCTCATAGTTGCGAATGTTGTAGCATCAGTATTTGGCGTGTTGATGAGATGGCACCAGTGTCTAGCCAATGCATTCGGACCATATGGAATATGCGATAAATTTAATATATTTTAGTGTGTACCCTTCCCATAGCTAATGCAATCTGAAAAAAGGTTATCTCCTAGTTGAATGCATGTCTTTGTTTTTTGCTAACGATGTCTTGCGGTCCACTGACGGAGAGGGTAGCGATTGTTCAAACTGAACTCTGTGACTTTTCGACACCAGAGAAGGGAATCTTTTTCTGTGAGTAGTATAGAACTGATGAATCCAGTGATGATGCAATAGTTGGATCTACAGAAACCAGTGCACATTGTAGTCGGAGAAAGAGGGAATTGCATGATAAGAGTCTTTCGGTAATTGAATTGCATGATAACTCTAAGTAGATGCATCGAAAGATAGATGCATTACTTATTGAGGCTCAGGGGATGAGGGATAAGCTAGTAGCAGAATACATTGCAGATCAGCTAGTAGGCAGCACATCTTTCTTGCATCTTTATCATTGTATCCTGCCCAAATAAATCCTATGGCGTTCTTTACATTTTTTTAGATTAATAATTTATTTATGTTCGAATGAATGTATTTTACATGTAGATAATATGTTGTGTTTTATGTATGATGAAGTAGTGCTTGGACATTGTTTGCATGAAGCTCCTTCCTCTAGAATTGTGGTTTCCTTCCAGGCTAGAGAGTTCATTTTGTTATCGCTAGTTCCAAGATTGGTATTGTGTTGTGTCTTGCGAATTCGTGTCTGGGTGTACATTTTAGATGCCAATGCGTTTGGATCATATGAAATATGACATAAACCTAACATATTTTAGCATATATTTCTGTGTATATCCAGCCCATATCGAATACAATCTCAGGAAATACAAAAGTTATCTCCTAGTTGAACGCATGTCTCTGTTTTTCACTAATGATGTGCTTGCGATGCACAGTAGTCCAGTGCACACTGTAGTTGGACGATGAGGGAAGCATTACTGCATAATAAGATCCATATGTTACTAAGTAGATGCATGATAGTACTAAGTAGATGCATTAGAAGATGGATGCATTACTGCTTGAGGTTTCAGGGGATGAAGGAAAAGCTAGCATCAACAAATCAAATGTAGAACAGTTAGTATGCAGTGTATCTTTCTTGCATCTTCATCACTGTTTCCTGTCCAAATAAATGACATGTCATTCTTTGCTAATGTAGTGATAGGATTCTAGTAATATTTATGTTTTGAATGAATGTATTTTCCCCTGCAGATAATCCGCCGTTGACATCACCACTCCCATTATGATGGGACAGTGTTAAGTCTCACTGACCAAAGTTTCCGAAAACTAGTCCCACTAAATAATTTAGAGATTGCAGTAATGTCATGCTGTACTTTGTTTTCGTGATATATATGCTTGGGGTTCTTTCAATTAGTATCTGAGGGAGGAATAGTGACATGTTGTTCCAGTGACATTTAACAGTCATTTATATAATTTAGCACCGTCATTTGCTGAAGCACTCCATTTTTAGTGACATGTTGTTCTATCATTACTAGTTGAGAGGGAGAGAACTGGAAGTGCCAGCAACTTCCTTTAGCCTCTTTGGTTGCGATACCTCCATTGGCATAATAGTACCAGCAATTTCTTGGTCTGAACATCTGTTTTGCTACCGACACATTGTTTATTCTTTTGTAAAAAATAGTGGACGTGTTGATTACTCTGTAATTCAAACTGGAAGCTTACTTTTTTTTAAATAAAAAAGAGAAAAGATGGACGCTGGGTAGTGTTGTCAGGCTCCAGCTCAAAAATGAACTTGGCTGTGAACACCTGTGCATCGCGAAGCATTAATCTGAATCTCACATTCTGTGAAGTACAGCTTTGCCATCTGGCCATGTATCATATTTCCGCATTTTCAGCACAAGCTAATGTTGGGGTCTTGACATTTAGATAGCTTTTTGGACTTGTTCTACAACTACGTTGCACAGATACTTCAGAAAACTCACGTATCCGTATCGGATACTGCCGGATACGCGGATACGTATTGGATACCTGCGGATACCTATCACATACATAGCAGCTGATTTTCCAAAAAAAATATAGAAAAAACTAGACCGTTACTTCAGAGCTAGGTGGAGAAGCGACTAAGAGAGCCCTCGAGTTGTGAAGCTTTTATGCAAACAACCTATAGGTACTCCTATATGGTAGTCTTTCTGGTAAAAAATCAGTAATTTGTATATATGCTATTAGTAATTATATGTATACAAATGTATCCTCGTATCCGTGTTTTTGGAAAATAGACGTATCGGCGTATCGCGGTATCCGTATAACCGTATCCAGGCAACCTAGTTCTACAACAGTACTTGGTAGAGACCAAACTGATCTGTCATTCTGCTGTTCTGTTGCAAAATCTGTCATAGCAGTAACTTGTGAATGCAGTGTTTTGCGTAAATTTTTATTTTCTAAGATTCTTACTGTATTATTTAGTCTTGATAGTCAGTCACAAGTTCCTGCTCTTCTCTAGTTCTTGCTTTAAGAGGTTTGCCTCGCAATTATTGAATGCAGTTTGTTGGAGACAAGGTTGCATATGCACTTGCCCAGGGCTTGAAGGTGGTCACTGCGTGTGTTGGTGAGACTCTCCAGCAGCGAATGGCTGGATCGACCAAATATTTATGCTAATTTTAGGAACAGAAACCAAGAAGTTGTGGCCTGGTTGGCTGGCTCTGCTCTTTCGTCAAACTATGTTTGTTCTATGATCGATGTATCTTGTCTGTTAGCAGTCATATGCGCTAAAAATTATATGGTTGGTAGCTTGATGCAGTAACGCATGCAAGAAACAATGAAGTGACCAGTAGTAGTCAGTAATGCTTGATCTAGCTGATGAGTGAATAACGACCCCATCTCTCCTCGTCGCTCCCGCGGGCGACAGGAGAGAAACCCTAGCCGCCGGCCCTCGTCCCTCCCCCACCCCCTCCCTCTCCTCGCCGCCGCCGGATGGCGCCGCCGGCCAAAGGCCGGTTGCGGGCGGCGGCGGGGCCCTTCCTCTCCCTCACGCGGTGAGCTCGGCGCGGGCCGATACCGCTGGGTCGGGGCGTCGCGCGGCAGGGGCGTGGCGGCGCCGTTGCTGCGCGGCGGCGGCGTAGGGACCTGCGACGGCGGCGGTCCCGGCGGCTCCGGGAGGGTGGTGGCTGCCCTTGTTCCCGTGGGCGGTGGTCTGGCGCAGCGGGTGCTGTGGGGTGGCAGCTCCGATCTAGGCCCGCATGGGCCGGCTCGGGCGCCTCTCTGTGAGGCGGCTTGTGGCGGCGGTCGGCAGTGGTGGTGGTTTGGGGGTTCGGGGCGGTTGTCCCTCTCTCTGCCCCGTCCATCAGCCTGCTGCGGCACACATTCTCGCCGGAAGCCGGCCGGCGGCGAGGGGGCTGCTGGTCCGGCCACATAAAGGTGGCTGTCCTAGGATTCCAATTCGCGCCAAGATGTTGATCCGCTAGTTGTGTGTCTTCCACGATCTGGCTGGACTGTCGAGTTCCGGAAAGCTCCGCCGGCGAACTCCAAATGGACGACATGCCTGGAGATTGCCTGGATCGGGTGGAATTCGGTCGTGCGCACCCGTGTTTTTCTCTCGGCCGTTTGGTTTCGGAGGGAGCGCTTCGAGCTCTCACGGCCGTTAATATCATGGAGCATGTTTTCGTTCTATGATGCTGGCAGAGAATGACATGAAAGTCGAGATCTGGGGACTAGCTATGGTGGTTCGAGTCTGGGTGGCGATGAGGAATTGGCTTGGTGATTTGTGACTTGAAGCAACGGTATGCAAGTGGGGGCGACTACATAAGAGAAGTTCAAAGTCTTACCTCTCGTGGTGAAAACCTAAGGTCCGACCTTAATTGGTTGTGCCTGGCAATAACCTTGTTGAAGGTATTGTTTTGAGAGTGAGGATTTTCTTCGGGGTGAAAACCTAAGATCTATGATCGGGCGACGATGGCATTGGTGCTGTTTCCTTCTTGGAGGCGTCGCTTTTGGAGAAACTGAACTTCGGTGTTGTCTTGGTGGTGTTAGTGCCGTTGTTTCAAGGCATAGATTGCTCGTAGCGGGACTTTTCTTTTTTGTAATTCTTCTTTCTTTTCAGGCTGTGTGCATCCGTAGTGCCGCTAGGGCAATGCGTTGTTGCAGAGGCTGGGTGTAATTGGTATCTTCAAGATATTAATATATACTCTTTATCGAAAAGTAGTCAGTAATGCTTGTCTATACTGTTTTTTCCTGAGATTTTTCACAAAACATTGCAACACTTTTCGCTGGAGAGTTCTATAAGTTGAGTTATTTATTATTACCTATCGGGCTAACCTGTTGATGGTTCATTCTCGTCAGAGTTGGACTTATTATTTTAGTACCTGTTTATTTTCATGACGAAAATGCTTTAAAGGCCGTTGCGATCTATTGCAATGGGCTAGTGGAAAGATCAAGTACTTTGCGGCATAGCATAGCAGGATGTATTAATGTACTGCAGCCGCTTTTTGCATCGCCAAACGAGATAGCTTCTTGGCCACTGTTGCATAGCCACTTCTTGGTCACTGTTCATGTTCATTCTACAAGAATTTCATAAAAAAATTCGCTATTTCATTTTTTTATTTAACCAGGAGCATATGAGCTCAGGTTGAGAACTGGTTTTTCGCATGAAGACTTTTCCTCAAGACATATTATATATGGAAAGGAACAAAATAATATAATAACTTGAAAAATGTCTTTATTGTTGATTATAATAGTAGTACTAGTATATCGTAGTGCATAGCAGTATTAATTAGTACAACCGCCAGGTCCCCATAACTGAAGTGGTCAATCATGAAATCACTGACTTTGTAGCATTCCTGGTTGGTTACCCAACTTTGAAGGCCGGGCACTGGACCAGGACGGTAGGTTGTCTCATCTTCATTGACATATTGCATATCTTGAAATGCAGCCGAGTCTGGTCCTGGCCAGTGCCCATTGCCCATTGGCGGGCTGCGCTTTTCTCCATAAGATGTAGTATAGCCACCCCAGCTTACATAATTTGAATAGAATTTCAAACTATTGAAAAGACTTTGCGGCCAGTATCCGACGGGAGCAAACTTCGACCGGCATGAGCAAAGTGTAACCACCAATCTCCGTTGTCTTTACTCTGCGAAATGATTGAAGTACACTTGTTATATAGATGGACTTACTCAAATCGTCCTAAAATTTAAGTAAAAATACTTTCCATTCAATTATTATAAAAATGATTAATGCAGTTCTTAGTTTCCATGTAACACATACGAGCAATAATCCAACTGTTTGAATAGCCAATAGAAATTATAAACATTATAAGAAAGTTGACGTCCCTACCTTGAATATCTTGAAAGACATCTTACTTTTCCCCTTAAGTGTGTCTCCGGGAGTTATAGGAGCATGCTTGGCTAGTACAAATCCATCACACTTCAAGTCAAAGCATCCCGTTGATGAGTATCCATCAGTCTGACATTCCAGGAAAATCATGGGTTATAGAAATCCAATAGTGTATAGATCTCACAAACCTAATTTTGTTTTCCCAAGAACATGAAAGTAATCTCAACATGCTAACAACTATGTGGGATACAAATTTATTGCGCTATAACCGATGTCTCTTAGGATTAAAACGATATCTTGCAGAATGTTGTTTGGGCTTAATTCCGTGCTAGCACAATGATAGCGATGTGTAATCCCATATAAAAACAATTCTTGAAAGAGACATGATCTGAACCCTGGGATGAAAATGTGGTAATTAACTACATACCGACCATCCTATTAGGAAATGTGTTTTGTTGTCACCATAGAGAGAAGGTTGAATCTGCACAAAGTAGAAACAAAATACGTGAGAATTACCGAAAATGAATACTTTAGACACAAAAAGTTGTAACATGAGAGGACAAACTAACTTACATTCCATCCAACTTGTATAATATTTAGAGTATCAATATGAGGATACTCGTAATTACCGACCATGACTGCAGAACTTATTTGTCCGTCATTGGCACTCAGTGATTCGTAAACATCGAAAGTTGCAATGGCGCCATAAAATTTTGTTACAACATCTGGTAATGATGTGTAACCTGCGTGCTGCAAAGAAATATCAGCATAATTAGTAGTGCCTTCCGATGGATTTCGATGAAGTCTATGTCATATTTGTCAGTTGTCTTTGGAAATGCATTAGATAACGATATGCCAACATGAAAGTAGAGAGAAATTATACTCTAGTAGTAGTTTGAACATTAAAAAAATTCCTTGGTGTTACTAGGATTCAGACGAATATCTAAGGTAGCAAACGTTTTGATATGGAAAAATGATGTTGAACCATGGAGACCATTGAATGAAGAAACTCAAAATTTATACTTAGTTGGCCAAAGTTTTTTTTTTCAAGAGTATTGGCCAAAGGTTTTATATGTTTATTATATAAATCAAATTTCCATGTCCCGATAAGTTCTCAATAAGAATTTTCTTTTTGCTAAGCTCTCATCAGAAATAACATAGGTACAAAAATAAATCTTAACATGATATATATGATATAAGAATGTACCATCGAGAGGACTGAACTTACATGGTCGAACCTCTTGTTATCTAGTGGTTCAACTTCGGTTGATACTACGCTCCCATTGGAGGATGCCCTAGTCTTGAATTGCATCTCTCCCCAAAGATAAGGTCTGTGACACCATCCCGTGGAAACATTATCAAGGCTACATATAACAATTAGCAAGAAGATGCTCACAAGTTTTGCCATTTTCTCAAGAAGGAATGTGAAGGCTTGTACTACCCTCAAAGGCGGATACCATAGAATCCGAGTAAACAGTTTATATAGGGGAGGGGGGGGGGGAGGAAATACATTTTTTACATACATGTAAATAGTCTTGGAAGAAACAATTATGTACGACATTTACTGTGCTAGCTGGCTGTGATATACTCCTTTATGGTGGAAATTGAATGGTATGTCCTAATGTCCTATACATTATGAAAAATTATTGACACAGCTGTATATACACAGATATATATTTCCGGCTAAACTTTATTATGTTTAATATATGTTATGGAAATACATTTTTTACATACATGTAAATAGTCTTGGAAGAAACAATTATGTACGACATTTACTGTGCTAGCTGGCTGTGATATACTCCTTTATGGTGGAAATTGAATGGTATGTCCTAATGTCCTATACATTATGAAAAATTATTGACACAGCTGTATATACACAGATATATATTTCCGGCTAAACTTTATTATGTTTAATATATGTTATGGAAATGCAATATTGCTTGCCATTTACAGATACAGCTGTATTGCATGCAGATATACTCTGTAGTTTATACTGACCACAAAAGATTTTGTGCTGGGTACAGTGAGGATAAAAGATTTTATATAGTACAGTACTATTTATCCACGTTGGCTGTAACTCATTAACTGCAGGGAAATTATTGTGACTAGCGCAGAAATTAACACAGGCTACAGTTTTTTTCTGAGCGTCTTCAGGCTCCAGCCTTAGATGATCACAGGCGGCCCAGTAAGTTTCATGGCCCACAAGGCCTAAGCCCAATTAGGAAGAGGTACTGAAGCCCTCTAAGGCCCGTGCCGTCAGTCGGGTCACCTCCAATTAGAAGAACCATGGCCGACGGCTGCGGCGGCGAAGGCGGTGGTGAGGGCGGCGGGAGCGCCGAGTGGCTGCCCATCTTCCACCGGGTGGAGGCGATGGTGAGCAAGAGCCAAGCGCAGACGGAGGTGCTCGCTCCCGACTGCGCGCGCCTGCAGTCGTTTGACAGGGTGCAGCTCCTTGTTCAAGGAGAAAGATGATGAAATCCAAATACTCGTTGAATCTGTTCAGAAGAACTTCAAGGATATCAGCGAGACACGTAAAAGATCCAGGTCTGTTGATCCAGCTGTAACTACAAGGGATAAACTGAAAAACAGTAATCCTAGGCAAACAGTGGAAGAAGATTACATTTCTCAAACAAAAACAGTGCAAAAAGATGGGCAAGGAAAAACTACTCAGAAGCGCAGGCGTGCCTCTTCAATGTCAAATGTAAGTATTTTGTGTTTCCAGTTATATGGCCAAACTCACACTGAACCATGTTTACTTTGTTTATTTGTTTAGGACTCTGTCTTCCTATATGTATCTAGTCAATGCCAGACAATGTTGTTTCCAGATGACTAAGTAAAGCAGGTTGATTAAATGTTCTTTTAATCCAGATTCAATACTTGCCTCATACTGTATCGTCATGAGCTGTTTTACTAAAATGCATCGACAAAGAAGTCTTGTTTTCATTTATAACCAAGAACCGTATTTTCATGGGTGATCTCTTTTGGCAAATAATGAAAAATACTAAGGAAAATACAATTCTAAGCATCCAAATTCTTGAAAGGCTGCATGCATGAGTTATCTGCTGTAGAAAGGCTACATATTAGCTCTACAGTGTTTGGTGTGCTTCCGCGCTACAGGTTATTGTTGGCCTCCTGAGTGTGACATTAGATGCCAGGTTGAATCCTGTTAATTTCGCATAGTTAGTTATCTGGCCAGAAGCATGAAGGATGTGTTAGATGGGCAACCTGAGCTCACCCGCCGGTCTAATGTTTTCTTGCCCATTCATTGCCAGATAGAACTCTTCAGCCATTTGTAAACCATGTTTGTCAGGAATAGCTCATTTGATGATTAATTATTGCTGGTTCTTTCTTTTTTGAGTTAGTTCTGTGTGTTTTGCTAATTAGGTTGATGATGGTGGTGAACAGAGTGGAAGTGATGAGCATGGTGATGAGCGGGATAGAAATGATGAGGATGGCGATGAGCAAGGTAGAAGTGATGTTGATGGGCAGAGTAGAAGTGATGGGCCTGATAATGAGCACCATGGATGTGATGGGGATGATGATGAGCAGACCGGAAGCGTTGAGGAAACAATAAATAATCAAGTTCAAAAGTCTCTCAGGAGGTCCCAAGCCACTTAGCACGGGCCTCGCGTCCGGCACCCTCCTCTTTCCTTCGATGATGTCCCGCATTGCCAAGATCAAGGGTTAGGTAGCACTGTGGGCAAGGGCCGGCGCGCGTGGCCTTAGAGCCGACATGGGACGTTCACGAAATACTTTTGCTTGCATGTAACTTGCCTTCTACGAGAATTGTAACCCAAACTCTCTTTTCAACAAAATGAAACGCAATGTGTCTTTTGTGTTCAAAAAACAAACAAAAAAGCATCCTGGGAGTGGAAATCTTATTTGGCTCACAGGTGCATATGAACCCATTCTTTGGAAGTACATTTCAATGTAGTGTCAAAAATTTCAGAAAAGAATAGCCACAGACATCCCTACATTTTATGTTTGCACCCAAGTCTTTGGGAAAAAGAACAGTGATATTTTTTTATTCGTCCGTGTTTGGTGATAATCAACCTGAAGATAAGCAGGCACACGCTCTCTGCAGGCTAAAATGCTTGAAGAAGTTACTCCTGAAAAAGCAGAATTCATGACATAAGTTATCAACAAGGCCAATTGATCGGCATACTTCTAAAAAAAGGCTATTTTACCAAAAGTAGTTCTAATCGACACAATTAAATGGAACGTGCTATGGAAAGTATATAATGATATCATTTGTCCCGCTACAGTGTCAATGACTATGAATTTTGTCCTGACAGTACATGAAAACTTGAGTAATGGCAAGAAAGTAGAACCTCTTTCCTTCATCCCAATCTGCATTGAGCTGGATCACAACGAGCAGGGGAAAAACAATCGTGCTTTTTCCAACGGGAAGATATCCGAATGAAAAACATTGAGCATGGTTATGATATGACTAGCTGCCCCAAAGTCTATTAATAAGTAATTAGGAACAGAAGCAAACAGCGAGCACAGAGTGTACGAATAATTTGAACACTTTTAGAACAGTTGGTCGTTCTGGTCTTTTCCTTCTCATTTGTCATGCAGCCAAGCAGTCGCCTTATTGCATTTTGAAGCAGCCAAGTATGATTTGGTTCCCTTGTGTTCTGGTGATAACTTATGTGCAAAATGGATTTTCCCGGTTCGTCATACAAGGCCAGCCTGTCCATTTATGCCAAAAAAAAAAGGATTTCCCTGGTTCCTCATACATTCCATCTCTCTTTCTCTCTCAGCTACTAATGATAGAATCCCGAACCTATCACAAAAATGGAGTGATTCAGCACGACACTTCTACAATCTATAAATTCTTCAATAACATCACTAAAGTCTATAAATTCCAGCTCTCTTCCTCGCCCAGATACTAATGAGAGAACCCCAACCATATATCACGAAAAAAAAACAGCCCGGCCAGCCCTTCTTGTTTCCGACCGCAATTTTACATGCAACGTGGAGCCAGCCGAACTAAATTGGCTCCAGAGGCCGATTTGCTGGAGTAATGAGCCTGAGAGTGGAGCTGGATGCAGTTGGACCGAGAATCCAGCCAGCCTATGGTTGTGAATTCTGAGTTGTAACTTGTGTTCAGACTAGCATCATAGTGTCATTCTGTGTTCTTTGGGTAAAAATGGAGCTAATATTTTATCTAAACTCCTAAAAGCTTGTACTAGGGCAGAAAGTTAACAGGTTTGCCATGAAAGGCCATGAGTAGGATCATATCCTGAGGTGCAAATTTTATGTTCGTTGAAATCTAGTTAAACCGTCTTACCAATCAGTTTTGGCCAGCTTCCCAAACCTAATGGACAACAACAATTGAAGTAGAGGCCATTTTCATTCTCAAACTTTGGATGATTTGATAGTGCCATAAATTCAGTGTCATAAGTATATACCAGGAGAACTTATAGGCTTATAGCCAGAGTCTACCCACTTGCAGTGGCTGTCAGTCCAATATCAGTGATTAATTGGCACCCACACAAGTTTACCTTTTGGAGAGAGCAATCTTCAGCAATTGCAGCCAGCCAGCCAGCCATGTATCAGATATATACCCTGAAAAGGCAGTTGAAACAAAATTGAAAATTCACAAACTGAGATGTGAACTTATAATCATAGGGATGTACATCAGCAAAGGAATGATATAATTGGTAAAGATAGAAAATAAAGGAAAGGATAATGCATGATAGTGTTAACCTCTCAAAAATTTGGAGTGTTAACTTTTCAAGTGATTAACAGTTCCAGGTAACTGATATCTGTTAGATCTAAAACGACTGCAGCAACACAAGATCGCGAAAGGTAGCAACTAGAACACCTAATGATCATATTCAGAGATGCATTACGGGGCATTGAAGATCCCATCGTCGCCTGCTCGTTGCAGGCGTGAAGCAGAGAGGCTGTGGGCGAGGTAGATGATCTGGAGATCCTCCCGATCCCCTCCGGTCTCCAGCGGCACTGCCCTGGCACCGCCGGGGTGTAGGCTGGTCTTCCCGTCGCTTCGCGCTTCCCTAGATCGGTAGGGCTTTAGGAGTTGTGGGGGAAGCAGCGAGCTGATCGTAAAACTGGGTTAATCGATTGCAGCCAGGCTCCCCCCCTTTTATATGGCGCAGGCGACAGGGGACCAAACCATCGAGTTGGTTTTGGTGCCCCGGGCGCGTGAGATGCGAACGAGGTGGTCACGAACGTTGGTTCGTGGGCCTCCTCCTTAACGTTATTTGACTAGAACGTTTTTGTCAATGTTTATCTCTTAAACCTGACAGGTCAACCAACATTCTCCCCCTTGATCGTTAGGTTTAACATCATTTGCCCATTCTCCATAGGAATAATAAACCAAAGTGAGGTGTTACAACAACCAATGAAATGCTATTGAACCTCAACACTTATGGCATACCAGCCTATCTTGAAATGGATAACATAATACTTATTGGGAGTGGTTCTTATTATGGTCCCTTTATTCCGGAATCATAAGGCTTCCGAGTAATCCCATGCCGGCAACATGCTCACGAAAGATTCTGGGTGGTAAGCCTTTCGTTAGCGGATCCGCAAGCATACGAGTCGTACTTATATGCTTAACATTAGTTGTTTGATCCTGGATCCTATGCATCACAACATGATACTTAATGTCAATGTGTTTGGCAGCATCACTTGACTTGTTGTTATTCGCATAGAAAACTGCGGGTTCATTATCGCAGTACAATAGAAGTGGTTTTGAAATGCTGTCGACCACTTTAAGTCCGGGAATAAAATTCTTTAGCCATATAGCCTGCCCAGTGGCCTCATAACATGCTATAAACTCTGCTTGCATCGTACATGAAGCAACTATAGTTTGTTTGGAGCTTTTCCACGATATAGCTCCTCCGACAAGTGTGAATACATAACCTGACGTGGATTTCTTACTATCCACACAACCGGCATGATATGAATAACCAATAACTTGTAGGTTATCAGACCTTCTGTACGTAAGCATGTACCCTTTTGTCTCTTGCATATAACGCAAGACTTTCTTTGCGGCCTTCCAGTGGTCTAGTCATGGATTTGATTGGAATCTGCCAAGCATCCCGGTTATAAAAGCCAAGTCAAGGCGTGTACAAACTTGTGCATACATGATGCTTCCGACAACTGAAGCATAAGGAACCGACTTCATCTGATCAGTTTCAGTTTGGTTCCTCGGACATTGAAATGTCCCAAACTTATCGCCCTTGACTATCGGGGCAGGTGAGCCGCAGCACTTATGCATATTGAATTTCTTTAGTACTCGCTCAAAGTATGCCTTTTGTGATAGTCCCAACACACCTTTAGACCTATCTCGATGAATCTCAATGCCGAGGACATATGAAGCTTCACCGAGATCTTTCATATCAAAATTGGAGGACAGAAAATTCTTGGTCTCGTGCAGCATATCCTTATCACTGCAGGCCAATAATATGTCATCCACATACAGGACTAATATAGTGAACCTACTGCCCTTAAACTTAACATAAATGCAGTTGTCCTTAACATTTTCAGTAAAACCAAAAGTTCTAATAATCTTATCAAACTTGAGGTACCACTGTCTTGAAGCTTGCTTCAAGCCATAGATGGATTTCTTCAGACGACATGCTAAATGTTCCTTTCCTTCCACAACAAAACCTCCCGGCTGAGTCATGTACACATCTTCATTAAGGTCTCCATTTAGAAATGCCGTCTTAACGTCCATTTGATGCAATTCTAGGTCGAAATGAGCTACCAGAGCCATGACGATCCTAAAACAATCTTTAGATGACACATGAGAGAAAGTCTCATTGTAATCGATTCCTTCTCTCTGTGTGAAACCTTTTGCCACAAGTCTAGCTTTGAACCTTTCGATGTTCCCTTTGGGGTCGTACTTAGTTTTGTAGATCCATTTGCAACCTACTCTTTTGGCACCATCAGGAACTTCTACTAAGTCCCAAACATCATTTGAGCCCATAGATTTCAACTCGTCTTCCATGGCGATTTGCCACTTGGACGAATTCAAACTCTTAATGGCCTCCTTGTATGAGGTTGGATCCTCCACCTTTCCTATATCATCTACATCCTCACTCATGTAGGTGATATAATCATCTGAGATGGCTTTTCTTCTTTCTCGATGTGATCTTCTCACAGGCGATGGTGGTGGAGGGGCATCATTATTATGAGGACCTTCTTCATTATCCGACTGGTGATTTTCTTCACCTTCTGGATTTCCGTTATTATTAGGTTCAGGATCACCATCAGGTTGAGGACCAGAACTGTTAGGTTCAGTCTCATCATGAGAAGTGATTCTCCTTTGCATTGGTAGAACGACCTCTTGGATAATTGGGGATGGAGCACACACCCGCTTTTCCTCAAGATCGATCTTCCTTATTTCATTAACTTCATTATCCTCAAAAAATACCGCTTGCCGGGTCTCCACGTACTTAGTGGTATGACCGGGGCAATAGAAGCGATATCCCTTTCTCCTGTGCGGGTATCCGATGAAGAAACAACTAACCGTTTTTGGATCTAACTTCTTAAGTTGTGGATTGAAAATTCTAGCTTCAGCAGGACAGCCCCACACACGTAAATAGTTCAAGCTCGGTTTCTTTCCCGTCCACATCTCGTGAGGTGTGTTCGGTGCTGACTTAGTGGGAGCAAGATTTAAAATATGTGCAGCCGTCTTCAATGCCTCCATCCATAGGCTTACCGGCAAACTTGCATGACTGAGCATGCTACGCACCATATCCAAAAGTGTGCGATTGCGGCGCTCAGCCACACCATTTTGTTGAGGTTCACCAGACATTGAATAATGGGCAACAATTCCATTCTCAGCTAGGAACTTAGCAAAAGGTTCTGGAATTTGCCCATAAGGAGCATGCCTACCGTAATACTCTCCCCCGCGATCAGATCGTACAACTTTAATTTTTTGCATTCAGTTGGTTCTCAACTTCGGCTTTGAACACTTTGAATTTGTCCAAAGCTTCCGATCGATCACGTATAGGTTAAATGTACCCATAACGGGAAACGTCATCTATGAAGGTGATGAACAAATCAAAACCATCTATAGACTTAACATTAAGAGGTCCACATATGTCAGTATGTATGAGTTCGAGGACACTCGTGGCTCTTACCGCTCCTTTCTTAATTGTTTTTGCATATTTACCTTTGATGCAATCAACACATTTGTCCGCATCAGAGAAGTCTAATGGGAGGAGTACATCATTTTTAATAAGTCTTTCCATTCTCCCCCTCGAAATGTGGCCTAAACGACAGTACCACAATTTCGAAGAAGTACTAGTACCCTTCCATTTCTTCTCAACATTTGAAACATTACTCACATGCAAAACATAATCATTCATAGATAACATATATAGTTTGCCTCGTCTGATACCGAGGCCAACATCTTTATTACAATAATTTAAAACAAATTGTTTGTTACCAAACTTGCACTCATACATGTTATCATCGAGACAAGAGACTGAAATCAAATTCCTACTTAAAGTAGGTACATAAAGAACATTATTTAAATGAAGGTGAAAGCCGGTGTGGAGCTCCAAGGTGAGTGACCCAACAGCTTCTACATCAACTTCAACTCCATTTGCAACTCTAAGTCGTCTTGCCCCGCTTGTTATGGTTTGGATCATATTTAATCCCTGCATAGAATTAGCAACGTGAGCAGTTGCACCTGAATCAATCCACCATGATGTACAAGAGAAATCAGTATATAACATTTCATCAACAAAAGTGATTTCATCTGTACCTTTCTTCATCATCCACTTGAGGTATTCAGAACAGTCCTTCCTGTAATGACCTTCCTTCTTACAGTGGAAGCACACATTATCAGTAGGTGTTGAAGACTGTCCATTATACTTTTCCTTTGCTTTAAACTTTGGCATTTCCTTCTTGAAGGTCTTCTTGGGCGACTTTGAAGGGCCTGACCCGTCATGCTTTCTCTTTAAGGAGCCAACATGAAAAGCCTGATCCTTGTTCTGCCTCATCATTCTTTCTTCTTCCTGGACAATCCGAGGGGATATCTCAGCAAGTGTCCACTTCTCCTTCATGGAATTGTAGTTGATCTTGAACCGATCGAACTCTTCGGGGAGGGACTCCAAGATCATGATGATAAGGAGGTTGTCACCGAGCTCACACTTTAGGTGCTTCAGTTTATTTGAAGCATTTATCATTCTCAGTATGTGTCCCCTAACATCACCATCATTTTTATACTTGCCAAGTAGCTTGTGAAAAAGCTCATGAGCATAAACCTTTTCGAGCCTTTGAATTGCTCCTCCAAGGCTTCCATAAATTCCTTAGCAAGTATCTTTCTTGGGGAGAGCCCCAATAATCTCAGGTGAATTGGAAGAATTCATCACGAGCATTGCAACGTGATTGGATTTGTCCCACTTCTCCATCTTGGAGTCATAAGTTTTCTTTAGTTCATCATACCCCGTAGCACCAGCAACCGGCGCCACAGGCTTATCCTCCCTTAAGGCATAATCAAACTCGTTGAAAGCCAGACATAGGTCAATTGAATTCTTCCAACGAGGAAAGTTGCTGCCGGTCAACTGCTCGACAGCATCATAACGCATCGCAGCGGAAGCTGAAATTTGACATGGACATTCATTAGTAAAATTGCATGCATATAAAATAAACATGCCATAAATTTCTATTCTATGTCAAACACCGTTGGGCAGAAATGACATGAATTAGAACAACATTAGGGGTTGACATGCATAAATAATACAACGTTGGTCAGAATTATTTTGCAGCCATAACATTCTCAAAATAAACATCAACTTTAAATCATTTAAGGAACAACATATGTGATGCTTAATTTGATAATTCAACATTAAAACATACTAAGTACTCTAAACAAAAAATCTCGCTGGTTCATTTCTGTCTAGAACAAAAGCATGTTTTTCTGATCATATTATTTTAGGCAATTATTTTCTGTTTATTACAGTGCATAAAACATGAGGTATTAACATAAAAAGTGCACTGAAAAACATAAAAGAAAACAGAAAATCGTCGGCCCAGAAAACACTGGACCGTCAACAACCTGGGCCGAAGCCCACTCTCAGATGTAGCCCAGAAGGACCCCGGCCTGATAACCTTCCCCGCGTCGATCCGAACCGTCCATGCGATTGGACGGCCGAGATTGATCGCGGCCAGAACAAAATCGGCCGAGGGCGACAGAAACCCTAACCCTAAAAAAACTGTCTCCCCAAAATTCCCGCACCCGACGAAGACGCGGCCACGCCTGGCGGCGCGAGGCGACCAAGCCCGGCGGCGCGCGGAGCGACCACGCCCGAGGCGCCCACCGGCGGCGCGAGGCACGCGTTGGTGACCACGCCCGGTGCAAGGCGCGCGAGACCGCGCGTTCCCCTTCCCTGCTTCATCCCGGCGCGGTGGCTGCGCTCGCCGGAGCAGCGTGCGACGGACCATGTCCGGCGCGCTCCTCCGTCGAGGGTGGCTACTGGTGTCGTCTCCTTGAGGGTCGGCGAGGGGGTGGTGCTGACCGGCGAGGCCGGCAGCCGTTAGGTGACGACAGGGGTAGGCGGTGCGACGGCCACCCGTGTGTGCGTCCATTCCGCATCTCGCGACGCGTCTACCCGCACGCTCCTCCGTCGGGAGGAAACGGCGGCGCGGGATCTCTGCCCTCGCCGGAGCAGCGGCTGCTCCGACGGCCCCCGGAGGGATAGGCAGCGACCCGGCGGCGTAAGGTGAGGTTCTCATCCTCCAAATTGAGCCAAAATTCATATTTAGGGTTCATAATTGCTTGCAGATGGTTCTAATTCGATACAAAATCAGCCGATCTGAGAGCTAGACATCCATAACAGGGGCTAATCCAAGGCTAAAACATTAATATAATTGCCTAAAACATGATCTTAATCACAACTAGGGTTCTAGTGCTAGCAACACAAGGCATATACCATTGTTAGATCTAAAATGACTGCAGCAGCACAAGATCGCGAAAGGTAGCAACTAGAACACCTAATGATCATATTCAGAGATGCATTACGGGGCATTGAAGATCCCATCGTCGCCTGCTCGTTGCGGTGCGTGAAGCGCAGAGGCCGTGGGCGAGGTAGATGATCTCGGAGATCCTCCCGATCCCCTCCGGTCTCCGGCGGCACCGCCTCGGCACCGCCGGGGTGTAGGCTGGTCTTCCCGTCGCTTCGCGCTTCCCTAGATCGGTAGGGCTTTAGGAGTTGTGGGGAAGCAGCGAGCTGATCGTAAACCGGGTTAATCGATTGCAGCCAGGCCCCCCCTTTTATATGGCGCAGGCGACAGGGGACCAAACCATCGAGTTGGTTTTGGTGCCCCCGATCAGGGCGCGTGAGATGCGAACGAGGTGGTCACGAACGGTTCGTGGGCCTCCTCCTTAACGTTATTTGACTAGAACGTTTTTGTCAATGTATATCTCTTAAACCTGACAGGTCAACCAACGATATCAATGCTTTGTCTCCTATCTCTGTAGCAAGAGAATTTCAGAAACCAAACACATCTGAGTTCTGCATTTCACAATGTGTGCGTAACCAAAACATGATGCTCAGAGTTCCCGGTTAAACATGACTGAAACATAATTTAACCATAAAAAAAAGTTCCCATCTGTCTCCACGCATACTAGGCTTGCAGCAAACTGATGCAAACTTGGAACTACTTCATAAGTCGTAACCATGCCAAATGGGGTGTCCTATTAAGTTCTTACAATCTCGAGCTATGTGGCACTGAAGATTATCACTTATTCTTGAACCGTCGATTAAATAAAGATATTACAGAAGGAGCAGCCCCTACCAAGCTCCGTAAAACACACTATCCCATACCCTTGTGCTGTAAATTACTAGTTGAATGCCCGTGCGTTGCTACGGCTTTTTTTTCTCTCACATTGTGTCAATACAATAGTTGTAAAAAATCACGTGAACAAACCCACAAGATATTTAGAAAAACTTATAAGATTCTAACCAGTCTAAAATATATTTAACAACCATATATTTGACATCGTTTGAATATGCAATAAGTACTCCACTAATTAACTATTTTATATTTTAAAAAATGTCCTCCTTGATACTCCTTAGAGTATGTCGTACAATGTATGAAATATTTTCGAGTGCTTTATTTTGATGGTACTTGAGCAAGCGTACCAAAAAATTCTTCCTTAGATCGATAATATTCTGCACAACAATACTTATCATTAGCATGTATAGTTTTAGTAAAAAAATAGAAAGTGCAGCGTAAAGTACCCACCGTGCATATTGGATGAACCAACTTTTTACCATTCCATGAGAACATAATATAAAAAATAAAATAACCAGACGCTTTCCTGTAGATAAATGACTCGTTATTATATTAATTACTGAAGAAATTAAAACATATGGGTTTTATTTTAGAGATACTCACATGCTTGAACTTTGCGGAATATCAGTTGGTGACGTGCGTGGCCAGAAAAATATATCGGCATCCCAACCAGGTTGTGCTAATGCAAGTGCGTCGGTTAGGTAGATTGCAATTTTTTGTAAGATCAATTTCATCTTATGCGACCGAACCATTTTACCCTCCGACGATGGAGGCATGGACCAAGGATCAATAATGTATACGAGACATTCATGCTTATCGATAGAGAACAAGTTAAAGTGTCCCGTGGATGCATAAGGGAGAAAAACCTTCAAAATGACAACCATTAGAAACACATGTAATGTGACATTGTTGGATAAGTGAATATATTTACCAAGTTGCGTGATGCGATTTTGTAGTCTATCCCAGGCCAACTATTGAACAATGTTGCTAGGGACTGTATATTTGGCTTTACTCGATATTTTTTTACCTCGTGTGGAATCCACCATCGCCGTCTGAGAAAAAAAGCTGTTTAGAAACATAGTGACAACAATGAAAATATCAGATTGTAGTAACTTACACAAAAACGTAGATCCATGTAGTGCACATCAGTCTCTGTTATCTGTAGGATCTCGTCGCATGCCACTATAGGAATTCCTAAGTTGAAGCAGCCATTGTCCATATTGAAGGAGATATGCCCTAGAGGCAATAATAAAGTGGTTATTATTTATATCTTTATGTTTATGATAAATGTTTATATATCATGCTATAATTGTATTAACCGAAACATTAGTACATGTGTGATATGTAGACAACAAGGAGTTCCTCTTAAACTAGCTTGTTGATTAATGGATGATTAGTTTCATAATCATGAACATTGGATGTTATTAATAACAAGGTTATATCATTGTATGAATGATGTAATGGACACACCCAATTAAGCGTAGCATAAGATCTCGTCATTAAGTTTTTTGCTATAAGCTTTCGATACATAGTTACCTAGTCCTTATGACCATGAGATCATGTAAATCACTTATACCGGAAAGGTACTTTGATTACACCAAACGCCACTGCGTAAATGGGTGGTTATAAAGGTGGGATTAAGTATCCGGAAAGTATGAGTTGAGGCATATGGATCAACAGTGGGATTTGTCCATCCCGATGACGGATAGATATACTCTGGGCCCTCTCGGTGGAATGTCGTCTAATGTCTTGCAAGCATATGAATGAGTTCATAAGAGACCACATACCATGGTACGAGTAAAGAGTACTTGTTAGGAGACGAGGTTGAACAAGGTATAGAGTGATACCGAAGATCAAACCTCGGACAAGTAAAATATCGCGAGACAAAGGGAATTGGTATAGTATGTGAATGGTTCATTCGATCACTAAAGTCATCGTTGAATATGTGGGAGCCATTATGGATCTCCAGATCCCGCTATTGGTTATTGGTCGGAGTGAGTACTCAACCATGTCCGCATAGTTCACGAACCGTAGGGTGACACACTTAAAGTTGGATGTTGAAATGGTAGTACTTGAATATGGAATGGAGTTTGAATATTTGTTCGGAGTCCCGGATGAGATCCCGGACATCACGAGGAGTTCCGGAATGGTCCGGAGAATAAGATTCATATATAGGATGTCATTTTATGTGAATTAAAATGTCGCGGAAGGTTCTATGGAAGGTTCTAGAAAAGTCCGGAAGAAACCACCAAGGAAGGTGGAGTCCACATGGGACTCCACCTCCATGGCCGGCCAACCCTAGTGGGGGAGGAGTCCCAAGTGGACTCCCCCTTAGGGGGCCGGCCACCCCCCATATGGGAGGTGGAAACCCCACCTTTGGTGGGAGTCCTAGTTGGGCTAGGTTTTCCCCTCTTATGGAAGGTTTTTGGTTCGGGTCTTATTCGAAGACTTGGACACCAACACTTGGGGATCCACCTATATAATGAGGGGCCAAGGGAGGGGGCCGGCCACCCTAAGCACCACAAGGTGGCCGCACCACTAGATGGCCGGCGCCCCCTCCCAAACCCTAGCCGCCCCCTCTCTCCTCTATAGTTCCCGCACGCTTAGCGAAGCTCCGCCGGACTTCTCCACCACCACCGACACCACGCCGTCGTGCTGTCGGATTCAAGAGGAGCTATTACTTCCGCTGCCCGCTGGAACGGGGAGGTGGACGTCGTCTTCATCAACAACCGAACGTGTGACCGAGTACGGAGGTGCTGCCCGTTCGTGGCGCCGGAAGCGATCGTGATCAAGATCTTCTACGCGCTTTTGCAAGCGGCAAGTGAACGTCTACCGCAGCAACAAGAGCCTACTCTTGTAGGCTTTGGAATCTCTTCAAGGGTGAGACTCGATAATCCCCTCGTTGCTACCATCTTCTAGATTGCATCTTGGCTTGGATTTCGTGTTCGCGGTAGGAAAATTTTTGTTTTCTATGCAACGTTCTCCTACAGTGGTATCAGAGCCAGGTTTATGCATAGATGGTTGCACGAGTAGAACACAATGGTTTTGTGGGCGTTGATACTCTTGTTATCTTTAGTTTGAGTACTTTGCATCTTTGTGGCATAGTGGGATGAAGCGGCTCGGACTAACTTTACATGACCGCGTTCATGAGACTTGTTCCTCGTTCGACATGCAACTTGTATTGCATAAGAGGCTTTGCGGGTGTCTCGTCTCTCCTACTATAGTGAAGATTCAATTTACTCTTCTATTGACAACATTAGTATCACCGTTGTGGTTCATGTTCGTAGGTAGATTAGATCTTACTCGAAAACCCTAAACCACGTAAAATATGCAAACCAAATTAGAGACGTCTAACTTGTTTTTGCAGGGTTTGGTGATGTGATATGGCCATGATATGATGATGAATATGTATGAGATGATCATTATTGTATTATGGCAACCGGCAGGAGCCTTATGGTTGTCTTTAATTTTCATGTTGAGTAGTATTTCAAAGTAGTTGTAATAGTTGCTACATGAGGTGAACAACCATGAAGACGGCGCCATGAATCTTGACGCTACGCCGATGATGATGGAGATCATGCCCGTTGATGATGGAGATCATGTCCGTGCTTTGGAGATGAAGATCGAAAGCGCAAAGACAAAAGGGCCATATCATATCACATATGAATTGCATGTGATGTTAATCCTTTATGCATCTTATTTTGCTTAGATCGTGATGGTAGCATTATAAGATGATCCCTTACATAAATATCAAGATAATAAAGTGTTCTCCCCTCGTATGCACCGTTGCCAAGTTTCGTCGTTTCGAAGCATCTCGTGATGATCGGATGTGATAGACTCAACGTTCATATACAACGGGTGTAAGCCATGTTGCACACGCAGAATACTTGGGTTTGCTTGACGAGCCTAGCATGTACAGACATGGCCTCGGGACAACGGAAACCGAAAGGTTGAACACGAGTCATATGGATGATATGATCAACATGTTGATGTTCACCATTGAAGCTACATCATCTCACGTGATGATCGGTTTTGGTGTAGTGGATTTGGATCGTGTACCACTAAACAACTATGAGGGATGTTGTATTAAGTGGGAGTTCATTAGTAATTAGATTAAAACATGAACTAATTATCATAAACATAGTCTGAGTAGTATTTTGAATTAATTTGTAGTATTGGCATCCGTTTTTCTACCATGCGCTAGTCTTGTTATTGAGATAGAAATACTGTTAAAATCTAACAATAAACTTTACGGATTGGTACCGTATTGTTAAAGAATCAAGAAATGATTAAGTCCTATTGCAAACTTTTAGTAAACCTCACATTGTTGATTCAGAGAGCTATGGTTTCAATTAGTACCTAAAGTTATCTTGTCTCCGTGAAACTTGAAATTCAAATCTGTTTGAAAAGTAAGGAGCTGAAAATTTAGTTTTCGAAATAATCAAGGTATGAGATATATGTGATATCTAAAACCTTATTGCAAGATGATAGAATATAAATTTGGTGAGACTACATAAACTCATAAGTTTTATGGGAATGTATGAAGGTTTAAGACGCCATGCGTCACAATCCTCCAACTATTGGGGCACTAATAATATTCGCATATCCATGAAGTGACCATCCTTAATATGCACCGTTGCTAAGACTCGTCGTTTCGAAGCATCACGTGATGATCGGGTGTGATAGATTCTACGTGTGCATACAACGGGTGCAAGCTAGATTTGCACATGCAAATACCAAGGTTAAAACTTTACGAGCCTAGCATGTACAGACATGGTCTCGGAAAGTCGTCATGATATGATGGATAAAATTATGAGTGAAATTGTTCATCATATTACAAAGTTACCAATATTGAAATCTGGAACACTTGTCATATGATGATCAACTTCAAAGTAAGAACCTCAAGGTTATTGGTATTTGACCAACAAACCTAGAAGTTAATGATGTTGAAGTGTTTTTCTGAATAATGAGGAAAGCTAAAAGAGAAACTGCAAAAGATATTTTGGCAAAAAGAAAAGAAAAGACTAGAAAGTCTAGCTCAGGTATATATAAATGATATACATGTTATGGTTGTATTCCTAGTTAAGTCACACTATGAAATTCTTGGGTATTAGTACTATATTGGTTGGTATGAAGTGTCATACAAAACAACGCAATACAAGAATACAATGGCCTAAGTGATCGACAAGGAATATGATAGGAATGCACGTCTGGAACAAAATAAAGTGTTATTATGTTCATCGTTGGCATTCTATCTAGCCCTTAGAATTTATAATAAAGAACTTAATAATTGTTATTTTGATCTGGTCAAATGAAAACAATGAGTTGTTCAAATTATGACATTATTCCATGTACGATGGATAAGTTATTATAAATCTTAATGGTGAAACACACATACATAACACTGACGCTAAAATGCCATAAGGCAAATGATTTGAATTCCACTTATTTGTGGAACCGCCATTTAGGTCATGTTAGAAATAAACGCATGAAGGAACTCCATGTAAATGGATTTTTGGAGTCATTTGATTTTTGAATCATTTGGCGCTTGCAAATCTTTTCTAAAAGAGAATGACTAAAATACCGTTTATAGGCCAAGAGTTGAACGGGCAACTAACTTAGTGAAAACATACATGATGATGTATGTGGTTCACTGGACATAGTTGTGTGCGGGAGATTCTTCTACTTCATGAAAACTTTCAACAATGAATTGAGTATATATATGTGAATATATTCAATAAGGAAGAAGTTTGAAACATTTGAATGGATTCAAATAAATTTCAGCATGAAGTGGAAATCATCGTAATAGAAAAGTCAAATATCTATGATTGGATCATGGTGGAAATATTTGAATTACGAGTTTTAGCGAACATCTAAGAGAGTTATGAAATTGTTCTACAACTCACATTTCTTGGAGTATCATAATGATGATATAGTATCCAAGATATGTATCCAAACCTTGTTGGATTAATGATGAGATAAAAATATTATGACGCCATTATATTTTTGTGGATTATGCTTTAGTGACTACCGCTTTTACACTAAATAGAGCATCATCATGATCCGTTGAAATGACACCATACGAGTTATGGCATAGGTAAGAAACCTGATAGTCTTTTCTTAAATTTTGGTATGCATAGCATAAGTAAATAAGTTTACAACCAAAATTGGATGAATGTCTTTGTTGGTTATCCCAGAGATTTGATTGGGAATTCTTCCCACGAGACAAAGACAAAAGTGTTTGTCAATGTTTCTTATTTCCGAGAAATTGTTTCTAGTGAAGTATTTGAGTGGGAGGACAATATAATTTGATAAGGTTTATGAACCTGAGCATAATGATCAGAGTAGCGCAGCATCGGAATTGGTTTCGAAAGCGGCCACGACGATCATGGCTCCCATGACTAAAAAGTGTTTTAGCCATGGAGATCGAAGCACATATTGAACCTTGTAGGTATGGTTTACTTTGTGATCAAATAAATGATTTGTGAACAAAGGATTGATTTTGAACAATGATAAACCAACTACAAACAAAGAAGTTATGATGGGCCCTGACTCCGTTAAAATGGCCATGCGCCATGAAATCCATAATAGATGAATACTTTTTGAAAGTAAATGGATCTATAGACTTGGATGAGATATCCTTGAAGAAGCTCGACTTGTCGAAAAATTGTTTACGACAAAGTTCAAAGAGTTGACTACGATAAGATTAGATCTTCCGTAGAAATGCTTATAGTCTATATGGATTATTCTAGTAGGATGGCAAAATACATTACTTGTCAGAAGTATGTATTAAAGGTGTATACAAGATACAACCAAGAGTTTTGCTGGTCCGTGAAATATTAGATAGGTATACAAACTTCAATTTGATGAAGTGAGTATCGCGGAGTTTGAATCTTCGCCAGATGAAATAGTCAAAGAGTTTTTGATTTCATCAGAGACGATGAAGAGGCTTGCATTTGCAAGAAATTAAGTGGGAGCGCTGAGACATATTTATAATACTTATGTAAATGACATATAGTTGGTTATAAATGATGTTATTATATACTTGATTAAAAGGTTTCATTGAGAAATTAACTTCAATGAAAAGATATGGACTGAAACAAATTTAGTGTCAAGATCTATGAAGATAGATTGAAACACAAAATAAGTTTAAGTCAAAGTACATAGAATGGATATTGAAATAGTTCAATATAGAAATATTAAGAAGATGTTCTTGTCATGTGAAGTTTTAACAAGACTTGAGTGTATATGACACTCAATGAGTAAAAACACATGAGTGATTATAGATCACGAATAATATGTACACAATCAGATATCCTATGCTCTAAGAGTGTTATGAGCATGATTCATGTGATGATCACTGAAAAACAAGTAAGAATATTCTTGAGTACTTAAGAAGAACCAAGTATATATATATAGTTTTATATGGAGAAATGACAAAACAAATCGTTGTAAGGTGTTGCACCGATACTAATTTTGTCACATATGAAAATAAAATTTCAAATCTCAAATTAGACTAAGTGTTGTTTAAAAGGTAGCACAATGAGCTAGAAGTTGTCTATGCTAGATTTAGAAGAGTTCTAAATATTGTGACGGATTCTACAAAAGAAGGCAGAGTATGTCATTGTTTTGACAATGACAAAGGATGTTAAGTCAAGAAGTTCTTTGAGAACTTGGTGTAGTTCCGATAGTGTCCGAACTTTGAAACTATATTGTGTGTGACAATATTAGTGACATATTTCAGACCGCGGAATTAAGGTTCCACCAGAAGACCAAACATATTTAATGCCGACTCATTTGGAAATGAGTGATGCGTTGAGACGCAAATGAATTACAAAATACTTACGTTTCTGAACGTGTCAGATCCGTTGACTAAAACCTCTCCCGTAAGCAAAACATGATAAAGCACCGGAAGGCCAAGGTGTTATATCTTTACAAATGTAAACTAGATTATTGACTCTAGTGCAAGTGGGAGACTCGAAGGAGATATGCCCTAGAGGCAATAATAAAGTGGTTATTATTTATATCTTTATGTTTATGATAAATGTTTATATATCATGCTATAATTGTATTAACCGAAACATTAGTACATGTGTGATATGTAGACAACAAGGAGTCCCTAGTATGCCTCTTAAACTAGCTTGTTGATTAATGGATGATTAGTTTCATAATCATGAACATTGGATGTTATTAATAACAAGGTTATATCATTGTATGAATGATGTAATGGACACACCCAATTAAGCGTAGCATAAGATCTCGTCATTAAGTTTTTTGCTATAAGCTTTCGATACATAGTTACCTAGTCCTTATGACCATGAGATCATGTAAATCACTTATACCGGAAAGGTACTTTGATTACACCAAACGCCACTCGCGTAAATGGGTGGTTATAAAGGTGGGATTAAGTATCCGGAAAGTATGAGTTGAGGCATATGGATCAACAAGTGGGATTTGTCCATCCCGATGACGGATAGATATACTCGGGCCCTCTCGGTGGAATGTCGTCTAATGTCTTGCAAGCATATGAATGAGTTCATAAGAGACCACATACCACGGTACGAGTAAAGAGTACTTGTTAGGAGACGAGGTTGAACAAGGTATAGAGTGATACCGAAGATCAAACCTCGGACAAGTAAAATATCGCGAGACAAAGGGAATTGGTATAGTATGTGAATGGTTCATTCGATCACTAAAGTCATCGTTGAATATGTGGGAGCCATTATGGATCTCCGGATCCCGCTATTGGTTATTGGTCGGAGTGAGTACTCAACCATGTCCGCATAGTTCACGAACCGTAGGGTGACACACTTAAAGTTGGATGTTGAAATGGTAGTACTTGAATATGGAATGGAGTTCGAATATTTGTTCGGAGTCCCGGATGAGATCCCGGACATCACGAGGAGTTCCGGAATGGTCCGGAGAATAGGATTCATATATAGGATGTCATTTTATGTGAATTAAAATGTCGCGGAAGGTTCTATGGAAGGTTCTAGAAGGTTCTAGAAAAGTCCGGAAGAAACCACCAAGGAAGGTGGAGTCCACATGGGACTCCACCTCCATCGCCGGCCAACCCTAGTGGGGGAGGAGTCCCAAGTGGACTCCCCCTTAGGGGGCCGACCACCCCCCCATATGGGAGGTGGAAACCCCACCTTTGGTGGGAGTCCTAGTTGGGCTAGGTTTTCCCCTCTTATGGAAGGTTTTTGGTTCGGGTCTTATTCGAAGACTTGGACACCAACACTTGGGGATCCACCTATATAATGAGGGGCCAAGGGAGGGGGCCGGCCACCCTAAGCACCACAAGGTGGCCGCACCATTAGATGGCCGGCGCCCCCCTCCCAAACCCTAGCCGCCCCCTCTCTCCTCTATAGTTCCCGCACGCTTAGCGAAGCTCCGCCGGACTTCTCCACCACCACCGACACCACACCGTCGTGCTGTCGGATTCAAGAGGAGCTATTACTTCCGCTGCCCACTGGAACGGGGAGGTGGACGTCGTCTTCATCAACAACCGAACGTGTGACCGAGTACGGAGGTGTTGCCCGTTCGTGGCGCCGGAAGCGATCGTGATCAAGATCTTCTACGCGCTTTTGCAAGCGGCAAGTGAACGTCTACCGCAGCAACAAGAGCCTACTCTTGTAGGCTTTGGAATCTCTTCAAGGGTGAGACTCGATAATCCCCTCGTTGCTACCATCTTCTAGATTGCATCTTGGCTTAGATTTCGTGTTCGCGGTAGGAAAATTTTTGTTTTCTATGCAACGTTCTCCTACACATATATTGGTCCATCCTAAGTATTTTCTGGATTTTCTTAAAACTCAAGCCTATTGGATATGGTTTGGAGCTCCGCACCAATTCCTGCCTGTGAGGAAAATGTTAAAAATGATAAAACCATAACAATGCATATTATCGTATTTTTTCAACATACTGCTTACGTACTCCAATAATTTGGGGTCTTAAATCGATATGATGTGTTGGAAGAACTCGTCAACTAACTTGTGTGGGTTTGTGGGTATGATGTGGACTTTATCACTCAAGTTTAGTTGCTTCGGACCCTCCATAATCATGCAATCAGAAGTAGACACATTTTGTTCATTGGTAGGTTTATAGTATATTGGCTTTCCTTTTATCTTATTCAATTCGAACTCCACCAGTACAACGATTAATTTTTAGCGAAATTCTTTCATATCCTTCTGCAAAATATAATATTTAAAAACATCTCCTTAAGACAACTTTTGAATAAATGGGTACCTAGTGTTCATAATTGCGATGTCTAGGCACTAAGTCTTGTGATAATAAGATTGTGTGTACATGAATTTGCTGACATACACCACCAGTCCAATTACATCTACAAATGTAATCACATAACCAAGTCACAAATATGATAGTTTATCGGTATGAAATTAGTGAAAAAATACAAAGTACATGCGAGCATTCTGTTCTGAACGCCATAAACTGTCCTAAAGTCCATGAACTACGAAGGTAGCCGAGGGACAACTGTGTGCGCCCTAGGTAGGTGTATCTCAGTTGGACCACGTAATATGATAAAAAAAAGTTTGACGGTATGGCTAAGGCTACAGGTATTGGCATTTCTGCCGGCTCAAACCCCACATTCTTGAAAAAATAGATACTTCCTACTTGTAGCTCGTTATTGAAACGATCCAGGAACTCTTCATACGCGAACGCCTCCATTTTTGTCCCCTATAAAATAAAGCCAGGTCATGTCTCAGATAGTTCGTTAATTCACTAACTTTAATAGTAAATAATAGAATTGGTCGTGCAAAACTTCCTACTCTAGTGTCTGCTAGTATGGCACGGAGAAACCGCCCGCTTCTCCTCGTTTGTATTGTGCGTGCTGATAAAACCTTAGCTGTTATCTCCCATCCTCTGAAGTGAACGTGCATGTCTTCAACATCATCAAATGTTACATGCCTGAATGGTTGAATGGACAGATACAATGAGCTATAAAAACGTGTGATGTATATAAGTAGCCGCATGAATAAATTCTTGCCTGGGGATTGCCAGCAATGCAATAACGGGAGCAGGTATGATAGGCGGTGATGCCATGACTCTCCTATTGTTGCTCAGGTTGTATGGGATAACCATGATTTGGCGAGGCTGGATCTGATTTTTAACATGGCCGCGGGGGTACATTATATAGGTACCAGAACTATGGCCACAGGCGGGAAGCCAAAATTATAATTTTTAGGCTTTGGCGGTACTACTACTCTTTTTCCTGATACCAAAAAGAAAGAAATCAAATCGTTAGAGAGAATAGCATCTTAAAAAATCAGGACATTCCTTCCGAGGGGTAAATAATAATGGCAATTAATATTTTTGTCTGTATGACGAAATCAATAAATATTATGTGCGAGATACCTGCCTTTCTATGATCCCATCAGCGTGAGGAAATTATTAACGCCAAATATGAAATTGATTTTGGTGACATTTGTTTGGCTAAGTTGCCACTAATATGTGGGAGATCCATATCTTTATATGACGCCATCAGCTTGAGATGAATCTGGAGACCAAGCATTAAATTGATCTAGTTAACAAGTTCCGAATAACAGCATGCTGACGTACGAGAGCTATCTGCTTGAAAAATATCATGAATACCAAATATTAGATTTGTATGGCCGACAAGTCCCAAATATTTACATGACGTTATAAGTTAGAGAAATAACAGGAACAGTAATATTTAATTTGTTTGGGCGTCATTTCTTTTATAAAATTCTAAAATATATTGTGTGATATTTTTGTCCTTCACGGACACAATCATCAACAGGATAAAAATCAGGAACAGTAAATAACAAATGATTTGGGTGACAATTATTTTGTCAAGATTCATATAATTCAGTGACATGAGAAATACGTCCTCTACTGGAGTAGTCTTTTAGTTTTCCAAAGTCTGTATTGTTGGACGTGGACTTAATTTTGGTTCCCTGTTCCATCTAGTTGATGTTTATTCTCATAAATTAACAGAACTTACTTCAGCTATTTTCATTGTATGTTAAAAAATAATGAATGAATAATCAAAATGATACAAACTTCAATATCTGTAATAAAGATAAAGATTATACATAAAATGACAATCAGAGGAAAATAAACATCTCGGTTCACTCTAATGACATTTGAACTAAAACTTCATTATCAGAGAGAGACAATCACTCTAGTTTTTATATTTATTATTATTTCGGACTTCCAAATCTCCTATGAATCATAAACAAAGCACTTCATTAGAATTCAGAAGTGAAGACTGTCAGCCATATCGGTCATGTAAACAGAAGAAAATTATTGGGGGTAAACTACCGAAGTGATGAGCAAGTGCAAATCCAAATACTATAAACCTGACCAAAATAACTTGTGTAGTCAAAATGATCTCTACTCAACACGATTGATTTAGAAGCAATACATACCTGAACAGGACAATTGCGATGCTTAACTGTGAAAAATCAAGATAATAGTATCGTTGAGTTATGGAGGTGGTCATAGAGCAAGGCACTAATTGATCTGGGGCGGCTTAGCTTTATAGGCGTTCGTCCATTAAATTTGAGATCTGATTGGCAGATCCAAATCTCTTCAAACGTGGAAGGTTGAGATATCATACTGCAGTTACGTTATAAACTTTCCTTGCAAATCTTCTTGCAATAAAATCGTTTCTGCCAGCGTGCAATAAAAACCTTAGGAGGCTACCCTTCATCTGTGGCTAATTGATTGACCATAGATTGACCACGTAGTTAACATGTACTCATGTTGGATATTTTAGGGAGAGAGGGTGAGCTAATTGGAGTTAATGGTCTAAGTGCAAATGTTTACAGGATTTTTTTTTGAAAGCCACACGTTTACAGGATTTAATAAGCTACCAGAAGCAAGAAAACTCGAATTTATATCTTCTTCGGCTCCCCTTGGTCCTCGATTATGGCAGCAGCTGCTGATCCATCTCTATATCTTGCCATACTTGCCGCGAGAAGGGACAGGCGACGAAGATATACAAACAAAACATGCATGTGCACCAGAAAATACAAACGGAACCAACACCTAGACGCACATGCCCATCAGCAATGAATTGTAGATATCGCTGCTTCGGACACAGAAATAGTTTCTCATTGTTTCATGTTCTTCCTAGACGAATGGCTAGCACAATATTTCTATGCCAACTAGTACAAATGCCCGTGCGTTGCCACGGGACGCAAATTTCATTTCTAAATGCACATATATAATATTTCCTTACAGAATACACATTTATTCTAGCAAAGAACTTCAATGGAATCAACTTTGTCCACACTATGATTCAACTCTAATCACCGACTCATTGTAGGCACACATGTTCACAAAAGATGCAAGAAACTTGAAATCCATCGGCGAAAATATTGTTATATTTTTCGACCAAGTAGTCACATAAAAATTCCTTGCCGCTCTCAAGCTTCTCTCTTCACTGTCATTCACGGTGACACGGCGAGCACAAACCTTCCAGGCCTCCCCGCCGCCAGCAAGAATACCATCCCCTCCCTTCGCTGGTGCGGCGAAGACCTCCTCATCCCCTGCCTCTCGGCATTTCCCACGGAAATCGCTCACTTCCCCACCTACCGACCTATGCATCGACGACCGCCCCTTCCCCTGCGTCCCCGCCGAAGAAGGTGGAGGCGCGGAACTCATCTCCATCGGAACCTAGGCATCTATCACTGCGCGCGCCATGGAGGGCTCCGCTGCTGCTTCCAGAGTCGATGGTCGATCCCCTCGCCACTTTGCCTGCAGATGTAGGAGGCAATCTTCGGGCCATGGCCCGAGTGGGCGCCGTTCTGGCCCGGGACTCCTACTCTGTGCCATCCCAGCCCGCTGGCGCCGACCTGAGCATCCTTGAGCTCGGCGCAGAGGGATTGGGGTGCTGCCGTCCCATGGGTTCGTCGGCAACAAGGAGCGACGCTGGTCTTCCCACGCTCCTGCAATAAGGAGCGCCGCTGCAACCACCGATGGGTAAATTGGATAGGTTCAGACATAAAATGTGTCCAAATATTGGGAAAATTGGGTCTATTCCATTAAAAGATCCGCTCTTTTGGTTTATAACATCAAAAGCTTCTTGTTTAGGTTTGTACCACCCAAAGATTGCAGCGTTATTGGTTTCGGCCATTCCATCTGCTTCCATTAGAAAGACCTTTATTTTGGCCGGTTAATTAATTTAACTACCCCTCTGGCCAAAACCAATAATCTGAATGCTTCCTTAGCTCTGTTCTTCATCGTGAACTGAACCCACGAGCAGAGTCCACAGGAGAAACGCCGGCCACCCCATAGCCTTCTCGACGGTGACTACCACATCCCCGGAGCCCGGCGGAGGATCTCCTTGGTGGCATGCCTCCATCCCTACCGAATCGCGGTCACGGAGGCATGGAACTAAGCAGCCTGTCCAGCCGCCCGAAACCCTAGCCGGAGCGGCCTGCGAGCTCGCCGACGCGGCCGGCCGCCGCCGCCACACTTCGCCCGGCCGAGCGCTATTTCCGTCTGCGGCACGACCCTGAAGCCCGCGACGCCCAGGCTCCCCGTGCTCGTCCCCAACTGCTCTAGATGCAATTTTTCTCCACTGGTCTTTTCTTATTTCTGAGGAATGATGAGAATATTTCCATGGAAAATGTCTTCTTACAGCTACAACTTGAGGAGTTAGACATTAATATTAGCATGCTCTCCACACATTTGTCATTTTAAGCCCTAGGTGAAGGTCTGCATGAATATTGAGGAGCCTGATGAACATTGGGAAGAATTCAGTTGGTTGTTTCCTCCTCGAAATAGGCTTTCGCCCCGCTATATTAATATAGCACACCACCGATACAACATAGGATGCATTGCTGGGGCAAACAGCGCAAAGCAAGCCCAAAAGAAAACACACAAGAAAGAAAAGAGAAACTAATGCCGAAAGGGTCGGATCAACGAAAACGGAGATGCCTCGCGCCCACCGGATAATGCCCCACCACGCTCCTAGCACTCTGAATCATCACACCAAACTTCGGTACGAGCAGAGTTGAGTATGAATCATGCTAGCAAGCAGTAGCAACCTGACATGCCGACAAGACCTGTGCATCAGCCACTGGACTGGAGGCTGCATCTCAAATGATGCACATAATGGAGCTCATAAAAATTTCAAAGGCAATATTTTGATAAGCGAAATGATGGGTTATGCACATGTTGAGTAATGGTAAGAAAACATACATTTGCTCATAAGTAAGAAATAAACTGGTCTTGTTAAAACAGGGCACTATTGCTTATGTGTCAGAAGAAACAGAAGCACCCATGGGAAGGTAGAGTAAAAGTGGCGTTTTGGGGCTCAAGCTTCACGTAGCTCATTCTTTTTGAAAAATTCGAAAACCCTGTTTGAAGTTTCAACAAAATCTGAAAACAAATCTGCAAGTAGTTACGGATGTATCCTACAATTGTAAAAAATACGAATACGAAATACCTTATATTTTGGGCTATAACAAATGACAAATGTGTAGATCTAAACATCTAATATAGTGAATAGTACACATTTTGAAAGTCCGAAAATTTGTCAGAACTTGTCATTTTGGTCTATCCCGAAGTATAAGGTATTTATCATTGAGGTTTTGAATGATTGTAGAATACCATCGTTAGCTACATCCATAATTTTTTGGGAATATTTTTGAAACCTTAAAACGTGGATTTCAAATTTTTTCCAAAAATCGAGCTACATGGAGCTCGATCTCCAAAGAGAGTTGCAGCTAACTATTTAAGCGGATATTGCAAAATGTCGCCTCAAGTATTGGTACATTGTATGAGGTCTGGATAAGTTGATGAGTTAATACCTCAGGGAGTTCTATATATTCATTAGGAGATATTTGAAGAAATTGATCTACATCTGTTTGCCCGATGCACCATTCAAAGACCTCTTCACTGTTGTCTACAATGGTCAAGTGCATCTGAAAGCCACGCGTGCATCAATTCTGGCAGGTGACTTCAACAACGCAGTCCATCTGGTTATTCATTCACAACATAACCACATATATTTTTGGAATAGTAACTTTAAACTGTTGCAATCGATGTGGTCAAGTCCGAACATGACATATCTGTATATATCAAATAAAATAAGGATGTTAGCAAATAATAATGGCTATAGTTGAAGAAATGCAGTCAAATTCTAAGACACACCAGTAAAGGTAGGTATCCAATTCCTCGAAATAAAGGGTATCTAAGACTAATCTTATTTGTTTTGACATATTGGTTGTTTTCTTAAGTATTGTCAACATCTTAACACAATGACAGGAAAAATATATATTCTGAAAAACTATTTGAGTTTTTTATTGTGGTAAACTGAACATGTTAAGTTACATATATACTGATGTTAGGTTTCACGCATTATATAACTCAACACAAATCAAAGCTTCAGGAGAATCAACGGTGAGAGGCTAAGCTGATAAGTATGGTTTCACGGATTATATAACTCGACACAATTCAAAGCTTGAGCAGAATCAACAGTGAGAGGCTAAGGTGATAAGTATTCATACTGCAAGCAACACAATGACAGAAAAAAGTTATCTTCTGAAACTGAACTCTAACGAATGAAGATAAGGCTACATACTCGAAATGGATATTTTTTGAAGTCAACTGAACCATGCAAATCATGTGGTAATGTTACACGTGACAGCCGAGCTTCTAGTCTCCTTACACGGGTTTGAAATTCATCCACTGTCCCCAACCCAACATGAAGCCAAGATTCTAATCACCAACAAGCATGAATCTTATCTTCCAATCTGCCAAATCTCGCTCTAAAGGAAGAATGAGGGTGAGAGGAAGGAGTGTACCAAAACCTATCTAAAGAATATCATACATGGGAGCTATCACTTTTGGTCTGCGCCCAAGTGTCACCCGTGCGTCCATACAAACCAGGTTGTGATGTGTGAAGTCAGCTTTAATAAATACCCGTTATTACCAAGGTTACTTTTCTTCCTCATTCCTGGTAAGGGAGAATAATTAGTGCAAGACATCAAAATACGGATTTAGGTGCAATACGTATAATACCTAGTTTTCCATTTGAAGACAAAAAAGCTTGTTCTTCTCCAGCTTTATTGCGTGTATGCTCTTTCTAAAAAAAGAATACAAAATAGTTCAGGCCTAAGTAGCCAAAAAGAACAGATTGCTGCAGAAATCAACTGATTGCATCTGTACCAGATAAGATATAGCAGAGACTTGTTCAGCTGTCACTCTTCCACCGAAAAACCCATGTGCAATTGGGCTGTATGGAACAATTCCACTCCTCAACTCTCCACGGTCCATAGAAAACATGATTTTTTACTGACAGAACTCCAAACAGAGTCAAACTCGATTGCAGAAGCTATAAGAAACTCACCTCAATGCATATAATTTGTGTTAGTGCAAATCCAGAAGTGATTTCAGTCCGTTGTTTCAATATCAGGATGTGTCTTGCTCCTCTTCCAGAAGATCTTGCTAGCCACCAACTCCACGGCACGGATGCATAGATATGCTATGCATTCTCTCAGTAAAATTACATATTAACTGATTTCAGATATGCAACAAACATCTGTATGTCCCTTGCTGAAACCATACAAGGGATAGAAGCTACAAAGCTGAAGTCATTTGCTTATGTTGACAACTTAATTATGTAGGATAAAGTGGATGTATACGAGTAAATGAGGCTTGTAGGCATGTATACAGGTGACCTGCATACTTGGCCTAAACACCCACTATGGACAAGGTCTACCTATGCATATTAGTAACTAAATAAATGAGCAATAAACAACCATACACGAGAACCACTTAACTGTCAAGAAAATTCAATAACAAATCAAAACTGATATGTTTGCATCTACAACAGAAAGTAGAGACCAATTCACCCATTGTGCAAGGTAGAAAACGAACACAATGAGCATAGGACAAATGATCTTCTACGGTTGAATTTCCATGATTGAACAAACACATCGCAAAATAAGATGCCATCGCTGAATAGTATTAGTGCACCTGCACAATAGCACATCTCATATGAACCTTGAGAGTTTCAGTAGCAGAAAGTAGTCCTCCATAAGACAGTCAATTCCGATGTTACTGGATTATCAATGTTCTGCAAGCCATAGTTGCGTGTAGAAAATAAAAGACCATGTCTACTCTTCTAAGTCAGTAGTTCAATCCTATAATATCCCTACCACTCACAGCGGTAGTTGATGTGGCGGTAGAAATCCACGAGGATGGGCAGCTTCACGTCGTTAGCGACGCTGGTGTCGTCCTCTGCAGTGGCGGTGGTAATCACGGTGAGCGTTGTTGGTCTTAAAACGGAAAGAAAATTATGGACTTGACACGAAAGCACACCCCAGGCGTAGAAGATGCAGACCTGCACAACGTGAGCAGCCGTGTTTCAGTCCAAATCGGGTGTCTCCAATCGGAGCGAATCTGTTTGTCGGGTGAAGAAGTTGGGGAAGAGAGGGCTTACGGCATTGCGTAGTTCTGGTCCGAGCTGCTGGATGACGAGCGCGAAGCTGCGGGAGACCTTATGGAGCATGTCGTAGCAGAAGGCCCAGTGCTCCTCGGGCGGGATCTGGCGCTTGATCTGCCCCGCCGCCACGCGCAGCTTGACCAGCGCCACCACCTCCTCCGGCCGGGACAGCGCCCCCATTCTCACAAACCCCCAACCCCAAATCAAATCTCCGCTCCCCCACTTCACGGACAACGATCCAATCAAGCAGCGGCGGCGGCAGGAACCGGATGGGCGAGGCGGCGAGCGGGGTAGGAACGCGATGATGCCGAGGCGGGCTGCGGCGTCCATGGGTTCGAGAAACCCTACGTGACCAAGTCGCGATGCGCGTGTGTGAGGACGAGAGGTTGGGCGGAAGCGGCGTAGGCCCAGGTGCGAAACGGGAGTACGACAAGGACGACCAAATTTGTTGACGTATCAAGGGTTGGCAGAATAAGGATTATGTTTAGTCTTTTTAAGTAGTAGAGAAACTTGCATCAAGTACGATCATGCTCTACCTGGAACGGCGGCGAGAAAAAGGGGAGTGATGGGAAGTGTGCTCCAACGAAGACATACCTGGAACGGCGGCGAGAAAAAGCGGAGACACAGTTCATGTTTTTTTTTGCTTCAGTGATTGATCAGACAGTTGGTACAAGGATGAGGATCGTGCAATGAAGGAAGGTGTCTTCCTGGAGTGTATCGTGATTGATTTGATTCGCGGCAACATGGCAACTTGCCTACTTATTTTGTACGTGAAGGAAACCAAATCTAGAGCATAATTGATGTTACCATATTTTGATGTCCGTGATATGTGATCGAGATATTGTGACTGATTTTTATACCATATTAACTTCTGCGTGGGGATATTTGGTGATTGACTTGATCGGACGAAGCGGAGTAGGGTGAATAGATTGGATGGCCAGGATCTTTTCAATGACGACCACCAAAGTGCGTTGAGTGTCAAACGACCAACTCCCATTTCTTTACTATTAAATGAGAGTTGGTCGTTTGACACTCAACGCACTTTGGTGTCGTCATTAAAACAATCCGGACCGTCCAATCCTTCCAAACCAATATCCACCGTATGATCTCATTGCTCACCCCCACTCGCGGAATGCCGGAAACCTCTCCCTCAACCCTGACCTCTCGCTCGCGTAGTTCTCTAGATCGAAACTCGCCGCCGCGCCGCCTTCCTCACCCACCTCCCCGGCGATCCCAGTCCCACCCACCTCTAGGCGGGCCTCCGAATCGCCCGGCGCCTCTCCTCCGCTTGTTGTTCTCCTGGTCACCGCGAAGCACCCCCACGCGTGGGAGCAATGGAGCATACGCGCTTGGTGGCTAGCCCCGACCGCCATGCTCGCAGGCACTCCCGTCATGGAGCACTAGAGGCAGGGGTAAGCGATCGAAAACCAGGGTACACGGCTGCGCTCCAGGCCCGTGCGTTGCTCCACCTCCGACTCACACGTGACGCCCTTCATCCACTGGCTGCCCCTACCCCAGCTGATCCGCGCAGCCTTCCCCTCCTCTCGTTGTTGCGCCTCCCAGCGCCTGCGCTCAACCTCTCTGGCTCATTCGCCCCGGAAGACCGCATCATCCTCATGATTCCAGGTTTCCGCCGCCAACATGATAGCCTCCCCTCCCGATCTACCCGCCCCTGCGCCCTCGCTCCGAAGCTGTTCAGTTCTGCATACTGACGAGCGTATCGCTGTCCGCCATGAGTTCCATACCCGCCGTCCAGTTTCCTTGCATTGCTACCTTTGACTTTGATCTATATCTTTATTCCATAGGTTGGACTCAAGGTAGATTATCATGGTCACCAACTACCAGATGTGATGCTGTGTCAGTCTGCTGGCAAGAGATGGATAAGCAAGGTAAGGTGATGCCACATGCTGATTTTTAGTTTAGTTTTGGCGGAATTCATTTTGAATTTGATATTGATGTACAGTTGTTTATAGCGCTGACTCTATTTGTTTCTCAGTTCGTTAAGCAGGATTTTGTCAGCCTGGTATTCTTTCCACTTCTCACTCTCGAGGCTTCTACCAGACTACGATAATTAGGTACATATATATATTCCTTGCTTAGCAAGACTGTTATCCTTCTAATTTTGAGTTAGCTATGTTACGGACAATGTTTAACGGAATACAGATGTAAAACTATCAAGGGGTGATTAGAAGCACTGTAAGATAAGGGGATTAGGCGAAATGGATGTACTGGCTTGTTCATTTTAAATTTTCATACTTGACCTTAATTGCCATTCTCCACATGTATTACAGTGTTTTGTTTGTGCAAAAAATGCAATGTGCTGAACATGTAATGCCAATATTGTTGGACATTTGAATATCCATTATTTTCGTTTTGTTCTTCCTTCTCTGTTTACTGGCAGCGGGGTGAAATTAACCCTGGAAAATGTAAGACCATCTCCAACTAACTTACCGATTGTTGTCCATGTGTGTTCTTTTGTTCCACTACATCTGCGTTTCATGTGTTTCATAATTTCCCTGCTTCTAAAATCTTTACAGATCAAGAAATTCTGCCCATGCGGCAACTTAAAATCGAACATGTTATCTGGATTTCAATTAAATGTAACCATCTCACAAGGGTTGATGTTGTAGAGGGGACCTGTACCGATAGCAGTTCGAATTAAATCAGGTGCTACCGTTGGCCATGTGGCTTCCAACCAAATTAAACTGAAAGCTTTCTCCTAGGTGAGTCCCTCTTCTTTCTTCATACCTTACCAATTACTAGAGTTTTGATCTGCTCGTACAGTTCTCACAATCCTATTCCTTTTAATGTTCTTATTTTATCATGGCGTGCAGGCGGGACATGCGGTTTTGCCAATCTGGAGAAACACATGTACGGGATGGCGACGGTGGGGTGAGCGCTATCAGGTCAGGTGTGTCGAGGACCTCACCCCCTCCTATGCACCTCCATCCTCGTCAAGGCCGCCAACTTCTGTGCCTCATCCTATGGGTTACCGCCAATGCCGACAACATCTGCAACCCAACCAGCCACCATTTCCTCCTTATCGAGATCTTCGAGAAGATTGCGCTCTGGAAGACTGGCGTCATGCCCATCCATTACCTACGGTAAGCTCTATTCTTGCCTGCATTATGCTGCTACGTCAGTCTACTCTGCACTGGATGCCTAATCTGGGTCCTGAAACAATTTCTTGTAATATAACCTGTTCTCATGCTTTGATGTATGATGCTTTGTGCTAACTATGTTCCTTGTGTTAGATTTACATCAAACAGTTCTAGGGATTTCAGAAAAATCAAATTTTGTTTCAGAATTTTTATATTAAGGAAGTTGCTGGTAGGCTGAACCATTGAATATATGATTACCGAGTGCGGATACAGATCTTGAAGCAGTGAATCTTAATTTTTGCACAACGAATATCTTATTTTAGCGTGCATTGGGAGTGACAGGGTGGCTGCCGATTATTTTCCCCCCTTCTCATAGAACTCACATCTATACTATTATATTGGAGTTGGTCTTTGGTCACTCAACGCGTTTGTTGGTCATCATTGCAAGCATCTGGACAGGCTCCACTGGAATGCCCTCCAGCTGAAGTACTTTATGGCCATTCCAAGCAGTTCGTTCACTGCGCGCACCCCAAAGCACATGCCATCGCCGACGTTGCCATGTCAAGGGTGAGCGAGGTCCACACATTTGCTCTTCAATTTGTTGGAAATTGTGTATCAATGCAAGTGACAACGCAGTGTTTCATCCGTTTAGGTATTTTGCTTGTGTCGGGGGAAGCGGTTACGAGGAGGGCTACCCGGCAACGCAAATGGCATGGAGTGGATGCCTCCATGTCATGCTACCATGGCCATGCTGTTGTAGACCAGCGTGCTCATGGTGAACCAGACTATCATGGTTAGTATACGCCAGCTCTGCATTAGAGCGGTTCTACAATAGCTCAATTTGATTTTGTGTTAGAAGCGGCATTACAGGTTTTTTCTACTCTATATCTTGATTTTTACTATGTACTACTGCAGGTGGCTATTATGGAACCTTTTAATAAAGCATCCTTTATAAAAAAATGTAGTTATTACGGACACTTTTCTGAAACATATTTTTTGACTGCGACTCCAATAAACTTAATAGATAGAGCATCTTTGTCAAAAACCAAAATTTGTAGGGAATAGGTTAGGTCTATGGAGGGAGAAGATCATGAGATTATTTAGATTTGGTTTAGTGACGGGTGTTATGATGAATGTAGTTTCCTTTCACTTAATTCATTTTTAGACCCTTAAGCTGACTCTAATTTAATAACAATTGCTGTCTCATTTTTAGACCATAACGTTTTATGAAAATTTCTGTCTCAAATTGTTCCTTCTGACACTAATTTAATAACAATTGTTTTTTGGAACTGCAGTTATTATAAACAAAAAAAACATGTCATCATGCACGGAATACCAAATCAAAAGTGATGAGCTATAATTTATGTTTTCTTTCAGCACTGTACTGACTGTCCAGTCGTGTAGATGAAACAACAGTTCTTATTAGTAATAACATGTTGTTTGATCATAAGAGGCTAACAAACAATATTGGGTTGATTGAAAAACATGGATAAAAATTCAATTAATCATGTTCTTTTTGATTATTTTATTAACCGTCTACTCTGAACTACTTTGAATGCATCAGACTGACGCCTCCAATGGCTGCTCCAAGCATTGTCCACAACTTTTGGCAGATAAAATTCTGTAGGATTGAAATCAGTGAGGAAGACAGATGAATCACTCTTGTGAGGAGGGCACGTTGTAAATTAATGTGATGTGACTATTATGAGTAGAGGAACTTATTATCATACAAAAGGATTTTAATTTATTTTCTTCCTTGCCATTCCTTTATCCAACAAAGTGATGCAACTAATTAATTTTTATTATATGGAATATTTTTCTTGTTCAAATGGGGGATGTGTATTAGATTTGGAGCTTCAATTTTCTTGACAAGGAAAGAAATTTGAATAGCCGTAGCAACGCACGGGCATTCAACTAGTAATAGTAAAGATATAGTTCCAACAGGTCTGCCCATCAAGCGACAACTGTTAGGCGCACCAACGGGCAAATCCTATACACCGACTAGGTCGGCCGCTACCGCGCGCCACAAACCCCCCGCGCGCGGCATGGGCCGGCCTGGTCGGCCTAGTTCGCCTATGTTTTCTGTTTTCCGTTTATTTTTCTTTTTTCTTTTCTTTTTCTTTTTTATTTTCTGTTTCTGTTTCTGTTTCTTTTTTTGTTTTGTTTCTTTTTAGTTTATTTTTATTTTTGGTCAAATTTGAAAATAGTTTAAATTCATAAAATTGTTCAAAATTGAAAATTGTTCAAAATTGAAAATTGTTCAAAATTCAAAAAATGTTCAAATTTAAAAAACATTCAAATTTGAAAACAGTTCAAATACAAAAATGTTCAAATTATAAAAGCGTTCAAATTTGAAATCCATTCAAATTTGAAAAATGCTCAAATACAAAAAATGTTCAAATTATAAAAGCTTTCAAATTTGAAATCCATTTAAATATATAAAGCGTTCAAATTTGAAAAAAATTCAAATTCGAAAAACGTTCATAACTAAAAATGTTAATTTTTGGGAAAAAATAAATTTTACAAATTTAAAAAAATGTTCAAATTTAAATTATGTCCATATCTGAAAATGTTCAAATTTCAAAAAAATTAAATCGAAATCTGAACATTTTTAAAATTTCAAAATTTTCGAATCTGAACAGATTTTGAAATTTGTTCTCCGATTTTTTTTTAAAGTTAGATATTGAAAAAGAAAATATTAATTTGCTACAGTGTAATACAAATATTTGCTTCCAATGACTAGAGAAATGGTACCAACGATGTAGGGATTTCTTTCCATCATCAAGATGGATGCTTCAAGGTGAATAATTGTTTACACTGATTAGAGAAATATTTCCAACAAATAATTGTATACTATTATTAATCCCCACAATTTTTTTTATTAATGCTACCAATAAAATAAACAAATATTTCCATCAAAAATAATTATATTATAGTGCTTCCAATGAAAATAAAATTGCTCCCGTGTAACAGACAATTTGCTTCCTTGCATGCATATGTGCTTTCTTTGCTCTCACGTTTGGCCTTCATCCATCGTGTTGCTGGCTTCCTTCTTGCTTCCGTGCAGCCTGGAGCCATAGACAACACAACCTTTAGGTTTCTATTGCTCCTAATAGTCGCTGCACTAAAAGGATTCATCAAAGACGAGAACTTTTGCTCCTCAGGCCGGACGAGCCAGGATGGGAGAGGTTCTATGAGAGAAACCTCTCGTAGAATCTGTTGTGAAATGTATATGTGAATTGCCTAGCCTTTCCATAAGTTCGGACTTTTGGTTCAAGTGGCTAGTGCATGAAACTAAGGGGGTGTTTGGTGTGGCTTTTTTTGGCTTTTGGCTTTGGCAAAAGCCACCAAAAGCACCTAAATAGGTGTTTTTTTTGGCTTTTGGATTTTGGAAAAAGCCACACCAAACACCCCCTTAACATGGTATCAGAGCCCCAAGTCTCGAGTTCAAATCCTGGCTTTCACATGGTTTTCGCAATTAAGCCTAAAAATTGCTGTTGCGCCCCCTCTTTAGCCACCGCAGATGCCCTGTTTCGGTGTGCTCTTCTTCTTTCACGTGTTGACTTTCTCTTCTCTCGTCACACGCGAGTGGGGGTGTTGTGAAATGTATATGTGAATTGCCTAGCCCTTTCCATAAGTTCGGACTTTTGCTTCAAGTGGCTAGTGCATGAAGCTTAACATGGTATCAGAGCCCCAGGTCTCGAGTTCAAATCCTGGCTTTCACATGGTTTTCGCAATTAAGCCTAAAAATTGCTGTTGCCCCCTCTTTAGCCATCGCAGATCCCCTGTTTCGGTGTGCTCTTCTTCTTTCACGTGTTGACTTTCTCTTCTCTCGTCACACGCGAGTGGGGATGTTGTGAAATGTATATGTGAATTGCCTAACCCTTTCCATAAGTTCGGACTTTTGGTTCAAGTGGCTAGTGCATGAAGCTTAACAGAATCCATGGTGAATTGCTTCCTAAAAACGCAATGGCTAGAGCATCGCGTCCCAGGCTAAACCGCATGTGACTTGCCTGCTCCTTTCGACCCAGCCAAGCTGCCGCGGATCCTACTTCGCCGGAATCCCATGGCGGAATGGCATGCGAGTTGGCGCAGATGTCGACGGGAGGGTGTGGCGCGGCTGAGAGAGCTGAGGCACCGTGGAAGAGAAGAATCATGGGGTAGCGGGGCGATAGCAGATGGTGTCAAGCTGGGGCTCGATCTGGGGGAGCCTCATGGTGCGTAATTTTTGGGATTTAAGGTGCAGGTTTAATGGACCTAGCTTTTTTGTGTGGGAGAGATAGAAATCCCAGCCCTGTGATGGAGCGAGATGGACGGCGATGCATTGGTCCGACAATTTGGTTGCCATCGGCTTGCGATAGAAAGTGTTTATTTCCCCTACAACCCAAGGACCCATCAGTTTGTACCGGTCGGCTTCTGAATCAATATCCATGGGAAATGTTCATATGTATATATAAAGTATTCATGACATGTATTAAGATGAATATGTTCACCAAACTGAGGAAAACCGGATGATTTGACTAGCATTATTTTATTTTATTTTAGATAGATTATAAATATTTACTATTGGATAAAAATATAGCTAAACTATAAATGAATATTTTTTAAAAAGTTGGAAGAATATAACAAACCAATAAGAACAAAGTAGTAACTCAAATAAAATTTAAAAAGTAAAGGACAAGCTGAATAAAAAACATAAAGATAAATCATATGAAAAACAAAAAGATAGTGGACAAGCCCAACACAAAATTTAATCATACTGGTGGATTATGAACACCCACGCAATGCTAAGCATAAGATAAGAGAACATCCAAAACTTACTTTAGACATATTTAATTTCTCATTTCAATATTTTTGAAGTATAAGAATTCTTTTACTATGATTATCTCACATTATCTACTGATATCTCTCGTATTCTTAGGTTTTCTAGATGGAATGAGGCCATTCACCACTATCTCTGGGTTTAACATATTAGGCCACTCACTTAAATGGAAAAATGCTACTACGTATTATTTTACAGACCTTCATGCTTGGAGGCCCAAAAAATTATCTACAAGACACAGTTGTTGTGTGACGCTCAATAAATATTAGTATTATCTATACCATAAATAATACTGTACTAATATTTTCACAGTGAACTTTTTTTCTAAAGAATTTTCATAGTGATGATCTTGATTTACATTTTCCAGTAAACTTTATTTACTGCTTTGGTGGGCTGAAGGCCATTTTAGAGCCCACCAAAGCAAGCTCCACTGTCTCTCTTTCCGTTTGGAATCCATGGCCGACGGCGGCGGAGAGGGCGGCGGGAGCGCCGACTGGCTGCCCATATACGACCGCGTGGAAGCGATGCTGAGCAAGAGCCAGGCGGAGTCTGAGGCGCTCGCCGCCGACCGCGCGCGCCTGGAGGCGGCCGACAGGGTCCAGCGCGAGTCCCGGGAGGCGGCGCGGTTGCTTCAGCGGACCGTGGAGGAGCTTCAGGCGGCTGCGCGGGAGAAGGACGTCGAGATGGATAGACTTCGGGAAGAAGCCGCCGACGCCAAGAAGAAGCTGCAGGAAGTGCGCCAGGTGATTCCCTCGATTGCTATCTCCATTCCTCTTTGGATACATCTCGGGACCTGATGCTAGATTGTGTACATGTGGGAGGAAGGCGGATGTGAGCAGGAGGGGGAGGTGGGAGGCGGCCTACCTGGACCTGCTTCTCGGCGCTAACCAGAGGCTCACCGGTGAGGAGCCCTTGTTTCTTGGTGCTATTTCCGATTTCTTAGGATTTTTGTCAATTTTGTTGGGTACCGATAGTGAACTGAATATCAATTTTAATTTTGTTTTCTGTTAAATGGAGATTAATGTTGCTAGCCTTCTAGTACTGATAGCCATTGTCTTCTTCATTGAATTCAGAACTCAGAGATGGTGACTTGGAGGATTCCAGAACTTGTGCAGGAACCCCAAACCCTAAGGTGCCGAATTACCAAAACCTAATCTGTGTAGCTCAAAACATGCACTCCAGCTCCTGCTTCTCATTGATTATCTATCATAATCGTTCTTTTTTACGTAACTTAAGGAAGTTGGAAGTTGCCCAAGGCTCAGCCAAAATATGGTGGATCACATTGGAAGCGATTTACGTACAGAGCTAAGAAAACTAAAGCAGGCTTACGAGACTCTGAGCTCAAACAAGGACCAGGAAGTTTGTGCACTAGTCGCAGAAAAGGATTCTGTGAGTAAACAGTTGAGCATGATGCATCAAGATTACGCTAACAAGAAAGTGGAGGCAGCACTAGCTACTGAAGCAGCACTAAAGCTCCAGCAGAGTGTCGATGAGCTTAAGGTGTTGGCCCAAAAGAAGGATGATGAGATTGCCAGACTCCAAGCACAAGCTGTGGGGGCCAAAATGAACTTGCAGAAAACACACTCCTTGGTGAAGGAGAAAGATGATGAGACCCCAAGACTCAAAATTCGGCAACCTATGTCTGTTCTAAGGCCCATCAAGGATAGCAATGAGACACATAAAAAATCCAGGTCTGATGATCCAGCTGTAAGTGGCAAATCCAGAAACAATGTAGGAAACGATGGGCAAGATGAAACTAGTCAGAAGCGCAGGTGTGTCTCTTCCACATCTGATGTAAATATTCTATTTCTAGTAACATGGTCGTGCTCACATTGAGCTATGCTTGCTCCTGCATATTGGGAACAACTTATCTGATGATTAATTCCTGCCGCTTGTTTTAATTTTGTGGTGGTCTTGTGTGTTTTGCAGCGTCAGCACACAGTACGGCAACATTATGGGAGTACTTCGGCACCCTCGTTTGCAACCAGCCTGGCAAAGCTCATCGTGGCGGACCAGCAGTCCAAGTTGGATCAGGTTTAGTCATCTTTGCTGACTGATAATTCAAGCTTGTTAACTACGAATAGCTCATCTGATGATCACTGCGGCTTCTTGTAAATTGATACTTATGTCATGCGTCTGTATAGTCTGTTCAGAGGTCAGGCATGCATGAAAACTATCAGAACATGGACAGTAGCAAATATTTTTCTTGGGCCAGTTTATTCTTGGATCGATTTGTGGTTGCATAACTCTATTTTGCTAATGTGGAAAAGCCAGTGTCACGTATACTTTGGAAATGGTGTTGCATTCAAACTGCATTTTTTTTAAGTAGGATGTCGTTGAACTCCTGGCCGCATGTAATGTCCTTGGTTGCAATGAACTGGTCTTCTTATCAACTGGACTACCTTTTCTAAATTCCCATAATTCCTGCTTGTTAGGAACAACCTGTTTCTGTTCTGAGTTTGTTTTGTGCTTTGCAGCGGTTGCCTGGGCGCTCTGGCCGGGGCCGGGGCCGGGGCCGGGGCCGTCTAGTTGGTCGGAGACGGTCATGCGACCAGGCTGAAATAGGAGGTCAGATCGAGGTTCAGGAGGAGGAGAAACAGCAGCCCGAGGAGGAGCAGTCGGTCTGACCATCCTTGGCCATTCATAGCTACTACTTGTTAGTAACAGCTCATCCGACGATTAATTCACGCTGCTTGTTTCTGTTTTGCATTGGTCTTGTGTATTTTGCAGCATCAGCGTGCAGTAGCCCAACCTTGTGAGCAACTCCCATCAATGTCAGCGGCAGCGGCAGCCGGCTTGATCAAGCTCAAAGAGGTGAAACAGCAGCCTAGCTGAAGGGTACGGCTGTCAAAAAAGTCCAAGCTCGTCACACTGTTCGAGTTAGGTTTGTTTGGGCTCGGCTCGAGGCCTAACAAGCCTACGAGAGCGGGTTTAATCGTCTGTGCTGACTGATAATTCGAACTTGTTAACTAGGAGCAGCTCATCTGGTGATCACAGCCGCTTCTTGTATGTGTGTGTCTGCTCTGGTTTGATGTTGGATTAGAACATCTGATATACACGTAGCATGCATGAAGACTATCTATTATGCTGATTAAATGACTGTAGCAAACATTTTCTCGGTTCAGTTTCTTCTTGGGTAATTGCGGTTGCAGAACTTCATTGTGCTGATGTGGAAAAGCCGGTGTTACGTTTAATTTGCAAATGATGCCATGTTCGAACTGCACTTTTTGTTAGCTAGGACATCCTTGAACTCCCTTCCGCATGTAATGTCCTTGGTTGCGATGAACTAGTACATCTGCCTATTGGTGTTTTTCTTCTCATTTCTCACTCTTGTGCTCTTTTATTCAATCCTTGTCTCATCAACTCGACTACTTGATCTGAATTCCCGGCAACATTGTCAGAGATACAGGTAATCGCTCAGCAAGAAATGTACACAAGTTTCATCATTTTCTCGAAAAGACATGGGAAGGTTTGTACTATCCTGCAAGAAAGTAGAACCTATTTCCTTCATCCCAATGTGCTTTCTGGATACCGCGGGTACAAATAACATAACTCAGTTTAGAGCAACTGTTCTTTCTGGGTTCTCATTTGTGATTTTCTCATGCAAGCACTTGTCCACTTGTTGCATTTTGACAAGTAAAATCCATTGCTGATCTGATCAAATGTTTGTTTTCTGGTGGTGCTCCCTGTTTGATCCCCTTGTTTGTAAAGAGCAGTCAGGACCCAGTGGTACTAAAGTGACATTGCTCCAGTGCCACTGTGCTCCCACGAACGGAAGGTGCGGATTCACAACGGCCGGAGTGTTGTGGTGTCTACTGGTAACTGGGCGCAATACGTCAGGGACGTGAAGGACATTATGGCGGACCAACCTGACAACAAGCACGAGGAGTTCTTCGAGTTCCTGTGCAATTTCGAGAACTGGAGGTGGGTAATGCATGAGCAGTAGCATGTACGTACAACAATCTACCGATTATTTCTGTTTTTGACTTGTGATGGCTTAAAGTTGAAACCTGCTGATTTTGCAGAATTGAAGATGTGGCCCGAACTATGGCGGTCCTGTTAGACGGACACCCCAAGCTCATCCGCCGGTTTAACCGTTTCTTGCCTTGGTATTGGCAGATCGAGATTGAGGAAGAGGAAGAGAAGCATCACCATGACGAGTCAGGGACAGCCGGCTTGGTCATGCTCAAGGAGGCGGAACAGTAGCCCAAGCGGGAGCAGGTTTTGTCGTCTTTTCTGACTTATAATTCAAACATGTTAATTAGGAACAACTTATCTGATGATAACTGCTGCTTGTTGTCATGCATGCGTCTGCTCTGGTTAGATGATGTACTAACTTTTGCTGTTGGGCCAGATCATCTGATACATGCAGCATGCATGAAAACTATGAGAACAAGGACTGAATGACAGTATAATCTAAAATGTGTATTTTGTTAGCCAGAATGTGATTTTGAACACCTTGTACGTAGTTGATTATTAGTAGCGTTGCTGTCCCCGCATGTAATGTCCTTGGTTGCAATGAACTGGCACATCTGCCTATTGCCATTTTTCTTCTCATTTCTCAGTGTTAGAGATATATTCCGTGTACATATAAACGGATAGTCTAGGATAGAGATAGGACTCTCGTGTCTTGTCTTGCACTCCAAGATGATCCCTGTCCAATCTCTCTCTCCCTCTCTAACGTTCTACATGGTATCAGAGCGGCGCCGATCTTAATCTAGCCGTCGCCCAAACTTCCGCGCCGCCCCGGGGAGGTCGATCTCCATGATCTACTCCGGGGCCGCGCAACCCGTATGAGGGTTCGTCCGCCGATCCGTTGATCCGCTGCCCTCGAGTCTTTTTTTTTATCTTTAGATCGGTTTTCTTTTTGTCCGCCGGTCGCTCGACCGGCGTTTTCTTTTTTGGTTTTGCCGATCATAGATCGGATTGAGTTGCCCACCGCCACCGTCATCACGCGCCTCTACTCCAACCTCGGTGTCGATTTCGCACCGGCTCTCCTCCATCATCCGCCCTACACCGGCCACCGCGGTCGACTCGCTGGCTGGCTGCAGCGCCTGCCTTGGTAGGCTACCGCGGCCGGCTCGCCCACGTCGTCTCCGCCTCGGCCGGCCCGCTTCCATCTACCGTGGGGCACGGCTGCACGCGATGCACATGGAACACCGTTTGTGTCACAGCCGGCCGCATTCGCCTGCACGGTCTCCATCGCCGGTTCTTCTTCGCCGTCATCGCTCGGGACATCACCGACAACGTTGCCAATGACTCCGATCTGCGGCACGTCATCCACGCCATGGCACGTGTAGCGCTGCCGTCGGTCTGATCAACCGACCCCGCGTACGTCAACGCCAAGCACGTCCCCGAGCACACGCCTACCTCCGATTGAGCATCGGGCTGCCGCTGTGTCGCCCCTTCGGGCCGCAGCGCCGCCGCCTTTGGTCCACACTACCGGCCTCCGACGCGCCTTCCGAGGCGTGTACGTCACTGCTGGTCTCCCGCCGCTGCACCGACTCGCGCCCTACAGCTATGCCGGCCCCTCGGGCCGTGGCATCGCCGCACGCGGTCACCTTCGCCGTCCCCCGCACATCGACGTCTGAGGCCACCTCAGTGCCGCCCATTCGGCGCGGGTTGCCTCCGTCCGCGCATGGTCTTCGTCACGCCGCCGGGTCTTCCTCGCCTACTTCGTGTACCACCGCCGTGCTTCCACCCCAGGTCTCCGCTGGGCTCGTCAACCACTCCAGGTCGCGCTGAGCTCGCTGACCACCGCAAAGCCCGTCTAGGCGTCCAGCATGACCACCCCAGGTCACCGCGGGGTTAGCCTCCTTCTACGTCTTTGTACACTACAACTTTGCCGCCAGCGTCCTCGCCTCTTCCCCGACTACGCCACCTGCTCCTCTACACCAACACCCATCGTCGAGACCTCCTCTGCTAGTCTACTCTGGCATGGCGCACACTTTGTATTGTTCCCTGCCACCGCACGCCTGGTACTGGCAACACCGGTACGTGTCTTCGTCCCCGACGCTTCCCCGGGCCTGGCAAGCTCGGACCGGCGCCTCGTCTTCATCGGTTTCGACGACGTCTTCATCGGCATCGTCTCTATGACTGCCTCGACCGCGTCACCGACGAGTTCTTCTATGCGTACTCAGTTCTGGCAAAACCAGAGTATGCCTTCATCCCCGACGTGCGCCTGGTTCTGGCAAAACTATGGTTGCACTTCGTCCTCGACGGCTCAGACTGCATCGACTTCGGCATCGACCATCTCCACGACTGCCTCGGCGTGTCTCCATCAATCTCCTCGCACACCACCTCGCCTGCGGCTACATCGACAACAACACCTGACCAAGACATCGACCACGGCATCCCTTCGCGCGGCTACCCCGACCAAGGTTGCAGCACCCACGCTCTCGGCTACCTCGACATCGGCACAAAGGCTATCACCTCGCATGAGCACCTCGACTTCTTCTACAGTCCAAGCATCCGCGACATGACATCGTCCACGACGCTCCCGCTACGACTGCGGGGGAGTGTCAGCCCGTTGGTTCCTACCTTCGGCTTCTCTCCAGTCTGATCGTTCGCGATGTTACTGTTGTTCACGTCACTACCGCTACGACTGCGGGGGAGTGTTAGAGATATATTCTGTGTACATATATACGGATAGTCTAGGATAGAGATAGAACTCTCGTGTCTTGTCTTGCACTCCAAGATGATTCCTATACGCCTATATATACTCGCCCGAGAGGCTCAATACAACATCCAACATATTCTGCCAATCTCTCTCTCCCTCTCTATCGTTCTACACTCGGTCTTGTGTAGGCCCTACTCTTGTGTTCTCTTGTTCAATCCCGTCTCATCAACTCGCCTGACCTGACCTAAACTACCTGTTTTTTATATTCCTTTTCTTTTGACTACCTAACCTAAACCGCCTTGCTGCATCCCAAACATCCCAATACTATTAAATCTTATTTCGGCTATTATCGGTTAAGATTTTAGAAAATTTCCTTTTACCAATATTATTCAATCTTATATTTTTCATTTGAAAATTTTGGTTATGTGAGATGAACATTTGCATTAAACTTCTAATAATGTATGTGTATCAAATTATAAGTACTTCCATGTCTTATGCTCTCAGATTGGTATAAAACCACTCAAATATGGCGGACCCCTGCTAGTTACGGGCATGGGTCTGATTGTTCATGGGCTGGGTTGTGTTGAATGATAAGACATGTTCATGGGTTTCATAGTGGTTTAACCCTTAAGGCCGAACCGCCAAACCAAATAGCCACCTTTACTTCACTATCACCAACCGAAACTTTTGGTTATTGATGCTTGTATGTCTTCTTTTTGTGTCGCACAGGCTAAATCATGGATGACAAGCGCAACAAGAAGATTAATTAGTACATATATTCAATGACATAGTAAAGACAACAATTTTATTTATTGTGATAATTTTATCTTAGCGCATAACAGTACTAATTAGTACAACCACCGGGACCCCCGTAGTGGAATTTGTCAGTCATAAATTCACTAACGTTATAGCATCCCGTATCTGTTATCCTGGAATGAACGTCGTTGGGCTTTGGAAGATGACCATTCCCATCAGTGTCGACATATTGCACGTCTTGAAATGAAGCAGAGTCGCCTCCTGGCCAATTCCCATTGCCCATTGGTGGGCTAGGGTCCCCTACAAGTGACCTAGTGTACCCGCCCCAAGTTACATAATTGGCATGGTCAGCCAAACCACCGAAAAGATCTTTTGGCCAATATCCCAGTGGAGCAAAATTTTCACCAACATGGGCAAAGTGTAGCCACCAATTTCCGTCGTCTTTACTCTGTAAAATGGTTGAAGTATCCTTGTAATATGTGAATAAGCAATACCACTCTTAATTTGCAGGTAACACATAAGCACAACAAATCTTTCTTTTTGAATAGGGAAAATAATTTAGAAACAAGGTACTAAGAGTGTTGGCATCCCACCTTGAATATCTTGATCGATATCTTACTTTTCCCCTCGAGAGTATCTCCTGGATTAATTGGAGCATACTTAACCGGCACAAATCCAACACATTTCAAGTCAAAACAACCCGGTGCTTTGTACCCAGCCTGACCATTCCGATGAAACTCATTAGTTATGAAAACATGCAATACATTTATAACCAGTGTTATGTTTGTGCCATGAACATGAAAAAACACATATATCCAGGTCGAAAAAAGTCTCAGCATACTAGCACATACTCCCTCGGTTCTCTTTTAATTTACATTCTACAAATTTTAAGATCAATTAGCAAGTCATTTAATACTACTATTTTGAACAAATCCAATGCACATTAAAATTAATGACAATCAATAGGGAGAGTAGGAATGCTTCATGTTGTTTTTCATTAGAAAGCTAAAACATAGACTAATATAAAAATATTTAATCTAAAATGTAGACTAAAAGAGACGGGGGAGTACGAGGGAAATTTCATCATGTGACATCTTCTTCTGATCAACTACATGACAAACCTATGCGATGTTGTTTTGATATTGTCTGAGCATGTTTTCCACGAGGCCTAACATAGGGTTTGCCCTTAATATTCTCAAACTAAAAGTGCATAGATGGAAACCTGTAAGTTAAAACTAGTGAGCAAAGGAGAGTAGGCTGATTACAGTACCGTCCATCCTATAAGGAAATGTGTCTTGTTGTCGCCGTAGTAAGAAGGTTGAATCTACAGAAAATAGAAGAATTACTTGAGAATTCTGGGCCGTGGGTACTTCAAAAATATACCATAGTTTTGTATCAATGAGGACAAACTGACTTACATTCCATCCGACTTGTACAACATTAACAAAAGCAGAGTGATATTTTTGGTAATTCTCTACCCATATTCCAGAAAAAGCTATTTGCCCCTTCTTGATATTAGGAGACTCATAAACATCTAAACTTGCCATGGCACCATGCAGTAAGGTCGCAGGACATGGCACAGATTGGTATGCCGCGATCTGCAAAGAAATATCAACCTAATTGGTAGAGGATTTCGATTATATTTTGACATATTTACATGTAGTTTATTCATATTCTTTAGATAATGATATATCATGGTGTTGTTCATCGTGTAGATAAAATGTTTACGCCAAAAATATAAACTATCAAATATGGCAACTCCCCCTTGACATCGTGACTGCTGAAAAAGTAGCTCATACCACAAGTTCACTGAATTATGTCCTTTCGGAGGCTACTCTATTTGTTGATGGAATTTGAACCCACATTTGTAGATCAATAGGACTGTCTTGATGCTGAATTTGGAGATCATGAAAAGCAAGGAACTGTATGTTTTCATACTGACGGTAGGCGGAAAAAATTCTAGTAAGCTCACAGTAAGTACTTTTCCCCACTTGGGCTCTTACTTTAAGAAACACAAAAGGACGAACTCTATTTCATGAGAGATAGAATTTAAATTAGCATGATAGATGTAATATGTGAATATACCATGTAGAAGCATTGACTTACACGTTCGACTATTTCACCCTCTAATGGTTCAGCCTCCATCGATTCTAAGCTCTTATCGGAGGATCCTCCTGTTTGTAATTGGATTTGACTTTGAGGATGTGGATTATGGCACATTGTATGAGATGCTTTATCTACATAGAAGATGAAAAGCATCAAGAAAATATAGAAAACTTTCATCATTTCTCTATAAAAGAAAAATGTGAATGTCTGCACGCACCCTTTAAAGGTAGATATGAAAGCAATCAAGTAAACAAATTATATAGATGTAATGGTTGTGGAAGACATACTTATCTCTTAAATTTATTGTGATCATTTCGGTGTAAATGAAAATATACATCTTACACACTTGAGTTGATTCATTAAGTGGGCAGAGTATCAATCTTTTGCATACACATTTTATTCATTAACTCCATAAAGATAATTATGATCATTAGTACTATGTAAAGGAAATCATATTCCAACATATTTAGATACAATTTATTAGTCACAATACTTAATGTCGTCGCTACAATGAAATATATTACCATTATTTGCCCTGTTATATAGCTCATTAATCACACGAAAACTATTGCTCTGTTACTGTCGTTGCCTAATCGACGGTACCTCGGAGGAGGGATCCTCACGAGGGGGAGAAGAAGTAGGGGCCATAGGGCGGAGTGCACACGGGACGGTGGTACGCGAGTTACCCAGCTTCGGAACACCTGCACGATGACAGGGCCTACTGCTGCTTGTCCGGAATTATCCGGGCGCTTTCGCGTTGTTACAATGAGTTGTGGTTGTGCCTCTAGGGCTCCCGGGATCCGGCTTATAAAGGCGCACGGATCTAGGGTTTACATGGAGAGTCCTAGCCGGATTACGGACAGCCTAACTACGGTACAATATCTTGCCGTGCACGTCACGGATCCGCCTTCCATATACGTCGTACTCGGATCCGGGTTCCTCATGGGCCTCCATGGATCCGGGTTACTTCTATGTCGGTACGGATCCGGCCTGCCGACCTCGGGCTGGACTTCTCCCTTCATGATCAACAACAACCGGGCCGCCCGATGGGCCACATGCCTCATCACCGTCTCGTGGGCCACCCGGGCTTGCCGGATCTAGGCACTGTCGATGGTACACCTATGAAGTATACCCACAACAGTAGCCCCCAGAGTTCTCCGAGTTTCGCCTGCAGTTTCCGCCTTGCTGGTTCAACACGATCTCCGGCAAACGTTGGTAACGCGGAGAAACTTGAAGAGCTCCAACTTTGCATTTTCTTCTTTTTCCCAACTTATAGCTGGAAAATGCTCCCATCCCGCGGGACTTCATCCATCGACGTTCCAAAGAACATTTCCGGGTTACTGCCCGTTCGAATGAGAGACAATTTATCTTCACAAAATTACCCGGAATCTTAAAAGACTCAAACGGTCTCGGAAATCCTTCATCTTCAGATCATACTCAACAACGGAAGTTCCATATTTCCCGCGCGCAACTTCCTTGTTTCCCGCGCTAAAATTTCGCAGATGCAAACCTTCAGCCGGAATTTTCGGGAGCGCGCAGTCAAATCACCTCCACGTCGTTTTACCGCATTTGACCTAAACACGTGTCAACCATCCAACGGTGTGACCGTTCAGTTTCCACCGTCGGATCCGGATCCCGAATCTCCGAGCGCGGCCTATAAATACCCCGCGGCCCGGTAAAAATTCATTCTTTCACCCCTTCTCACCACATCATCTTCCTCCTCGCGCCAGCGCCGCTCGCCAGATCTCAACTCCGGCGACCTTCGCCACAGCGAACTTCGCGCGCCGCCGAACCAAGGCTCCCCTTGCACCAAGATCCTCACGGTTGAACGAGAAACTCGCTCCGCCGCCGATTCGTGGTCACGCGGGTTGATTTCCTCCAAGTTCGGCGACCTCTCTTCCGCCGGAGCTCCGTCGAGCCACCGCGCCATTAGCGGTAAGTTTGCCGGCCTTGTAGAAGACAACCTAGTGTAGAGGTTAGGCTTAGTGATCCGGGTACTTAAATATTTTGTATGGGTGCAGCCGGAAGCATGCCACTCGAATCTTCACTTTGCACTGGTAGCTCTTCGAGTAGCCCGGATCCCAATCAGATAGAACCCATATGCCCGGATCCTATATCATTCCTACCACCATATGTTTCCGACATCAGACTAGCTCAACCTTTTTCCGCATCTTCCAGCACCGCTCCAAGCCGGATTCCTACCCTCCAAGAGCTCCGAGAAGAACTCGAAGGGCAAGCTCGGATGGCAGCCAAAGTGCAGGAGGTGGAAAACAAGAAGGCGTCCAAGGCCCGGATCCGCGAAGGAGAACGTGGTCAATGGTGGCCTTGCGAGACCACCGACGTGGAGCTTAGAGAGCTCCAGAACGAAGGAATGATCTCCTCTCATTGGAGTTTCACGCGTGATTCCGTCGTCCCCAAGCCTGAAGCCGGAGAAGTTGTTATGACTAAGGCTTGGGTGGAACGCGGACTTTCACTCCCCTGTTCGGAATTTTTCCTCTCCATCCTCAGCACTTACGGGCTCCAGCCACACAACATTTGCCCGAACTCTTATCTTCTCTTGTCCAACTTCGTGACTCTCTGCGAAGGACATCTTGGGATCCGGCCAGACGTCAAGTTGTGGCAGTTCTTTTTCCGGGTGAAGAAAGAAACCAAGGAGAAAGCTATGGTGAACTGCGGCAGCATGACTTTTATGCTCCGCCCTAGTCGCATGTACCCTCCTCATGACTCTCACGAATCCGTCCGGTACTGGAACGCCGGATGGTTTTATGAGAAGAACGCCTCAGTTCCGAAGGTCCACGAAGGCCTCCCCCAGTTCGTCAACGAGCCTCCGGAAGAGCTTGCGAGTTGGAGCTTCGTTCCTTCGCTCGCCCAGACCCCAATTCTGGAGAAGGCTGCGCGGAGAATCTCTTGGCTAGTCCACGACGGACTAACCGGAGCCCAGCTCACACTCAGCTGGTTTTCTCGGAGAATCCAGCCTCTGCGCTATAACGCGCGCCTGATGTGCGCGTATACCGGGGCGGATGATCTTCTCCGAGTAACCCGCCACGACCTTCCGGCCGATTCTCTGAAGAGAAGGATCAAGACGCTGGTGAAGATTCCGAGGGGCCAACAGGTCCCGGAATTGACCAAAGACATTTTTACAAACGACCAGTGTCCTCCGGTAAGCTCTGTTCCTTTCAGTGCTTCAAACTTCATAGGTATTTAGATGTTTTAACTTAGCTTTTATCCATCCTCCTTCCAGCTCAATGCTTTGGCGGAGGAAGACTTTCGCGCCATTCTCCGCGTCCCTGTCACCGAAGACACGGCGGAGGAGGTTCCGGACGACGACGAGGAGGAAGAGGAACAAGCGCCCCGCAAGGCAGCCCCTCGACCTACAAAGCGTCCCCGCGCTAAGGCTTCCGGCTCTGAAGCCGGAGCTAGCGGCGAGGCCTCCGCCAAGAAACCGAAGACGGTAAAACCACCTCCGCTAGACTCAAGAAAAGCGGAGCGTGCACGCATAAGGATGCTTTCGACGGCCGGCCAAGGCACGCGCCCCATCATCCCCGGCGCCCCGTAAGTTTCCGAGTCATGACGCGATTTTAACTTAACGAAATTATCTCTCGTCTAAACCCTTTCACTTGTTTTGCAGGAACCCGAAACCCGCCGCCACGCGGACCGCCAGCCAGGAGCCCATTACCAAATACATGAAGAAATCTCCGGCAGTCGGTCCAGCTACTCCGGCTCCGCCAAGTGCTTCTCACCCCACTCCTCAGCCATCTCCTCCTCAGGCTGACCCGTCTCCCCCTCCCGCCACCAACACTCCACCGGAAATTATTCCGGTCAGCAGCGACAAGGTAAGTGGAGAAGATCCCAAGGCCAAAGGCCCTGCCCAAGAAAATGCAGGAGAACAAGGCCAAGGAGGGGCTGAAGTCACTTCTTCTGAGAAGGCCGGAGATGGCGCTGGCGACATCGTCGTTTTCCGAAGAACTTCGGAGATCCGGCTGACATCACTTCCACCCCCAAAGCGTATGCTACCAAGTTCTTCAACAAGCTGTCCGAGGCGGAGAAATGGGAGCTTGAACAAGACCTGCTCAACGCCATGCTGAACAATGCCTGGGGGAAGCCTGATTCCAGGACGTCGGAAATCCAGGACTTCAAGAAAAATGTTGGCCAGTTCTGCGACCAACTCATCTGCAAGCAAAAGGTACTCCCCAGTAGCCCCCAAGCATGTAAGCGGAAACTGAAAAAGTAGTTAGCGCTTAGATGCTTAGAGAAAGATTACTTCCGGGAAAGTTTTTTAGAATGAACCGAGTAGCCCCCAAGCATCATGGCGGAAAGGTTCCAGCATTGATGCTTTAGGAGAAACCACTTTTATAGGCGGAATTTTTACTCCCGCACTCGTTTAACTTTTTCGAGAACAAGCAGCGCCGCACTATGAGCTGCATAAGAACATTGCCTTGCAGCGCCGCGTTACTATGAGTCGAGCGGAAAGTATCCGGACCTCGAAGGATGAGAATGCAGATTTGGCTAAACAACCGGCGGACGCCCAAGGTTGGTTTCCGCCTTCTTCGTCATTAACCAATTTCCGACTTTGAACTTACTCGTTAACTTATATTATTATAGGCGCATCCTCTTCCCTTGCTACAGCCTCGACCGAACTTGAGAACTCTGCGCTCCTCGTACCAAGATTTGGAGACGAAGCTAAAGGAGGCGGAACTTAAGAAGGAGCAAGCCGAAAAGCAGCCGGCGGAGAAAAACTCCGAGCATGCGAAGGAGAAAGCGGAGCTGAAATTGAAGCTAAACGTTGACAGTGGAAACTATCAAATCTCAGCTAAAAGAGCTCAATGGACTCCGGAAGTATATGGAGACCGCGAACAACAGACTGGATTTGCTCAATGAGAACATCTTGGGTACCGATACTAGAACCTTGCCCGGATATTTGTTCCGACACTTTATTTTATGCTTATGTCCTCACCGTTGTGTGCGGAACCGCTTGGGTATTCCGAAGAGCGCCGGAATTTGTTCCCGCGAGATGACCTTCTTCAACTTGCGGTGCGATGACCGCAAAGATCTCATCTCCGCCTCCCGCAAGATATGCTATAACTTATCCATCAAGAGGAGTCGTACTTGCGACGTCCGGAAACTTATTGGAAAGATGGATGTTCTGCCGGAGCTGGTAACGGATCTGCAAGCGTCGTCAGCCCGAGGCGCAGCTTCGATGGCCTTGACCATGTGCCTAGCGCATCATGCGGATCTTGATCTTGATCGGGTAACCACGGGCGTTCCTGCAGATGCGGATGTTAACGCTCTCCTGGATGCAGTGAGCGGCTACGACACCCGTATCGCGCGTAGGATCCGGCATGAGGAATTCTACGACAAGGTCGTCCTTCCTGCCGACGAGTCCTTAGAAGCAGAACTTCAGAAGGAACTCGCTGCCAAGGCGCGACCTCGCGGAATCCGGAACCCAGCTTACCCGGACCAGCTCGAAGAATACTCCCCAAGAGGAACCCAAGACCAGCACTGCCGCCTCTGAAGAAAGTGATGAAGACGTGTCTTCTCCGGCCGAAGGCGCCAAGGAACAGGATCCAGAAGGCAAGACTTCTCCGGCTAAGGGGGAATGAGAACTTTTATTCCTGCGGGAAAAACAATGCATCATTTTGGCCCCAGCGAGGGTTTGTAATAAGACTAAATTCTTAAGTAGCTAGGAACGAAACGATTATGCATAGGGCGGAAAAAACTTATCCTGCTATCCGTTTAATATTATGTGCATGTTTCGTTTTTTGTCGGAAAGCAAGTGCTGATCTCGTTATTCTCCGGCTTGTCCGCTTGACCTTCCACGAGCCGGAAAACCTTAGCCGGAAACGCTCGCCAGCGGCGACGAAGCCCAATGGCAATCCGTCCATAACCGCGGAAACAAGCCCCCAGGCGTAGGTGCCGGAAATCGCTACTAGGAATCCACGAGTTCGCAACAGATAACAACTTAATCAGAAAACTTAAGCTTACGTCCTAAAGGACGATTTTGAAAATCACAACTTTCATACACGCCTAGGCGGAAATATCCAGCTCTGCGGTTTTAGTCGGAAAAAACATACACGATCTAAAATGAACAAGTAAAGGAGGTAAAAGACTCAAAGAGTGAACCATAAGCTTTATTTCATTGATCATGTATAATTATTACAGAGTTTGTAACTCGAAAAAATATGCTAAGTGTAGAAAGGACGTAGCTGTGCTATATTCCAAGGGCGATCTGTTTCATCGTAGATGTCATCCGGATCCTCACGCTTGCGTTTCCGGCGCCAATTGGCAGGTCTATCCCTTAGCTCGCGGAAATCAACAAGGTAGTACGACCCGTTGTGAAGTACTTTGCTAACGACGAAAGGTCCTTCCCATGGGGATTGCAGCTTATGGTCTTTCACCTGTCGAAGGCGGAGGACCAGGTCTCCTGCCATGAAGGAGCGTTTCCGGACTCGACGACTGTGATAACGTCGGAGCCTTTGTCGATAGATGGCGGACCTTTGGTCTCGCTAAGTTCCGAGCTTCTTCGATCGGGTCCACGGATAGCTGTCTCAGCCTCGTCGACCGTATCATCATTATAGGCGGAAACTCGCGGTGAATCATGGATGATGTCGGAGGGAATCACGGCTTCGGATCCGTATACCGAGAAAGAAGGGGTAAACCCTCGTTGACCTGTTAGGGGTAGTTCGCAAACTCCACAAAACAGCGTCCAGTTCATCGGCCCAAGCTCCGGCTGCTCGTCGCAGCGGTTCTTCGAGACGTGGCTTGATTCCTGATAATATTAGACCGTTAGCTCTTTCGACTTGACCATTGGATTGTGGGTGAGCCACAGATGCAAGGTCCAATCGAATCCCCATTGTTTCACAGTAATCCTTCAATTCTCCCCGAGCGAAGTTTGTGCCATTATCCGTGATGATGCCGTGTGGGATGCCGAATCTCATTACGAGGCCGATGACAAATTTTAGTGCCGTAGCACCGTCGGCTTTTCTCACTGGCTTGGCCTCGATCCACTTGCCGAACTTGTCAACAGCGACCAGGAGGTATTCGCAACCACCAGGAGATGATCTTTTTAACTTACCAACCATATCGAGCCCCCAGACTGCAAATGGCCAGGTGATAGGTATGGTCTTCAGCTCTTGGGCTGGAACGTTTGGTTGAGTAGCGTAGTACTGACAACCTCGGCAGGTCTTGACTATCTTATCAGCATCTTCTTTAGCTGTGAGCCAATAAAAGCCTAGCCGAAAAGCTTTTGCAACGAGTGATCTGGGAGCGGCATGGTGCCCGCAGTCCCCTCGCGTGGATCTCTCCGAGGATTTCAATGCCATCTTGATTTGATACGCATTTGAGAAATACCCCCGTTGCGCTTCGTTTGTAGAGCTGTCCATCGACAATTGTGTAGGATCGTGCTCGTCCGATGATCCGGCGCGCGAGGACCTCGTCCTCCGGCAGCCTTCGATCGATGAGGTAGTCCAGGAAAGGCCGTGTCCAAGCCGGAATGGTAGCCAATACCTCTTTAGCCGGAGACACCGCCACATCCGGGTTTTCCGGGTTAGCGCCCTTCACCGAGGGTATCCGGAGATGCTCTAGGAAAATTCCAGTGCGGAATTGGTCTTCTCGCCGGATCCGAGCTTGGATAGCATATCTGCCGCTGTATTGTCGTCTCTTCTGACGTACTTGACTTCGTATCCGAGGAAGCACTTGGCGAGCTCGTCAACTTCGTCTCTGTAGGCCGCCATGACGGAATTTCTGGCGTTCCAGGTTCCGGCTACTTGTTGTGCCACCAGGTCGGAATCTCCACAGCATATGATGTGCTTGATCCCGATTTCCTTAGCGATGCGCGGACCGTGTAGTAGAGCCTCGTATTCCGCCATGTTATTTGTAGCTTCGAAGTGGATCTCGCGAACATACCGCAGTTCTTCTCCGGTAGGGGACTTCAGTGGTGACTCCGGCTCCCGAGCCTTGATGCCGCTTGGATCCGTCGAAGTGCATGACCCATGTTTTCGGTTCCGGCTCCGGACTTGCATCCGGAGCTTCGTCCAATCCGCAACGAAATCTGCCAAGACTTGGGATTTGACCGCAAGTCCTTGGCTTGTAAGTGATGTCGAAGGCGGATAATTCGATGCCCCATTTAGCTGTTCGTCCCGTTGCGTCGCCGTTGTTGAGAATTGTTGACAGCGGAGCTTTACTCACAACTGGCATCGGGTGCTCTTGAAAGTAGTGTCTCAATTTCCGGCTGCCTAGGAATACTCCATAAGCTAGCTTCGAAAGTGAGGGTATCTTTGCTTTGACTCCGCCGCACCTCGCTTATGTAGTAGACAGGTCTTTGGACGTCATATTCATGACCTTCTTCCTTTCGCTCCACCACGATGACGAGGCTCGACGACCTTGTTGGTAGCCGCCGCATAAAGGAGCATTGGCTCGACTCTACCGGGGCTGCCAAGATAGGTGGGGAGGTAAGTATTTCCTTCAACCCACGAAGAGCTGCGTCGGCCGCGTCGTCCCGGACAAATTTGTCTCGTTTTCTTCAGCAGCTTGTACAGCAGGTAGCGCCTTCTCGCCAAGACGGCTAACAAACCTCGCTGATTGCCGCAACGCAACCAGCTAGCCGTTGCACATCTTTGAGACAAGTTGGTCGTTTGATGCACAGTGATTGCCTTGATCTTTTCCGGGTTCACCTCAATGCCTCCGTGAGAGACTATGAAGCCAAGAAGTTTTCCGGCTGGCACGCCAAAGACGCACTTCAGCGGATTCAACATCATCTTGTACTCGCGGAGGTTGTCGAAGGTTTCGTGAGGTCGCTGATCAAGTCGGATCCTTTCCGGGTCATGACCGCGATGTCGTCGACGTAAGCGTGCACGTTCCGGCCTATTTGGTCCTTCAGCACCGCCGCATCGTACGTTGGTAAGTAGCACCCGCATTTTTCAAACCAAAGGGCATAGTAACATAGCAAGTAAGTACCAAACGGGGTTATGAATGAAGTCGCCTTTTGGTCGGATTCCTTCATCCGGATCCGATGATACCCGAATACGCATCAAGAAAACACAGAAGTTCCGCCCCGCCGTCGAATCAATGACTTGGTCAATGCGCGGCAAGGGGAACGGATCCTTCGGGCAATGTTTGTTCAAGCCGCAGTAATCGATGCACATTCTTAGTATTTCAGTTGTTCTTTTTGGGTACAAGGACGGGATTCGCGACCCAATCGGTGTGAATAACTTCTATTACAAAACCTGCTTCTAGTAACTTTGCTAGTTCCATTCCTATGGCGCGGCGCTTCTTGTCTCCAAAGCGTCGCATAGCTTGCTTCACCGGTTTAGCCCCCGGATTTATGTTGAGGTAGTGCTCGGCGAGTTCCCTAGGTACTCCGGACATGTCAGAAGGTTGCCATGCGAAGATATCCATGTTAGCGCGGAGGAACTCGACGAGCGCGCTTTCCTATTTGGGGTCCATGTTTGCCCCGACTGAAACCTGCTTGGAAGAGTCACCCGGGATGAGGTCATGCTTCTTGGTTTCTATTGCGGGCTTGAAGGAGGTTTTCTCGCTCGGAGATCCGCTTCTTTGTGGTCTGCATCTCAGTCGGATCCACCGCGGCTCTGTAGCCTTTCAGCTCTTCTCCGGAGATCACAGACTCTGCAAAGGCAGCTTCGCCCAACTCGCACTCGTGAGCCTTTTTGTAGTCTCCGGTTATGGTGATCATACCATTGGGACCCGGCATCTTGAGCTTGTTGTAGATATAGCACGCCCTTGCGTGGAACTTGTGGTAGGTGGGCTCGCCGAAGATGACATGGTAGGAGCTCTTGAAGGGCACAACTTCGAACGTGATCTTCTCTTCGCGGAAATTATGAACATCGCCGAAGGCCACGGGAAGTGTGATGCTGCCGAGGGAGTTCGCCTTCTTACCCGGAACCACGCCGTGAAACTCGGCTTGTGCTGTGTTTGAGCTGTTCCTTGGTGAGGTTCATCCGCTCCGTAGTCTCCAGGTACATGATGTTCAAGCTGGCTCCGCCATCCATGAGGCACTTGGAGAAGTCATACCCGTCTATGCGGGGACTCACAACCAAGGCGTAATATTCTTTTGGCACAGAGGCGGGATGATCCGCCTCGTCAAATGTGCACGGAACTTCCGACCACCGACATATCGCGGCACAGCCGGAACCGTGGCGTTCGAGAACCGGGTAGCTGATTTTGCAGCGCGGACCGTGGGGGTTCCGAGGAAGGTGTGGTAAGCCCCCACGCTCTTCTTCTCGAAGGGGTTGGATTTTCCTCGCGGTTCCGGCTTTGGGATCCGGCGAGTTATCATCCTCGTCCATCGCCTCGGAACTGTCCTCCTCCTTGTCCTTGTTCTTACCCTTGCCTCCTTTGCCGCGTGGGCGGTGCTTCCGGCTCGCTTGTATCCCGCCTCCGGGTCGTTCTTGAGGTCGTTGACCCACTTGCGCTGCGGTTGGTGTGAGTGGACTTCCCCGTAGCCGGATCCAAGTGGGCCGTGCAGTGGCATGTCTCCGTACTCCTCGTAGGTTTGCGGAGCGCGGGATCCGCCGACGGTGACCTCGTGCCATGCCGCCGACCCCCGCCGGCTCCGCCTCCACGGCCGCGTCCTCTTCCGCCTCCCGAACCTCCGCGTTGGAACGCCATGGCGACCATCTCGGATCCGCCACTCTTCCGGTCATCGTGGTTTTTGCGCTTGTGGCCGCTATTGTTACCGTTATCACGGTTCTTCTTTTGCCGGTGCAGGGGGATTGTCCGTAGCTGCGATATCACCGCCCGCGTCGTCATCGGCGGCAGTGTGATCACTGGCAATGGAGATCATCTCATCCAATGTCAGTTTATTGGCGTTAGCCAAACATGTAAGCTTATGCCTCAGCAATCCTCCTCTCTGCAGTCCACCAATAAAGGCGTACATGGCAGTGGTGTGATCGACGTTTTCGCACTCGTTCCTCGCATGCCAACCATCGTGTGAGGAAGTTTCTTGAGGTTTCTCCCTTCTTCCGGATACAAGCTTGTAAGTCGCTTGCTGTGGCAGTGTCTTTTGTAGGTGCCCCCGAAGTGTTTCTCAAAGCGGTCTTCAGTGTCGAACCAGCAAAAGATGGAGTTCTTCTCGAGGTCGCCGAGCCGGATCCGGGCTGGTCCTACAAGGTACAACTCGGAGCATGCGGCGGCGATGTTAGGGGTTCCTCCGGCGAAGGTTACCGCATTGTAGTAGTCCTCAATCCGGTATCCGGCCTTTCGATGCCATCATAATGCTTCAGATTTCCGGGTAGCTTGAGGGAGCTCCTTGGCTTTGGTTCCTCTCGAATCATTCTCGCCAAAGCACTTCGGACCAATGTAGTCGTTCCGTACTCGTTAAGGCGGTCCCGTGCGTCGCGTGAGCCGTGCCGGGGAGACTTTGAGCGAGAGCGAGATCTCCGGCCATTGCCTCCGTCTCCACCTCCGCCGCCACCGCTAGGTGGTGGTGAGGGAGACCTCGCGAGGTGGGCGGTTTGACTTCTTGCTTCCGCCATCCGAATCTCCGCGACCTTCCCGGTGCCGACTCCGGCTCCTGTGGCTGCCTTCGCCTTGGCGCTGGCTGCCCTGGTCATGCCGGCGGGGCTCCGGGTCATGGCTCCGACGAGGCTCTGGGTCGCGGCTCCTACGAGGTTCAGGATCGCGGTTCCGGCGAGGTTCTCGGGCCCCGGTCTTCATTCCGACTCCTCCTAGGCTCGGGCTCACGAACATTGTTCCGGTTCCGGCGAGGTTCCGGCGAGCGCTCCCCGTTTCGTTTCTTGGCAGCACGTTGTCGCGGATAACAATTGCATCGTGCCCTATGGGCCTGGTGTTTCCGGCTGGACTACGGCGGCGAGGGGGTCGCGGGTAACCGTTGGGCGGAGGAGAGGGGTTGCGGTATCTGTCTCGTCCGGAATACATCGCATCCTTTCCCTTTCTTGGATCCGACGGAGGCGTCTGTGATGGGACGGGGATCGGATTTGGGTGTTCCCTGGCCCTTCTTCTCGCGCTCCGAGGATCCGAGTGTGTGATTCATCATCGGGATGCCGATCGGCGTGGGCGTCCTTCCGCGCGGTGGATACACGTTATCCGGATTGGATTCCAACCTGCGCGAAGTATCCGCCTTGCTCGCTCGCTGCATTGCTGAAGCGACAAGTGTGCGGAGATGGTTGATATCAACTTCTTCGTCTTTCTTCTTCAGCAATTCCGTCGCTTTCAGCATGTTGTCCTTTGGAGTTTCCAGGCGGCTGGTGAACTACGGGCGTGTTGAAGGCTATCCCGCGAGGCGGAATTGCTTCTCCGACAATACGATCAGCCTCCGCCCGCGCGTAGGTCATCTTTACCTCCCACTCAGCCCTCATGCTCTTGACGTGCTCGAGTGTGTTAGTAATCTCGCGGTCCCGTCCGTCGAAGTTTTCCAGCCCGGTGCGGCATGATCTCGCCCTTCCTATTTTTAATGCAGCTTCGGCGTCGGCGAGCCTCTTGGCTGTGGCCAGCATCTCCTTTCTCGGCGGTTTCTAGAGCCTCCGGATCCGCGGCGTGGCCCGGAGTTATAGGTGTGTTAAGAACCGCTCGCGCGGCCACCTCTTCTCGCCGACAGGATTTCCTCCGAAGGAGAATCCCTTTGGGGTCGCACCCGAGACATTGGGGATCCTTGTTGAGATGGCTCGGATTGGCTAACTTGGTCTCCGGATCCGTTTTGTCCCGCGCCGCTACCGTTGCGAGAACCTCGCTTCGGCCGGGCGGAGTTGACTTCAGTGCTGATCGCCGAGACCATACTCCTCCAACTTGCGCACGAAGTCATCGGATTCCATGGACGGAGTGTCTCCGGAAATTGGGCTCGGATTGCCCAAGATCGACTCTTCGACCGGAGCTTCGCTTTCTCCGACAGGCCGAGCCCGATCCGGATCCGCGTTGTTTTCCGGTGCCTCTTCCTCGCTCGGGACCAGCTCCGACTTCATGAGGGGTGGTTCCGGCGGTATGGGCCAAGAAGTGTACGAAGTGACACCTTTGCTTCTCTAACACCCGGGAGACCCGGGCGGATCCGCATTGGTCTTCCACCTTTGTTTCCTGCTCGTGGGCGGATTGGGTGGGCTTTGATTTTTCCAGCATCTAAGGCGGAATCCTCGCTAGGAAGTTCCAGTCGTCTCGTATCGGATTTTCGCGATCGCGTCCTCGCTCGGCGGCGGTCGCGTCAGCGCTACTTACCGGTGGGTTTCCATCGGAATCGACGGTTTCCCCGATGAAGATGTGTATGCCGCCAACCGGGACGATGGAGAGCTTGACGGGGTCGGTTTTAGCCGGAATCCAACACTCATCCGGAGGGACGATCGGCAGATTTCCGGCGTAAAGGACACGCCCCACAGCCGATGGTGTCGTCGTAGCTTCCCATGGCGGAACCCTCCCGGTTCCGGCCTCCGTACGCCGCAGGCCCCCCGGTGGGCGCCAACCGTCGTTGCCTAATCGACGGTACCTCGGAGGAGGGATCCTCACGAGGGGGAGAAGAAGTAGGGGCCATAGGGCGGAGTGCACACGGGACGGTGGTACGCGAGTTACCCAGCTTCGGAACACCCGCACGATGACAGGGCCTACCGCTGCTTGTCCGGAATTATCTGGGCGCTTTCGCGTTGTTACAATGAGTTGTGGTTGTGCCTCTAGGGCTCCCGGGATCCGGCTTATAAAGGCGCACGGATCTAGGGTTTACATGGAGAGTCCTAGCCGGATTACTGATAGCCTAACTACGGTACAATATCTTGCCGTGCACGTCACGGATCCGCCTTCCATATACGTCGTATCTGGATCCGGGTTCCTCATGGGCCTCCATGGATCCGGGTTACTTCTATGTCGGTACGGATCCGGCCTGCCGACCCCGGGCTGGACTTCTCCCTTCATGATCAACGAAGAATCGGGCCGCCCGATGGGCCACATGCCTCATCACCGTCTGTGGGCCACCCGGGCTTGCCGGATCTAGGCACTGTCGATGGTACACCTATGAAGTATACCCACAACAGTTACATTAGTGTGGAATTAATAATCACATAAAATTTCTACTGAGGGGCATCACTACTTTGTAATAATCACATATTAAATACTGGATTAGTTTATTTCTCCTACACCCCAAGGACCCATCAGTTTGTACCGGCTTCTGAATCAATATCCATGGAAATGTTCATATCTACATATAAAATTTTCATAACATGTATTAAGATGAATATTTTCACCAAACTGAGGAAACCCGGATGATTTGACTACTATTATTTTCTTTTATTTTAGATGGATTATAAATATTTACTATTAGAACAACAATAAAGCTAAACTATAAATGAATATTCTATAAAAATTTGGAAGAATATAACAAACCAATAAGAACAAAGTTGTAACTCAAATAAAACTAAAACAGTAAATGACAAGTAAAATAAAAAATAAAGATAAATCATATAAAAGACAAAAGATAGTGGACAAACCCAACACAGAATTTAATCATACTGGTGAATTATGAACACCCACGTAATGATATAGAGAACACCCAAAACTTACTTTAGACATATTTAATTTTCTCATTTCAATATTTTGAAACTATAAAAATGCTTTTACTATGATTATCTCATATTATCTACTGATATCTCTCGTATGCTTAGCTTTTCTAGATGGAAAGAGGCCATTCACCGCTTATCTCTGGATTTAACATATTAGGCTACTCACTTAAATAAAAATGTTATTATTTTACAGACCATCATGCTTGGAGGCCCCAAAAAATTATCTACAAGACACAATTGTTGTGTGACAGTCAAGGGTTTGCCAGCAGCATCATATTAGCACCACACTTTGGCTAAAGTAAATCACTCGTGGGGTGATACATTGTAAAAATAACTATAACTTTTGAATTTTAATTTTGTATATCCTTTTTTGCTTGTTATTTGTTTTAGTTTTCGGGACTAACCTATTAATAAATGTTCGAAGGCGTTTATCCACCTCCTTTTATGTCTATTCCAGGTGCTTTCGTGAAATAGAAAAACAAATACATCAAAGAGTACATTGGGCAGGCCCTAGGAGTGTGGGCAGCGCGAAAGGCCTATGCACACCCACCAGGCCCATGACCGTCCTCTCACCGCCGCCTTTCACCTGATGATTTTGTTCAACCCTAATAACCTCTTCCTATTGCTCTGTGATTTAGGCCACTCATTTAAATGAAAAAAATGCTATTATTTTACAGAACTTCATGCTTGGAGGCCCAAAAAAATTATCTACAAGCCACCATTGTTCGTGTGATGATCAAGGGGCTACCAGCAGCATCATATGAGCACCACACTTTGGCCAAAGTAAATCACTCGTGGAATGATATGTCATTAAAATAACTATTACTTTCGTTATTTACCTTTTTTATTTTTTATTTTTGGGACTAACCTATTAAAGGAATCAAATAGAAGGATATATCTCTGAGTTGGGAGTTCATCCAAATCTTGTGTATATGGATATGAGCACGTACATACTATTTGGCCGATTGTATTATCGCTGTGGGGAGAATGTCGTAATCTTACCCGGCTACGCTTCTCAAACAACAACCTCAGAGGAAAAATACCAACAAGTATGGGAAAACTGTCTCATCTAGAGATACTTAATCTTTCATCAAACAAGCTTGAAGGCGAGCTTCCCAGTGCGGTGGGCAATCTAAAAAAAAATGTTTCAGTTGAGCATAGCAGACAATTTGTTCCATGGAAGCATTCCACGAGAAATTGGAGCATTGTCCAATATGGAGTTGCTAGATTTTTCTGACCTAAGTGGTTCGATCCAAGGTTCACCCGAGCATTGTTTGAAGCTTCGCTACATGAATTTTAGTCACAATAACTTCAAAGGAAACATACCTGCTGAGCTAGGGGTGTTGTTAAATTTACTGGACTTAAGCAATAATCAATTTTTTGGAGCGATACCAGGCCAACTTAGTGCCCTGATCATGCTAGCTAATTTAAACCTTGCACACAATGAATTGAGTGGCACCATTCCATCATCATTTCCAAGCATGCAAAGCTTAACATACACATTGATGTATCTTACAATGAATTGAAAGGAATAGTCCCACAGAGTATGGTCTTCTCCAGAGAGCTCCACTCGAGTGCTTCATCTACAATAAGGCACTATCTGATGTAATGAAAGGATTGCCGGCCTCCTTGTGGTAGTGAAACTCAGAGTGGAGGACAACAGAAGGCATAAAAAATAGTTGTACTAGAGATGGTTTCTATTTTAGTATCTCTTGTTCTTGTTGCGGCTATGTTGGTGTTCTAATTCCAACATAAAAGATCGAAGTCCAAGGCAATTAACACCCACAAAATAACACAAGCTAATGTGTTCTCTATTTGGAAGTTTTGATGGGGTTGACTTGTTCAAGCAAATCGTTGAAGCAACAGAGAAGTTTAGCGATAAGCATTGCATAGATACTGGAGGATATGGATCAGTGTATAAAGCAAGACTTCCAACTTTTGAAATATTTGCAGTGAAGAAGATACACTTAATAGAAGATGAATATTTTGTGAAAGACTAAATGTCTAGTCGTGAAGTCAAGGCATTGTTGCAGATTCGGCATCAAAACATTGTGAAACTATTTGGGTATTGTTCTTCTAGCCAAGGCAGATTTCTTATCTATGAGTACATGAAGAATGGAAACTTGGCACAAACACTAAGGGCACACAAAATGGCAACTGGATTGTAAAAGGCGGTTAAATATTGCGCTCAATGTGGTTCATGCTTTGGCATATATGCATCATGATTGTGCATCTCCAATACTCCACAGAGATATAACAAGATACAACATTTTGCTTGATTTTGAATTCAGAGCTTGCATCTCTGACTTTGGTATGGCCAGAATCTCACAAGGTTGCTGGTACGAAAGGTTATCTTGCTTCAGGTAAAATAAAATAGATCCTTAACTATATTATTTTATATATTTAGTTATGTCATTATATATATGTTGCTTTTGTAAATGTAAACAATGAGTAATTATGGACCACAGGTAAAAATCAGTGACTAGTTTGTATTTATTGCAGAGCTAGCGTATCCGGAAAATGTGATAGAGAAATGTGATGTGTACATCTATTTATGGGTTTCCATGCAGGCGATTTGCTCTCATCCATCTCCTTGACAACCATGAAGAGTGGTATGTGGGTGCATGACCTTCTGGACTCAAGGCTTGTGCTCTTAACATCGTATATGTTGCAAATATGTGGAAATATATGTCAACAAACTACAAAGTTCCTACATGCATTTTGCGTGCATCAACCACACGTAGACTCAAGTTCAACTACTCGAAGAAGTATTCGACTCAAGCTTTTTAAAGCACTCGAGAAAGTATTCGTCTCGGGTTTTTAAGCACACGAAGAAATATTCGTCTCGAGCCGTAGACTCGGGTTGAGTGTCAAATCTTGACTTCTTCCTTTTTAGCATGAACCCAAAATGGCATTCGAGTTAAAATGACATTTTAACTGTCTGGTGCATCCGACGGATTAGGAACCAATTAATTGCTCGTGAGCAAAAACATGTGAACCTACTTCAAACTCTAGTCCACTGACATGAATTCAGATTACTGGCGTAATTCATCTCTGTCCGCGGAGGTCTTATCGAGTTCTAAATCCAGCTAAATGTTAAGGGTACCCAACTCGTCCGTCTGGATATGGATAATTTCTAGCAGAGCGCATTCTTGTGCGAGTACCAAGCCACACAGGACGGATTCTGGGATCTTACCTTCATGCTGAAAAACATGGCATCTAAATATGTTATCGTGGCAGACGTGATCTATGATTTTTTTTGTCGGATGCTTTATTTGGATGAAGCAATGGCCGAAATTATGTGGCTCATCAATATTTTCTATCGGGTGCGCGACCATCATTTCAGATGGGAGTAGCTCCTAGGTCTATGGGCGGGTGCTTCCAGCTGCGCGTGTACTCAACTTGTACCACTCGAGGAAGCACTCAATCCAAGATTTTGAATCACCCGAAGGAAATACTAAACCCAAGTTTTTGAAGTGCTCCGGTAAGTACTTGACCCGAGTTTTTGAATCAACCGAGGAAATATTCATCTCGAGTTTTTGAGACACTCGAGGAAATATTGTTCTTGAGTTTTAGAATTGCAGATATTGTGAAGAGATATGAACTATTTATTACTTAAAAAATATTGCCTTTACAGCTTATAATGTCGTTGGCGGTGATAAGACCAATCGCATGGCCACCTATGCTAAACCTTTTTGTTAGCCTAACACCCGGTGTCTCTATGCCTTACCAACCTGTTAGTTGGGCTGCAACTGGATTGGAGTTTTCAAGGATTTGACGGGGGCAATCAGCTACTAAGCCTTTCGCATGTGAGGTGTCAGACACTCGGAGTCGATGATATGTAGGGCGACTTTGCATGGAGCAACCCCCGACTTTCGGGTGCGTCAAAAGTAAATAATAATTAGCTCTTAGTAGAGGAACAATTAGCTTTATCTTGAGTCGATGTTGAAGCAGTTGACGCGATGGACATGGTCCACGCGGAAGCAGGTCATGTGACGGTGCTCGATACAAGCAGCTGGGATACCCCAAGAGGAAGGTATAATGAGCACATCGGCAAGTTTTCACTCAGTAAGAAACCAAGGTTTAATCGACCAATAGGAGAAAGGAGTGACTTCTAAAGGTTGCTAGCTGACTAGTGGCAGGGCGCACTACCGGTGGGCAGCAACAACGTGGAACCTGCACACAACACAATCACAATACTTCACCCCAAATCACAGTGAGGTTTTCAATCTCACTGGTTTTGCTGAAAACAAATGATCAATCGAATAGTGTGGAAAGAGATGTTTGTTTGCAGTGGAATTAAAGAGAATAGTGCTTGCAGTAAGTAAACAGAACATGATGATTTTATCAGTGTAAAGGAAAGGACCAGGGTCCATAGTTCACTAGAGGTGTCTCTCCATAAAGATAAATAGCATGTTGGGTAAACAAATTACAGCTGGGCAATTGACAGAATAAGGACCATACATGATAAGATGATTACAATGAGATTCGTTTGGGCATTAAATCATAATACATAGACCGTAATCCAACTGCGTCTATGACTAATAATCCACCTTCCAGTTAGCATCCACACCCCTTTCAGTATTAAGTTGCGAGCAATAGATTATCGCATTAAGAAATATGTGTAAAGTAAACAATAGAATTATCCTTAGACAAAGCATTGTAGTTTTCTCCCTAGTAGCAATAGCACATCTACAACCTTAGAAGTTAGGGATTTCTATTTTCGTGCCCTCGGGTCTTTAGTTGTACTCAGTTTTCCCCAGCTCCTTAGTTTTTTCTCAGTTTTCCCCAAGTCCTTGTCTGAAACCCGCAGAAGGAGCTCGGACGGGAGGATTCCCATTTAGTTGACCGTTCCGTGCTGACGTGTGGGGCCGCGTCATGTGGGTCCACGTCGTGTGGGGATGGTAGAAAGGGACCGCATGGGACAGGACGAGACCGCGTTTGGTTGTATGTGAGCAGGAGCTGGGTTCTGTCTCTCTCAGCCCAAATTGACATTTTTAAGAGCACCTTTCCCCCTCTTTCTCTCTCTATCTTTTTTCACCAAATTAGTATCAAATCTAGAGAAGCTTTCATTTCTGTCTTTCTTCAATTATTTGTGCCTTTTGGCCCTCGTTTTTTGCCCAATATGGAAGCAAATCTAGTACTTCCTCTGGTCCATATTAATGACCTCACCTATCTTGGTTCATATGTACTCCCTCCGTGCATGTATATAAGACATTTTGTTTTTTTCTTTGATTCATCTACTTTAGTTTGTATCTAGTCTAGTTTTAGTGTGTAGGTTCACTCTTTTTAGTTTGAAAGCAGTCCACTCTAAAAACATATAAACAATATTATATTTCTAAATGGAGGGAGTATCTAGTTAAATCTAGAAGCAAATCTCGATGCTAATGTATGATAAATTCACACCGTCATAATAAATCATGAAAACAAAATAGGGCCAATAAAGTATAGTAGAATAGGGATAGATAATAAGATGCATACAATAACCAACAAAATAATAGGTTCTTAACAAAGGCAGGCCAATAACAAGGTTCTTCACAACACCAACATAGTAACAACATAATAACAAAATAAAAAGCTGCTTTGCAGCAGCAGCACACGTCCTGGACTCCGCCTACTCCATTCCCATCTGGCTCTTCCTCTAGTTCTTGCTCCCGTGTCCCTTGATCTTGGGCACCTTGGGCTTGATCGGAGGCATGCGCCCGGCGGTGATCTCCACCTGCTGGAAGTTGTGGAGGTGAATGCCGAGCGCCTTGTGCTTGGCGCGGAAGGCGTAGACGTTCACTGTCGCGCCGACATTGGGGAAGGTCCTTCCGATGTCCTCGGCATGCGTGAGGAGGCAGTTGAAGTCGGTGCCGCCGAGTCTCCTAGTGCAGAAGGGGCACTTGTAGACACCTTTGGCGAAGTAGGAGGTGAACTAGCCGACCTGCAGCCTCCGCAGCACCTGTCGAGCCTTGGTGTGCTCATCCTCCTCGTCGCTGCCGACGTCGCTGCCAGACACCTGATCCATATCAAACAGAAACTATCAGTGAATGAGTTGCAACGATGATGTAACGTGCATGATAACAAAGTTAGGAAAAATAGAGGCAGACTCAGTTAGAGTGAACACGATTATATATCTACAGAGACGGAGTTAGCGAACCAAAGCTCATGCACAACAGATTTGTACACAGCAATGGTTCGCTGAACCCGCCCTGTACAAATTTGTGCCCAACGATTCATCATAGGCAAAGAACAAATTCCATATCTGAGTTTGAACAAATTCCAGATTATTTGCAAAATTAAACGATTGATATCTTTTGATTCGTGCATAAATTAACTGATTGAGATCCCATGATTACTTGCATAAATTAATCAAACGGCCGAACCCGAAATCTTAAACGAAATCAAGAATGGATCAAATCAAAATGGAATAAAATCGGCGCAAATATTAACCCAATACTCATCCTACCTACAGATCGGCACTAATAGTTACTAGGGAACCAACAAAAATAGGGTTGAAAAAGGAAAGGGGAACAACAAGGGAGCAAACCGTAGTTACCTCGTTTGAAGGGTCGTCCATGCAGGTGTTGTAGGGGTTCGATGGTCAGATGTACGGCACCTTATCATAGGGGTCCCATTCCGGCGGGATCTGACCGCCACCGGCGGGAGCCGCCAATGCACCGGCAGCAGCGACGGCGACGGCCGTAGAGTGGACGACGCCGAGGACGAAGGCGCCGCGCTTGGAGCCTACGAACTCGCAGTCGATGGTGTCGAGGAGGATGGGATTCACATTCTCCTTGTCCATCACCGACGGAGGAGAGGGAGAGGGTTTTTTTTGCTTTGGAGAAGATGATGGGACGTGAGAGACGGCGTTGCGTGAGGGAGTGAGAGTGACAGTGATAGTGCGAGGAGGCAAATAGAGAGAGGCATCTATAAATGCGAGGGGTCCTAAATGAGACCCCCGTCCTACGTGTCCACTATTGCACGTCTGCACGTCTTCGACTTCTGCACCGCGACACGCGTCCATGATTGCACGTCTTCAAGTTCTGCACCACGACCCGCGTCCTACGCGTCAACAATTGCACGTCTTCCACTTCTGCACCGCAACACGCGTCCTCGATTCTAACCCTGGAAAGTTAGATATACTCACTAGTAGGAAAACGCTTATAGGCGGAGCTTAGTTCTGTGGCGCACCTTTAAAAATGCGCCACAAAATATTGTTTTGTGGCGCACCATGCTTGGTGCGCCACAGAAATAGCTTAATTTTGTGGCGCACCGGGTACCAATGCGCCACAAAAACATGGTGGGGCCCACACCCTGCCACCCCCAATCATTGGTTTCACTATTCCTATGGCGCACTGCTCTGGGTGCGCCACAGAAATAAGTTATTCTGTGGCGCAGCTCCGCAGTGCACCACAAAAATAAGTTGTTCTGTGGCGCACTGTGCCTAGTGCGCCACAAAAATAATGTATTCTGTGGCGCACTGTTCTCGGTGCGCCACAGAATTAGCGAACCTGATATACAAAAGTAGAGCCAACCTCCCACCTACCACACTACCCAAGCCATTCTTCTTCCTCCATCTAGCTCGTCCCCCCTTCTCTCTCATACCATTTTGGCTATACTTTTCACTTGCTTGAGTATTTATTGCACTTACTTTGGTTGATACATAATTGGAGTTGAGGAGAAGGCTCTCCATAGTCTCTCCTCCTCTCGAACTCATCGATCGTGGTATCGTCTCGGTATCGAATCTACAAGGTGAGTAGTTGGAGGAGACATACGTATGCTTGGAGGAGACATGCATATGCTTGTAGATCTTGTGTGGCCGTCGTGTGTATGGATGCTTGTTGCAGGTGAAGCGCTTGTGTGTGTGCCGGTGTGGTGCATGGATGTTTGCCGAAATGTTGATTCATTTCCGTTTCGGCAAATTTTGCACTACCCATATGTCCTACATTGAGGAGAGGTCATGCCGAATTTTTCCGCTCCATGTAATACCTTGAGGAGAGGTACGGCCCATGCATGTGTGTGCATTTGTTGCGGTTCTAATTTCCTGTTCTATGTATACCATTTGCAGGCAAGCATGGTCCTCTCGATGAGTTCCGCTCGAATCTCTAGATACAACATAGACGCGAAGGAGGACATGATTCGGAACAATAGGCGCCAGCTAAGATGTCCGTGTCGATCATGCAAACTCGAGCGCTGGATCAACCCTGATTCCGGACAACCGGAGGAGCACCTCGCCGAGGCGCGGTTTCATGCAAGACAACCAGGCGCGGCCGGCCCCATCAAATGGTGCGCATGAAGACCATGTCGAGCGAGATGATTATCATCATCAAGAAGACTATCATCATGCCGACGGGGACTATCGTCATGAAGAAGAAGTTGGCGGAGAAGATCATCATGAAGAAGAAGATGCCGGCGGAGAAGATCATCATGATGAAGAAGAAGATTCCGACGCGACCCCGCTAATTTCGGCCTTGCGGGACTCTCATGTTCAAGATCTTCTCCTCCAGGAGACGAGCAACGATAGAGTTGCAGCTAGAGAGAGAGTCAAGCTGTCGCAAATGGAGAAAGACGGGATGACTCCGATCTTTCCTGGGTGCCGTCCGCAGGATACGCGTTTGCATGTAACACTTGATTACCTGCAGATGAAGACGCAGAACAAGTGGACCGATTCAGGTTTAGCAAGAACTTGAAATTCTGGCACGATCGTCTCCCGGAGGGGAACACATTGCCAAGTAGTATCGAGGAGATCAAGAAAGTCGTGTGCCCCCTTGACCTACCGCACGAAAAATACCACGCCTGCATTAATGATTGTGTGATTTATAGGTGCGAGTACAAGGAGGCGGCCACGGACGGTACAAGGTTGGGAACAAGAAGGTACCTCGAAAAGTGGTATAGTACTTTCCTATCACTCCCCGTCTGCAGCGGTATTTCGTGGACCCTAAGGAAGCAAAGCTCATGCAATGGCACGCGGAAAGGCAGAAGCCCGAAGAAGATCCGGAGATGGGCTATATGCTGACACACCCTTCAGACGCTGGACAATGGCAAGCATTGGAGATCGCCTTCCCTAGGTTCGGGGGCGACGCAAGGAACATCAGGCTGGGTATGAGCACCGATGGACTCAATCCGTTCGGAAACCAGAGTAGCACGCATAGCACCTGGCCTGTGTTTGTATGGCCTTACAACCTACCCCCGTGGCTGTGCACCAAGCAAAGATACATACACTCGAGTATTCTCATTCAGGGGCCGAAACAACCAGGTGTCGACATGCATTTGTATCTCCGGCTGCTGAAAGAGGAGTTAGACACGTTGTGGAAGACGCCACCCCGTACGTGGGACGCCTACACTAGAACTTATTTCGATATGAGAGCCGCGTTGATCACGACGGTCATGGACTATCCTGGTTATGCATATGTATCTGCCCAGGCTGGCCACGGATTCAACGGCTGTGTGAAGTGCATGGACGAGACCCCGCATCTACAGCTACCAAGGGATCACGGGTCCTCGAAAACCGTGTACCCAGGTGCTCGAAGGTGGCTTCGCTTGGATCACCCGTGGAGAAAACGCGATGATCTGTTCAGTCGTAAAGATGAGCCCGATGGACCCCCACGCCCGAGGAGCGGCGCAGAAATCGATGATCTTCAGAAAAATTGGAAGGAGTGCCCAGCGCCGGGAAAGAAGCGACCGAAGCCAGAGCCGCTGCTCGGTGTATGGAAAGCGAGGTCTGTTTTCCACGACTTGGAGTACCGGAAGGTCCTCCACACGCCCCACAGCCTCGATGTCATGCACATTACGAAGAACGTTACCGAGAGTCTGCTTGGCACTCTTTGCAACTCAGAAAAGTCCAAGGATGGACCGAAAGCAAGATACGATCTGAAACATTTTGGCATCAGGAAAGATCTTCAAGCCCTCGATACTGATGATGATGATGATGATGATGATCAGACGGAAGGGACTCAACGTCTCCGCAAAAGGGCTAAGAAGAATGCGGTGCTGCGTCCCGCTGCCTGCTTCACAAGGAGTCCGGAGGAGCTCGAGCAGTTTTTCAGGTGCCTCCTAGGAGTGAAAGTTCCTCACGGTTACTCGGGGAATATAAGCAGATATCTGGACGTAGCGAAGAAGAGGTTCACCGGGATGAAGTCTCACGATTGCCACGTGCTCATGACGCAGATACTTCCCGTTGCGATCCGAGGCATAATGGACGAGCACGTCCCTGATACGCTGTTTGACCTTTGCAACTTTTTTGACGTTATCACCAGGAAGTCGATCGGCGTGAGGCAGCTCAAGATGCTACAGGATGAGATCATGGTGATACTATGTGAGCTCGAGATTTACTTCCCGCCCGCATTCTGTGATATATGCGTCCATCTCTTCTCCATGTCGTTGAAGACATGAAGCAGCTCGGCCCGACGTTCCTCCACAACATGATGCCTTTCGAAAGGCAGAACGGTGTCATGAAAGGATACGTTCGCAATAGGGCCCGTCCAGACGCAAGCATGTCCAAGGGGTTTCTAACCTACGAGTGCATCTCCTTCTGCCAGAATTATCTAAGCACCGAGGACGACGAGGATCATGTTGGTCTACCCCCCAGGACGCACCTCGGCAGGCTCGCTGGAGTCGGTCACCGTGAGGGCTACCGCTCAGTCCATGTCGGCATTGACAATCGACGCGACGACTTTGACAGGGCTCACCGGGTGGCGCTACAACACTTAAAACTGATCGAACCTTTCGTGCAAGAGCACAAAAGCATGGTCGAGCAGAATTACATCGATATGGGCCCGCCGAGGAAGATGGGATGACGTAACCAAAGAGCACAACTCCAGCTTCACGCGTTGGTTCAAGCAAACTCAACTGGTTGAAGCACAGAGAAAAAGGCCTTCTACCGAAGATGAAAAACTCATATACACCTTATCACAGGCCCCGGGCATAACGTAACGACCTATCAGGGGTACGACATCAACGGTTACAGATTCTACACCGAGGAAAAGGACAGAAATAGTGAAAATCAAAACTCAGGAGTAACTATGTTGTCATAGGCCGATGACGAGACTAATGTTAAGGAAAGATTTTTTGGAAGGATCGAGGAGATATGGGGGCTCAATTACTGTGGAGAGATGGTGCCAATGTTTCGTGTGAGATGGGCCAAGAAGGTCGAAAAAGAAGGCCGATATTTCACAACCATGGTTATACCCGATGCAAAATCGAAGAACGCATCCGCGAAAAATGAGCCATGGGTACTCGGTAGCCAAGTTGACCAATGCTTCTTCATCACCGATCCGTCGAGACCTAGCCGTGTTGTCGTGAGGAGGGGCAAGAGGAGCATCATAGGAATGCAAGGAGACGCCAACGAGGAAGACTTGGACAAGAACGGTGACCCGAAGATCGAGGAGGAATTCGATAGGCACTTCGACATGCCTACTACTAGTAAAGTAAGAAGGAAGACCTCCCTAACCTCTAAAGGTTGTCCGTTCACGCGAAGAAATCTCAAGGTGGCCGGCATAAAGTATTCAACCACCAACAACCGAAAGGGCAAGAAGATTGCGAAGAGACGCTAGCTAGAGCTCGAAGCCGGGACGAAGACGATCTTTTTTTGGTGTGTGTGTGACAAGTACATGCATGTGTGTGTGAGAGAGACAAGAACATGTGTGTGTGAGACAAGTAATTTGTAATTGAAAATCCCTAGTAATTATGAAATGTTGTGTTCTTTCTTGAAAATGTAAGAAAAACATTTTTTATAAAGGGAAAAAAGTAGGGGCAGCCAGGGTTCGAACCTGGGTTACCCAAGCCTACCAGTGGGCTTAACCACTGGGCTAATGTTGTGTTTCTGATAGAACACAGCATTAGCCCAGTTTGTTTACCAAGTGTACATATTCTGTGGCGCATCTAGTACTGCGTGCGCCATAGAATTCCTTAATTCTGTGGCGCATGTCCCACTTGGTGCGCCACAAAATTAGGAATTCTATGGCGCATGCCAACTTTGGTGCGCCACAGAATATTTACACTTGGTGAAATAGTCGCAAACACCCTTTCTTCCCCACCCTTCCCAGTTCTTCTTCGCGCACGAACCCTAGCTAACTGCCACCGTCGCCACTGCCTAGCGCCATCGCCACCGCCTAGAGCCACCGCCTAGCGCCCCCGCTGCTGAGGAGGAGGATGCCCGAGGCGCCGGCGCCACCGAGGAGGAGGAGGACGCCCGAGCCGCCGCCACCGAGGAGGAGGAGGACGCCCGAGCCGCCGCCGTCGCCGAGGAGGAGGAGGAGGATAGCGCCACCACCACCGCTCGATCCCCGCCACCGCCACCCGTTCGGTGAGAGCCCCTCTCCCCTGTCCTCCCCACTCCCCTGTCCCCTGCCCCTCTCACCTCCCCACTGAGTTCATCACCAAGATTCACCACCCTGTTCTTGTTGTTTTTCTACATACTGAATTACCAATGGTCCCCAAATTTGTACTCATCATGGGAATCTGTCTAGAGGTGCCCTGGTTATCATGAACTAGTGAATAAGCAAGGAAGATGACAAAATTCATAATAAACAAATGTAGTTATACTTGTCAAAACACACATAATAGGTATAAAATTCATAATAAACAAATCTAGTGGTTTGCGCAGTGGTTGTTTGCAGTGGTTGTTGTAATATGCAGTGGCTAATTTATGTCGTGGATGATGCTTTCAAGAATAAAGTGGCCAATTTATGCAGTGCTGCTATAGTCTAAATCAATAGCAGAGTTGTAGGCTTACCTCTTTTTTCATTTCTCTCGTTGACAATCATAATGCAAGTATTTGTATGATGAAACTTCATTTATATGAAGCATATAATGGATGCATAAATCATGCCTGGTAGTGACTAGATGAATGTTGTAAAAGAAGAACACCTAGCAAGATAAGATATATCTAAATAAATGTTCAGAGATAAAAAAGCCACTGCATACTATTTGAATGCATATCATCATTGGAATGCAGTGAACCAACCACTGCCTAGTTGATTTTGAATTACTGCTAGGATTTGTTGGCAGTAGCAAATGAATGCAGTAGAAATTTAGAGATAAAAAGCTACTGCCTACTATTTGAATGAACTAGCTACAACCTACTATTTGGGAATAAAAATAAAAATGAACAAGCTAATGTTGTTGTTGTTTCTCTGTCTCGGCTTGTTTTGGTTGATTTTTACTTGCTATTGTTGAATTGCTTCCTGACTTGGAGTAATAAACCACTGCATCTAAATAAATGCTATCAAGAATAATGTTTGGGTTAATAAAATGAAATGCTACTGCCTAGGATTTGTTGATTTTGAATTACTGCTTGGGGTTTCACGATAATAATGCTACTAGTACATGAAATGCTACTATTTGAATTTTATGAAATGATCATGCTCATGCTCCCTGGTTTTAGTTCACCTCTGGCCACCTCTGCCCTAGCAAGAATATTCCCCTGCCTATCAATATGACAGAATTTGTAGAATATTTCTGAACCAAAAATGCCTCTGTCTAGCAAGAACCATCAGTAGTCTCTGATCCTGACCAAATATGACAGATTTTGAAGAATATTCCTGAACCAAAAATGGACAGTCTCTCCTGACCCATTTTGGGGAATATTCCCAATGGCTTGTCTCTGACCCATTTTGGAGAATATTCTCCCTCTTGTGCATTGACATCACAATTCAAAAAAAGAAACTGATGGAATTGTCCTATGTAACACAACCCTACTATGTAGAACCAAATCTTGAAGAAAAAGGTTAAAGCTGGAGTTATCTTGTGCTGGCTGAGGAAGGGCATGAAAAAGATCAAAGATTTGGTATCCTAGTTTGTTGTAGTTTCAGCCATCTAGTTTTAGTGTGTCCTAGTTTGTCTGACTAATTATGTAATGTAAGGGTTGATGTAATGCTTCCATACAATGATGAATAAAAGGGTTTATGTAATGCTTCTATGCAGATGCTAGGAAATAAATGATGCTCATGGTCACATGTTGGCAGTAGCTACTGGTTGGCTTGCTCTATAAGCTCGTACGCTTGTTTATGCTTGTATGCTACTGTTTGAATTCATTTATGAAATGATCATGCTCATGCTCATTATCTTGTATATGCTTTTGTGAAGTTCTCTATATGCTGTACCAATGCTACTGCCCATATATAATGAATTCATGTTAGTTAAAAACTTGAAGTGCAGTTCTCTGGTTTGAAGTGCTAGCTTTCATAATGTTTTTAATGTACTCTGGTTTTTGTAGTGCTCCAGGTTGTGTAGTGCTCCAGGTTGTAGTGGATATGTTGGATATATGGTGAATAAGCTGAAATAGATGCTCCAGGTTAAGAAGGTCATTGTTGTTGTACTGCTCCAGGTTAAAAAATATGCTGAAATAGATGCTCCAGGTTTATGTTGGCTTTTGTTTGATGTATTGTAGATGGTGGGCAACTTTTTATGGTGGATATATGGTGGATATGTTGGATATATGGTGTATATGGTGGATATTTTTTCAGGGATTTCATTGAGTTGCCCATTTTTCCCGAAGCGTCGATTAACTTCCGTTTCGGTTGAGAAATGGGCACTCCTACGTAGAAAAATTAGCAAAGGTCATGCCGAATTTTTTGGTTGACTTTTGTACTAACTTTTTGCCTTTTTTTAATGAAGTGCAAATAAACATGTCGGACAGCACTTCTAAGCCCAGGAGCCAGAACGAAGAAGCGAGAGAGGCCAACAAGGACTTCTGGGAGGGCTACGAGCAGCCCCGGAAGGCCGCCGCCGAGTCGCCCAGCGCTGAGGAAGAGGGCCGGGACGCCACCTCCGAGGGAGAGGGCCGGGGGGCCGCCGACGACATCAACGAGGGCCGGGACGCCGCCTCCGAGGGAGAGGGCCGGGGGGCCGCCACCGACACCAGCGACGATGACGATACCTGGGACGACGCCGCCGAGACCGGTGAAGAGAACGTGGCCAACCGCACGGAAGGTGATAGCGGCGGCAACCCTCAGGAGGGTAAGAAGAAGAGGACGGCGAGGAGGCCAAGGAGGGATCGGAGGCCGCAAGTGCTCGCCAACGTCACCGATGCTGTCACGGTAGTCTCCAAAAGTGGCCTACCGATGGAGCCTTCGTGGGTTGCCAAAGGGTACGGCATGCAACTAGGGTGCATCGTCCGTGAAACCGTACCGATCCTAACTCAGGACCTCAGAAGCAAGGAGAACGTGGCTATCGCCCAATCCCTCCTCCAGAAGCTTCACCAACGATACACGTTCCCGGAGCCGTTCAATAAGAAGGTGGACTCTTTAGCTCTCACGAAGATGAGCACCGCCTTGAGCAGCTGGAAGAACCGGCTGAAGAGAAAGATCGAGGCCGGTGAAAGCTGGGAGAGGATAAGTAGCAAAGACCCGTCGATCTCCTTAGAAGACTTTAATGCATTCAAGTCTTACTTACAGACTGACAGTGTTAAAAAATGGACCGCCTGGGGGAAGAAAATGCGGGAATTGAACTTATGGACCCACCATTGCGGAAGCGGCGGTTACTGAGGAAAACAACCCAATTGGGACAAGGAGGATGCCGAGATGGTACGTCTGGGGAAAGAAAACCCCTGGCACAAAATCGAGGATGTACAGGCTAGGAACTTTGTCCGGTCCCGCTACTACTTAGACTGGAAGACGGGGGAATTTATTACGGATTACAAAGACGTGAGGGATTTTGAGAAGTACCTGGTAAGGATAGTCTATATTATTTCGCTCATCTTATTAGGCAATGAAGCCAAATGGGCTAACCTTAAGTTCCTTTGTCTGAAGGATGAAGAGTTGATGAAGTCTAGTTGTACGGCTGGCCCGTCGTCCTAGGGGTCGACGGAACCGTGGGACACGCCTTTCAATAGGGCGACGAACAAATACAAGGAGAGGGAGCTGGACAAGCCACCGACGTCGGGTGGCCGTGTGTCCGGCTTTGGCACAAGTATGAAGCTATCCGAGTACTACGGATCGGATGCCAAGACGAGAAAGCTGGAGAGGAGGTCGTCGGCTAAGGATAAATCCGAGGTTCGGGAGCTGAAGAAGAAGGTGGAGTCACTAGAGAAGCTGGTGGCCGAAAAGCCTGTGGAGAACACGGAGATGATGAACAAGTTATTGGACGAGAAGATCCGGTAGATCATCCCCCCTGGGTTGATGGAGGGGTTAGTTGCTTGGAATGCGGGAGGTCAAGTGGGGCCGATACATGTGCCCAGCATCAGCGGCAGCAACTCAAGCTTCCACGTGTCGCCGACGGTGCCGCTCCACCCGACGCCGGCGTCGGGGCTCCACCAGACGCCGCCGCTCCACCCGACGCCGCAGCTCCAACTGGTCGCATCGACGCCCCCAACCGCCGCCCTTGTATCGACAGTAGCCGAGATCGACGCCATCAAGGAGGTAAACTCATTAGTTACTCCTTCGCGTCATCTTCTTTAACTATATATGCCTTTCGTGATCTGCCATCTCACGATGCCCAACATGGCGCCCCGACTCAGGATGAACAAGTGCATACTTCTGCAAACGGTGGAGCCCGGCGGCAAGTTGGTGGAAGTTGCTAGCGGCCTTGTCATGGCTTCCCGCGTTATGCATGGCGCTAGATTGGCGGAAGACGTGGCGAAGGTCAAGTTGGTAATGGTAGTGCCGGAGTACCGCTATGCCATCCCCCCTTTCAACCTCCGGGCACAGACGAGGGCGACATTTTGCCCCTTGGGGATTGCACCTCATGGCGATGACGTACTACGTCGTGTTCGAGGGGCGGGTTCCAGGAGTGTACGAGGAGTGGGAGGAGTGCAAGAAACATGTGCACAAGTTCAGCGGCAACTGCTACCAAGGGTACCCGACTAGACACGAGGCGGTTGCCAAGTGGAGGAAGCACCCGATCGAACAAGAGCAAGATGAAGATGAAGACCTTCCTTGTGCTCTCGCTCTTGCTCACCATCGTCGCGGCGGTACTCTATTTCATCCTAGTGTAGGCGGCGGCCGGCCGGTGTCACTTCATTTGTATCTAGAGATGATGAACTTAATTAATTTGCATGGATTGTGAGTTGTATGGAGCTATATGTATAACTTGATCGGGCTCTAAGTAATGTGATGATGATGTATAATGTTGCTATGTTATATGTGTCCATACTATATCTGTCTATATTATATCTGTATATAACATGTATACTGTGTACAAAACCTGTATAAAACCTGTATAATACACCAGGCAGTATAAAATCGAGCATACCTGTACAATGTTATGTGGCGCACCAAAATATAATTCAGTGGCGCACCTATTTCTGTGGCGCAGGGGGAACCAGTGCGCCACAGAAAATTTTATTTCTGTGGCGCACCACAACATGTGCGCCACAGAAACCTTAATTCTGTGGCGCACGGGCCACTGCGCCACAGAAACCTTATTTTTGTGGCGACGTTTCTGTGGCGCACCACCCATGCGCCACAGAATCACTATTTCGTGCGCTACTGATGAGGCTTTTCCTACTAGTGACTCAGATATACACTCGAGTCTTATACTAGCATTTTTTGTGTGCTCAGTTTTCCCCTTGAGTGCTAATACTGGCTAGTGCAATATACTCAGTTTCACCCTCAAGTGGCTGGTCAATAGAGAGTCAACAGATGAGATTAAGCTAGTTAAATGAGTCATTTAATGTGGAAAAAAATCCAAAAACGATAAAACCATAGTGGTACTTACTCATGGAGTCTTCTTACGTGACCTGCCACGTTGGGAACCATAATAATCATAGACAAATCAAGTTTTACCATAAATTGCCACTTCTCAAATCACCTAGTAGCTATGAAGGTGCATGACTTTCCATAATAAGCCCTTCCCAAAACAGCTTTCCCCAAAACATACTTTGTCTGAATGAGGCCACAATTTTCACACTCATGTATATTTGTATTGCAAATAGTTTGAGGTAGGCCAAGATGGGTTTCATTGTACAAACATGCATTTTCCATTTTTTAAATCTCATATTTGAATCCCTTAGTCTATTTACTACTCACGTGCCCTTGGTTTCTTGATACTACTCTGTTTTGCCCCCTCCCTTCACAATTTTTCACAAACGCCCAACTTTGCCCTGATTGGTGATACGTCCATTTTGCATCACTATTTTATATCATAATTTACTGTTATTCATTGATATATTTCATATTTAGAGATGATACTTATGTTATTTCACCTATTTTGCATGTTTCATGATTATTCGAGAATTACTCACCGGAGTCAGGATTCTGCTGGAAAAAGCACCGTCAGGATACAGTATTTCTGAAGATCAACAATTGACGGAAAATATACCGAACCTCCTATTTTTCCAAATGATGGAGCCAGCCAGAAGGGGAGGCCGAGGAGGGCCACCATGGGCCCCCCATAGGCCGGCGCGGCCACCAGGCCTGGTGCGCCGCCATGTGGGGAGGGGGCCCACGACCCCCCTCGGCCATCGCCCTTTCACGTACTTCATCTCCCAAAAATCCTAAGGTGCAGGGGATGATCGAGGAGAGACACAGCCGCCTCTGCGGGGCGGAAAAAACACTAGAGAGAAAAGAGCTCTCCGGCAGGCTGAAATCTGCCGAGGAAATTCCGTCCCGGAGGGGGAAATCGTTGCCATCGTCACCGTCATCGAGCTGGACTTCATTGGGATCATCATCATCATCATCTCCACCGCCGACACCATCATCTCCACCGCTGCACCTTGTCTCCGCTGTAACATTTAGGGTTGAATCTTGATTATTTCATAGGGGAAACTCTCCCGGTGTTGATTACTTCTTGTTATTGATGCTATTGAGTGAAACCATTGAACCAAGGTTTATGTTCAGATTGTTATTCATCATCATATCACCTCTGATCATGTTCCATATGATGTCTTGTGAGTAGTTCGTTTAGTTCTTGAGGACATGGTTGAAGTCTAAATGTTAGTAGTGAACTATGTTGAGTAATATTAAATGGTTTGTTATTTAGGTTGTGGTGTTATTCTTCTAGTGGTGTCATGTGAACGTCGACTACATGATACTTCACCTTTATGGGCCTAGGGGAATGCATCTTGTATTCGTTTGCTAATTGTGGGGTTGCCGGAGTGACAGCAACCTGAACCTCCGTTGGTACATCGATGCATGAGGGATAGGAGGATCTCAGAGTTTAAGGCTGTGGTTAGATTTATCATAATTCCTTTCTTGTATTTGCGGATGCTTGCAAGGGGTTTAATCACAAGTATGTATTTGTCCTAGGAAGGGCGGTGCATTAGCATAGGTTCACCCACACAACACTTATCAAAACAATGAAGATTAATCAACTATATGAAGCGAAAGCACTAGACTAAATTCCCGTGTGTCCTCAAGAACGTTTGGTAATCATAAGTAAACAAACCGGCTTGTCCTTTGTGCTAAAAAGGATTGGGCCACTCGCTGCAATTATTATTCCTGCATTTTACTTACTTGTATTTTACTTATCTGCTATATCAAAACCCCCTGAAAACTTGTCTGTGAGCATTTACAAGTGAATCCTTCATCGAAACCGCTTGTCAACACCTTCTGCTCCTCGTTGGGTTCGACACTCTTATTTATCGAAAGTACTACGATACACCCCCTATACTTGTGGGTCATCAAGACTATTTTCTGGCGCCGTTGCCGGGGAGTGAAGCGCTATTGGTAAGAAAAACTTTTACTGTACGTGCTGTTTTTATTTCTGCCTGCTGCTATAATTCATTATGGAGAGATCTTCTCTTGAATTCCTATTTGGAAAATCTACTACTACTGCAAAGGTAGTGGATAAGGCGCCAGGTGAGAAAGAGATTCCATATAAAATACCTATGAAAATTATTGAACTTGTTGTGGATAACCGCTATGAAGGGGATGGAACTGTCCATCCTGGAGATCATTTACTGTTTTTACATGAATTATGTGGGTTATTGAAGTGTGCAGGTATTTCTATGGGTGAAGTTAGGAAGAAACTATTCTCTATATCGCTGTCTGGTAAAGGGGCGCATTGGTATAAATTGCTGAAGAATGGGAATTCTCTTGATTGGAAGGATATTGTGCCTCTATTTTATTCTAAATTTTATCCTCCAAGTGAAATTCACAAAGACCGAAACCGCATATATAATTTCTGGCCTCATGATGGAGAGGGTATTGCCCAAGCATGGGGAGGTTGAAGTCTTTAATGCTCAAATGCCCCATTCATGAGCTTCCTGGTAATATCATCATTGATAATTTCTATGCAAGACTTTCTTTTCAAGATAAAACCTTGCTGCATACTACTTGTTCTGGATCATTCACACGCAACAAAGAAGAGTTTAAATGGGACCTTCTTGATCAGATCCAAGAGAATACTGAAGGATGGGAGAACGACAAAGGTAGAGAGTCAGATATAAATTATGATTATGAATGCATTGAAACTTTTATGGATACTGATAAATTTCGTAATATGAGTGCTACTTATGGTCTTGACTCTCAAGTTGTTGCAAATTTTTATAAAGCTTTTGCCTCTCATTTTGAATTGCCTAGGAAGAATTTTGATAAGTATCATGAACCTTACAAAGATAAAACTGATTCACCTATAGGTAAATGTATTGAAGTTAAAACTGTTGATCACATTCTTCCTGAAGCTTATATTGAAAAAATTCCTTTTCCTGCTAAAATGAAGGAGTATTCTGTTATAGCTAGTGTGGTTAACAAAAGTGCAAAGAAACCTATTGATACGTCTCCGACGTATCGATAATTTCTTATGTTCCATGCCACATTATTGATGATATCTACATGTTTTATGCATACTTTATGTCATATTTATGCGTTTTCCGGAACTAACCTATTGACGAGATGCCGAAGGGCCAGTTGCTATTTTCTGCTATTTTTGGTTTCAGAAATCCTAGTAAGGAAATATTCTCGGAATCGGACGAAATCAACGCCCAGGGTCCTATTTTTCCACGAAGCTTCCAGAAGTCCGAAGGGGAAACGAAGTGGGGCCATGAGGTGGGGACATAGTAGGGCGGCGCGGCCCAAGCCCTGGCCACGCCGGCCTAGTGTGTGGTCCCACCAGGACTCCACCGACCTTGCCCTTCCGCCTACTTAAAGCCTCCGTCGCGAAAACCCTATAAAGTTCGACGAAACCAGAGAAAACCTTCCAGAGCCGCCGCCATCGCGAAGCCAAGATCTGGGGGACAGGAGTCTCTGTTCCGGCACGCCGCCGGGATGGGGAACTGCCCCCGGAAGGCTTCTCCATCGACACCACCGCCATCTTCATCAACGCTGCTGTCTCCCATGAGGAGGGAGTAGTTCTCCATCGAGGCTCGGGGCTGTACCGGTAGCTATGTGGTTCATCTCTCTCCTATGTGCTTCAATACAATAATCTCATGAGCTGCCTTACATGATTGAGATTCATATGATGATGCTTGTAATCTAAATTTCATTATGCTAGTCAAGTGGATTTTACTTATGTGATCTCCGGAGACTCCTTGTCCCACGTGTGTAAAGGTGACAGTGTGTGCACCGTGTGGTCTCTTAGGCTATATTTCACAGAATACTTATTCACTGTTATGAATGGCATAGTGAAGTGCTTATTTATATCTCTTTATGATTGCAATGTGTTTTGTATCACAATTTATCTGTGTGCTACTCTAGTGATGTTATTAAAGTAGTTTATTCCTCCCGCACGGTGTAATGGTGACATTGTGTGCATCGTGTAGTACTTGGCGTAGGCTATGATTGTGATCTCTTGTAGATTATGAAGTTAACTATTGCTATGATAGTATTGATGTGATCTATTCCTCCTTTCGTAGTGTGAAGGTGACAGTGTGCATGCTATGTTAGTACTTGGTTTGGTTATGTTGATCTGTCATGCACTCTAAGGTTATTTAAATATGAACATTGAATATTGTGGAGCTTGTTAACTCCGGCATTGAGGGTTCATGTAATCCTACACAGTTAGTGGTGTTCATCATCCAACAAGAGGGTGTAGAGTCTAGCATCTATTCATTTATTCTGTTATGTGATCAATGTTGAGAGTGTCCACTAGTGAAAGTATGATCCCTAGGCCTTGTTCCTAAATACTGCTATCGCTGCTTGTTTACTATTTTACTGCATCTTTACTTCTTGCAATATTACTACCATCATCTGCATGCCAGCAAGCACTTTTCTGGCACCGTTACTACTGCTCATATTCATTCATACCACTTGTATTTCACTATCTCTTCGCCGAACTAGTGGACCTATTAGGTGTGTTGGGGACACAAGAGACTTCTTGCTTTGTGGTTGCAGGGTTGCATGAGAGGGATATCTTTGACCTCTTCCTCCCTGAGTTCGATAAACCTTGGGTGATCCACTTAAGGGAAACTTGCTGCTGTTCTACAAACCTCTGCTCTTGGAGGCCCAACACTGTCTACAAGAATAGAAGCACCCATAGACATCAAGCTATTTTCTGGCGCCGTTGCCGGGGAGGAAAGGTAAAAGGCACTCATACTCCGGTCCCAGGTAAAGTACTTTTCTGTTTCCGTTGTGTGTGTGCTCGAAGCTATTTCCTTTAGATCCTGCAATTGCATCTTTTTGTTTCTTGTTTACACTAGTTTGGCATAATGGACAACCGTGAGCTTCTTATTCTATTTCCTGATTTAAGACATGGATGGTTTGATTCGAAAATTAAAAAACGCATGGAACATATTAGTCTGAACACTTTGAATACCATTTTGCTAATGATATAGAAAGTTCTAAGCTTGGGGAAGCTGGCTCTGATGAGCATGATCTTTTTAGTCCCCCAAGCATTGAGGAGAAAATTTACTTTGATGATACTTTGCCTCCTATTTATGATGATTATAATGATAGTAGTCTTTTAGTACCTCTGTTATGGAGGATAAATTTAATTATGATTACAATATGCCTCCTATATTTGATGATGATAATAATAATGATAGCTACTTTGTTGAATTTGCTCCCACTACAACTAATAAAATTGATTATGCTTATGTGGAGAGTAATGATACTTTTATGCATGTGAATAAGAATGCTTTATGTGATACTTATATTGTTGAGTTTGTTCATGATGCTACTGAAAATTATTATGAGAGAGGAAAATATGGTTGTAGAAATTTTCATGTTACTAAAACACCTCTCTATATGCTGAAATTTTTGAAGTTACACTTGTTTTTATCTTCCTATGCTTGTTACTTTGCTCTTCATGAACTTGTTTATTTACAAGATTCCTATGCATAGGAAGCATGTTAGGCTTAAATGTGTTTTGAATTTGCTTCTTGATGCTCTCTTTTGCTTCAACTCTTATTTCTTGCGAGTGCATCATTAAAATTGCTGAGCCCATCTTAATGGCTGTAAAGAAAGAACTTCTTGGGAGATAACCCATGTGTTTATTTTGCTACAGTAGCTTTGTTTTATATTTGTGTCTTGGAAGTTGTTACTACTGTAGCAACCTCTCCTTATCTTATTTTATTGCATTGTTGTGCCAAGTAAAGTCTTTGATAGCAAGGTTGATACTAGATTTGGATTACTGCGCAGAAACCGATTTCTTGCTGTCAGGAATCTGGGCCTAATTCTCTGTAGTTAACTCAGAAAATTATGCCAATTTACGTGAGTGATACTCAGATATGTACGCAACTTTCATTCAATTTTAGCATTTTCATCTGAGCAAGTCTGGTGCCATTTTAAAATTCGTCTTTACGGACTGTTCTGTTTTGACAGATTCTGCCTTTTATTTCGCATTGCCTCTTTTGTTATGTGGGATGGATTCCTTTGTTCCATTGACTTCCAGTAGCTTTGGGCAATGTCCAGAAGTGTTAAGAATGATTGTGTCACCTCTGAACATGTGAATTTTTGATTATGCACTAACCCTCTAATGAGTTTGTTTTGAGTTTGGTGTGGAGGAAGTTTTCAAGGGTCAAGAGAGGAGGATGATACAATATGATCAAGAAGAGTGAAAAGTCTAAGCTTGGGGATGCCCCCGTGGTTCATCCCTGCATATTTCAAGAAGACTCAAGCATCTAAGCTTGGGGATGCCTGGGCATCCCCTTCTTCATCGACAACTTATCAGGTTTCTTCTCTTGAAACTATATTTTTATTCGGTCACATCTTATGTACTTTACTTGGAGCGTCTGTTTGTTTTTGTTTATGTTTGAATAAGTTCATCCTTGTGTGGGAGAGAGACACGCTCCGCTGGTTCGCATGAACACATGTGTTCTTAGCTTTACTTTTAATGTTCATGACGAAGGTTGAAACTGCTTCGTTCATTGTTATATGGTTGGAAACAGAAAATGCTACATGTAGTAATTGGTAAAATGTCTTGGATAATTTGATACTTGGCAATTGTTGTGCTCATGTTTAAGCTCTTGCATCATATACTTTGCACCTATTAGTGAAGAAATACATAGAGCTTGCTAAAATTTGGTTTGCATAATTGGTCTCTCTAAAGTCTAGATAATTTCTAGTATTGAGTTTTGAACAACAAGGAAGACGGTGTAGAGTCTTATAATGTTTACAATATGTCTTTTATGTGAGTTTTGCTGCACCGGTTCATCCTTGTGTTTGTTTCAAATAACCTTGCTAGACTAAACCTTGTATCGAGAGGGAATACTTCTCATGCATCCAAAATCCTTGAGCCAACCACTATGCCATTTGTGTCCACCATACCTACCTACTACATGGTATTTCTCCGCCATTCCAAAGTAAATTGCTTGAGTGCTACCTTTAAATTTCCATCATTCGCCTTTGCAATATATAGCTCATGGGACAAAATAGCCTTAAAAACTATTGTGGTATTGAATATGTACTTATGCACTTTATCTCTTATTAAGTTGCTTGTTGAGCGGTAACCATGTTTCTGGGGACGCCATCAACTTTTTACCTTTGTTGAATATCATGTGAGTTGCTATGCATGTTCGTCTTGTCTGAAGTAAGGGCGGTTTTCACAATCAAATGGTTTGAGTATGCATACTGTTAGAGAAGAACATTGGGCCGCTAACTAAAGCCATGAATCATGGTGGAAGTTTCAGTTTGGACATAAAACCTCAATCTCTTATGAGAATATTATCTCGTTGTTGAATGCTTAAGCATTAAAAGAGGAGTCCATTATCTCGTTGTCTATGTTGTCCCGGTATGGGTGTCTAAGTTGAAGAATGATCAAAAGCGAGAAATCCAATGCGAACTTTCTCCTAAGACCCTTGTACAGGCGGCATAGAGGTACCCCTTTGTGACACTTGGTTGAAACATATGTTATGCAATGATAATCCGTGTTAACCCAAGCTAATTAGGACAAGGTGCGTGCACTACTAGTATACTATGCATGAGGCTTGCAACTTGTAAGATATAATTTACATGATACATATGCTTTATTACTACCGTTGACAAAATTGTTTCATGTTTTCAAAATAAAAGCTCTAGCACAAATATAGCAATCGATGCTTTCCTCTTTGAAGGACCTTTCTTTTACTTTTATGTTGAGTCAGTTCACCTATTTCTCTCCACCTCAAGAAGCAAACACTTGTGTGAACCGTGCATTGATTCCTACATACTTGCATATTGCACTTGTTATATTACTTTGCATTGACAACTATCCATGAGATATACATGTTATAAGTTGAAAGCAACCGCTGAAACTTAATCTTCCTTTGTGTTGCTTCAATACCTTTACTTTGATTTATTGCTTTATGAGTTAACTCTTATGCAAGACTTATTGATGCTTGTCTTGAAGTACTATTCATGAAAAGTCTTTGCTTTATCATTCATTTGTTTACTCATGTCATTACCATTGTTTTGTCGCTGCATTCATTACATATGCTTACAATAGTATGATCAAGGTTATGATGGCATGTCACTCCAGAAATTATCTTTGTTATCGTTTACTCGCTCGGGACGAGCAGGAACTAAGCTTGGGGATGCTGATACGTCTCCGACGTATCGATAATTTCTTATGTTCCATGCCACATTATTGATGATATCTACATGTTTTATGCATACTTTATGTCATATTTATGCGTTTTCCGGAACTAACCTATTGACAAGATGCCGAAGGGCCAGTTGCTGTTTTCTGCTGTTTTTGGTTTCATAAATCCTAGTAAGGAAATATTCTCGTAATCGGACGAAATCAACGCCCAGGTTCCTATTTTTCCACGAAGCTTCCAGAAGTCTGAAGGGGAAACGAAGTGGGGCCACGAGGTGGGGACACAGTAGGGCGGCGCGGCCCAAGCCCTGGCCGCGCCGGCCTAGTGTGTGGTCCCACCAGACTCCACCGACCTTGCCCTTCCGCCTACTTAAAGCCTCCGTCGCGAAAACCCTATAAAGTTCGACGAAACCGGAGAAAACCTTCCGTAGTCGCCGCCATCGCGAAGCCAAGATCCGGGGACAGGAGTCTCCTGTTCCGGCACGCCGCCGGGACGGGGAAGTGCCCCGGAAGGCTTCTCCATCGACACCACCGCCATCTTCATCAACACCGCTGTCTCCCATGAGGAGGGAGTAGTTCTCCATCGAGGCTCGGGGCTGTACCGGTAGCTATGTGGTTCATCTCTCTCCTATGTGCTTCAATACAATAATCTCATGAGCTGCCTTACATGATTGAGATTCATATGATGATGCTTGTAATCTAGATGTCATTATGCTAGTCAAGTGGATTTTACTTATGTGATCTCCGGAGACTCCTTGTCCCACGTGTGTAAAGGTGACAGTGTGTGCACCGTGTGGGTCTCTTAGGCTATATTTCACAGAATACTTATTCACTGTTATGAATGGCATAGTGAATTGCTTATTTATATCTCTTTATGATTGCAATGTGTTTTGTATCACAATTTATCTGTGTGCTACTCTAGTGATGTTATTAAAGTAGTTTATTCCTCCTGCACGGTGTAATGGTGACAGTGTGTGCATCGTGTAGTACTTGGCGTAGGCTATGATTGTGATCTCTTGTAGATTATGAAGTTAACTATTGCTATGATAGTATTGATGTGATCTATTCCTCCTTTCGTAGTGTGAAGGTGACAGTGTGCATGCTATGTTAGTACTTGGTTTGGTTATGTTGATCTGTCATGCACTCTAAGGTTATTTAAATATGAACATTGAATATTGTGGAGCTTGTTAACTCCGGCATTGAGGGTTCGTGTAATCCTACACAGTTAGTGGTGTTCATCATCGAACAAGAGGGTGTAGAGTCTAGCATCTATTTATTTATTCTGTTATGTGATCAATGTTGAGAGTGTCCACTAGTGAAAGTATGATCCCTAGGCCTTGTTCCTAAATATCGCTATCGCTGCTTGTTTACTGTTTTACTGCATCTTTACTTCCTGCAATATTACTACCATCATCCGCACGCCAGCAAGCACTTTTCTGGCGCCGTTACTACTGCTCATATTCATTCATACCACTTGTATTTCACTATCTCTTCGCCGAACTAGTGCACCTATTAGGTGTGTTGGGGACACAAGAGACTTCTTGCTTTGTGGTTGCAGGGTTGCATGAGAGGGATATCTTTGACCTCTTCCTCCCCGAGTTCGATAAACCTTGGGTGATCCACTTAAGGGAAACTTGCTGCTGTTCTACAAACCTCTCGCTCTTGGAGGCCCAACACTGTCTACAAGAATAGAAGCACCCGTAGACATCAAGCTATTTTCTGGCGCCGTTGCCGGGGAGGAAAGGTAAAAGGCACTCATACTCCAGTCCCAGGTAAAGTACTTTTCTGTTACCTTTTGAAATTATGTGTGATGCTAGTGATTTTGTTGTAGGTGCTGTTCTTGGACAGCGAGTAGATCAAAAATTGAATGTTAATCATTATGCTAGTAAGACTCTTGATGCTGCCCAAAGAAATTATGCTACAACTGAAAAAGAGCTATTAGCTGTAGTTTTTGCTTGTGACAAGTTTAGACCTTATATTGTTGATTCAAAAGTCATAGTTCATACTGATCATGCTGCAATTAGGTACCTTATGGAAAAGAAAGATGCTAAGCCAAGGCTTATTAGATGGGTGCTTCTTTTGCAAGAATTTGATTTACATATTGTAGATAGGAAAGGTGCTGATAATCCTGTTGCAGATAATTTGTCTAGATTGGAAAATATTGCTTATGATCATGTTCCTGTTAATGATAGTTTTCCAAATGAACAATTGGGTGCAATAAAGGTGAGCTCGCGAGATAGTCCTTGGTATACTGATTATGCTAACTTTATCGTTTCGAAGTACTTGCCTCCAACCTTTTCAGCTCAGCAACGGAGGAAATTCTTTTATGATTTGAAGCATTATTTTTGGGATGATCCATACTTATATAAAGAAGGAGTGGATGGTATTATGCGAAGATGTGTCCCCGAATATGAACAAAAGGAGATATTGAGTAAGTGTCATGGTAGTGTTTATGGAGGACATCACGCCGGAGATAGAACCGCACAAAAGGTTCTACAGTCAGGTTTTTATTGGCCAACTCTCTTTAAAGATGCAAGAAAGTTTATTTTATCTTGTGATGAATGTCAAAGAGTTGGTAATATCTCTAGGCGCAATGAAATGCCTATGAATTATACTCTTGTTATTGAACCATTTGATGGTTGGGGATTTGACTTCATGGGTCCTTTCCCTTCTTCGAAGGTAATACTCATATACTTGTTGTCGTTGATTATGTTACTAAATGGGTGGAAGCCATACCCACAAAAAGTGCTCGATGGTGAGACCTCTTTAAGAATGCTTTTAGATGTTATTTTTCCTAGGTTTGGAGTACCTAGATATCTTATGACTGATGGAGGTTCTCATTTTATTCATGGTGGTTTTAGAAAAACTCTTGCTAGATATGGTATTAATCATAGGATTGCTTCCTCTTATCATCCTCAAACTAGTGGGCAAGTAGAATTATCAAATACAGAAATTAAATCTATCTTGCAAAAGACTGTTAATAAATCTAGGAAAAATTGGGCTAGTAAGTTGAAGGAAGCGTTGTGGGCTTATAGAACTGCTTATAAAAATCCTATGGGTATGTCTCCTTATAAAATGGTTTATGGAAAAGCTTGTCATTTACCTTTAGAACTAGAGCACAAAGCTTATTGGGCTGTAAGAGAACTTAATAAAGATTTTAAACTTGCCAGTAAGAAAAGGTTGCTACAATTGAGTTCTCTAGATGAGTGGAGAAGTGAAGCTTATGAAAATGCTAAACTTTTTAAGGAGAAAGTTAAGAAATGGCATGATAGAAGAATTATTAAAGGAGAATTTAATGTTGGAGATAAAGTCCTATTGTATCGGTCTCGTCTCAGATTTTTTGCAGGGAAATTACTCTCAAAATGGGAAGGACCATATGTCATTATGGAGGTGTATCGTTCAGGAGCAATAAAAATTGGTTCTCTGAAAGGTGATGCCACACAAGTGGTGAATGGACAAAGACTCAAGCATTATATTTCTGGAGATTCTTATAATGAAGATGTTGATGTTATTCGAGTGGTGACTCCGAAAACTTTCATCAAAGATCAAATTGATAGTTCTGTAGAGTTCGACTTTGAATAGGTAATAGTTCTGGTAGTAAAAAGTCCGCGTTTAACTTTCCGAACAATATTTTTGCTGTTTTTAGAAAATATGAAAAATTATGAGATCGAATCGGAGTGGAGGAGACGCACGAGGGCGCGTCCCCACGTGGTGGCGTGGGCCCCACCCTGGCCGCGCCGCCATATGGTGATGGCTCCTCGGAGTCCCTCTTCCACTCGGGTTCGACCTGGTACTTTCCTTTTGTCGTGAAAGTTTTTGCTATATAATCCCCTGGATCCCCCGAGGTCCGTATATCGTTTTCTCGTTGTGTTTTGTTTCGAGCTGTTTTCTGCCAGGATCTGTTTTTGATCTAGAAGCACCATGGTCTCCAACAACAAGGGAAAGGGGCTTTCGGAGGAAGATATTCAAGACCCCGAGTTGAAGGAAGAAGTCGAGAGTGAAGATGAAGGAGAAGTAAAGGAAGACCCGTGTGTATACCCGCGTGCCACCGTCGCAAGCATCGGGGTGGTGGCAAATCCGTTCAACCCCAAGAGAAGCGCACGAATTAGCACCGGAGGAAAAGTCCCACGTCGCTTCCTAGCTCCAAGGACATCTCCTCCAGGCATTGACAACCCCTTCCACACTCTAATTCATAATAGTCAAATTGAAAGGATTCCCAAGGCAGTATTGCCTAGTAGTTGGGATATGGATCGTTCTAACACTGCAGGAAGGATGAAACCTGAAGCTGAGGAGTGGGGAAACAATTCTAAGAGTTGGGACTCACCGTCTGACATACTTCTTAACCGCGTCGAGCACAACTCGGAGCTAATCCGCAACCTCACTTACGAGATTGATGAGCTAAAGGAGCTTGTTAAGAAGCTTATCCAGAATTCATCATCACCACCAAAGGATTAATTCATCACTGGTATTGGCACCCCCTTAGTTTGTTCCAAGCTTGGGGGGAGTGCCGCGGTATCACATCATCACTATCTTTTACCTTTTTACTATCAAGTAGTGTCATATCATGGGTAGGGAAGTTATCATATAAGATTGTTGCAGAGTGGAAGTATCTCTCTTTTAGTTGGTTATCTATGTATCCCTTGGTGTGAGTTATCGTTATGGAATATTAATGAGAAGTTTTATCATTTACATTTTTGCACACCTTATTTTAGTTTGCAATTTCTGTTATATGATTGATCTTGCTGTTAGTATTGGTATCACTTTGGGAGCATCAAGTAAATCTATTTGGTTTTGGCAAACTTAGCATTGGTCAATAGCAACATTACTTTGAGACTTAAGTAGAAAAGAGGGAAGTACATGTTGATATATTATTTCATTATCTATCTTTCTTGTTAGCTAATGAGCTTAGTATTCTGAAGTTAAAATTGTTTGTGCTTACAAGGAAGATGCATGATTGTTTCTATCACATGTATATTTGTTTGTTTCCCTCAACTCTTATGCTTGCTAACCAACCTTGCTAGCCAAAGACCTGTACTGAGAGGGAATGCTTCTCGTGCATCCAAAGCCTTAAACCAAACCCCTGCCATTTGTGTCCACCATAACTACCTATTATGTGGTATTTAGCGCCACTCCAAGTAAATATTTCATGTGCTACCTTTAATAAATCAAACGTTATTACTTCTTATTTGTGTCAATGTTTTATAGCTCATGAGGAAGTATGTGGTGTTTTATCTTTCAATCTTGTTGGGCAGACTTTCACCAATGGACTAGTGGCACATCCGCTTATCCAATAATTCTGCAAAAAGAGCTGGCAACGGGGTTCCTAGCGCCAATTAATTAACTTTCATTAATAATTCTCTTCACATGTTTTGCCCTGATTTATCAGTAAGCAACTTAATTTTGCAATAGACACTCCTCCATGGTATGTGAAATGTTGGAAGGCACCCGAGGATTCGGTTAGCCATGGCTTGTGAAAGCAAAGGTTGGGAGGAGTGTCATCCATAAATAAAACTAAAGTACATGTGTAAACAAAAGAGAAGAGGGATGATCTACCTTGCTGGTAGAGATAACGTCCTTCATGGGAGTCTGTTGACTGCCAAAACCCACCGGCGGGCAGCGGCCTGTCAACACAGTGTAGAGCCGGGAAGAGCCTAGAGCTGCGGCTGGCTGAGACCCCTCCGAGCGACGGCCCGCAATGCTCTTCTGGTCACACGCGGCGATGCGAAGTGCAAGGGTGTGCCACCTGACCTATACCTGGTCAGGAAGGTGATGGGGATGCCTCGCTTAGTTCCTGCATGGCATACACGTAAACATTAAATAAGAGCCTCGATCGGCTCTCGGGTTATCTCGTGAATCGGCTCAAAGAGCCGATCCACCCATGATTCGTACGGGGTGCACGAATACTTGGTGATCCTCGCTTGATCAAGATAAAGCTAATGAGATCTACGACGATTTAGGGTTTTCACCGCATAATCGGATCATCCTACTCCAAAGTTGGGCCTCGCGGCCACGCACGGTGCTCGTAAGCCGATCCTAAACAAGGCCAAAAAACCAACATGGCGTTGATCCTCGGAACATCCCGTTTAGGACTTGCGAACGCCACCCTACGTGCCGCTGGATCCTCCCCCTTTGTAAGGCCTAACTATTGCGGATATTAAACTAATCCTTGCGAGCAAGGAGCAATCGTAACGGATCAGATCTACTAAATAATGAACAAGCAGGTGCCGCCCCCACACCCGAGATAGGTGTGAGGGCGGCTAGACATGCAAGGGTTGCACTACGTAAGCATGTTATACGGAGAACTATGCTAACCCTAACACATCTATGATAACTACGTTGCCCGCCATCAAAGACGCTTCGAGACGGGCAACGCATGAACAACGTGGAGCTTGTGCTGCCTAGATCGCAAGATGCGATCTAGGCAGCATGTCGCTTACCTGATTGAAACCCTCGAGACGAAGGAGTTGGCGATGCGCCGAGATTGGTTTGTTTTGGGGTGAACGTTGTGTTGTTGTTTATTCCATAAACCCTAGATACATATTTATAGTCCAGGGGACTTTCTAACGTGGGAATATCCCACCGTGCACGATACAAACTCTAATCTTGATCTAAGATACAATCTACTATAATTAAAGATACACGGGCAACCTAGCCCAAATTCTCCGTGCAAGGCCGCTTCAGAAATCTTCCACGTGTAGTCTTCCAAGCCCATCTCTCTTACGGCCCACCTCTGGATTTGTCCAAAATCTGGTGATAACACATGCCCCCCTGGTTTTGGAAATAATTTTTCCAAAATCATTATACCTTCCTTCGTCGGGTCATGTCGTGGCAGAGCAGAGCTGTTGCAGTATCCGTTATCATTATGCCCCGTCTTCTCGGCTTCTCTCGCAAAATTCGATAGCTCCAGGCGTCATCTCCTTGGAAACTGTAATGACAATAAATTTCCACCAGGCTCCTCATTATTTAACTGTGCCGATCGATTAGCTTTCTTCATCCCCTTCCTCTGTTCCAACCATCGGCAGCCAAAAAACCCTCTTCTCCCTCAGCTATGTCTTCCTCTTCCTCCTCCTTCTCAAACCTCTTCCCCCCATTCTCGCCGAAGAAGAACGAGGACAAGCCTCATTCCGAGGTGAACCCCCTCTCCTCCGATAATGAGAAGAAAGAAGGAGAAGTAGCGAAGGCCAAGACCTTCCCCTCCGCCAAGCTCCCGCCGAAGAAGCGCTCCCGCATGTGGGCGGACAGCGAGGATGAAGATGACGACGAAGAAGAAGAAGAGGAGGAGGAAGATAAATCTTCCTCTTCCGCCGGGTATCCGCCAACCAAGCGCTTCCGTTCCTGGGCGGACAGCGAGGACGATGATGATGACGAGGAGGAAGAGGCTCCAGCCACGGGCTGGGGCAGCAGCGACGAGGAGCTCCCTGGGAGCAGCGCCGACGACATCGACGGCGGTGACGACGAGGACAGCGATGACTAGTAGAATAGGACTAGTAGTAGCAGTGCGCTAGGCACTAAATCCCTCTTTTGAGAGCCATCGGCTCTTTCTTGTAAAGCCGCTCCTCTGAATTAATGAAACTGTTCTTCTGATTCATCCTTTAATTGCCCCAATTTCATTCCTTCCGCCTGTCATGTCAAGACCGATAGCAATGTATCGATTTTTTTTTCCTTTTGGACGCCCATGAAGCCGGACTCTCATGTCGATTAGCCCGTAGGCCAAGAACTTCTCAATTTCAGGCTGCGATTTGGTATCTGACCATAATTTTTCGCAATTCCTTAGCCGATGACTACCCATCGGCTATTTTGAAAATCTAGTCCCTCTCCTTCTCTTGCAGCGACAGGACGGTCCAAACAACAAAACCGACGGCCTCCAATCCTGATTCAGAGGAGATCACAATGCAGGGCCAGTCGATGCGCCTCCAATCGGTTTTCCAAAAACAGAGCAGCCACCAGGCCAGCTGCCCCCCGAGTCTGAGTCGAAGCGAGAACAGTAACGGATCAGCCGAATGTGCCGCCTATGCAGAGTTAGCCGATTTCAACAAAATCGGCTTCCCAAAGCAGAGAACCTTCAGGGTGAGCTGCCCCCCGAGTTTCTTCAGTCTACTTCGCGTCTTGCAGGTCAAATCGGCTCCTCCCCTGCACTGACCGTCGATATCGATATGAACTTTGAGCATATAAACAACCGGTCTAGCTTCGCTTCTTAGTTCTGAAGCCGATGCCCCTGCATCGGCTAAAAAAATAAAATTTGTTTTTTATTTGGCCGATCTTTCTCAATCGGCCCCCAATGTTCCACTGCACGCATGTCTGCACGTGTTACCTGCACACGTTTTTATTTGACTATATGCCCCCCGAGCCGAATCTGCCAAATGACTGCAGATATCGGCTTTCATGGTTAGTCAGGGCACTGCACTTGTACGTCGGCTTCGCAAAGATTCATGCTGACTTTCATCTGCCGACGTGGCCGCTGCCCAGTAGATCGTTGCTGACCACAAACAGAAAATGTGCAGAAAATAATTTTAGCCGATTGCGGGAATCGGCCTCCACATTGCTTGTTCGATGAAGGTTTTGTAATGTTCCTTCATAAATTTTTTGGGGCCGATCACAAGGATCAGCCTCACCCGGTTTGCTCATTGTTTTAATCTTGCTACTCGGTTAGGCTGGATAAAACCAACCCAACCTCTGACTTGATGCGCCTGCTGTCATCCACCTTGAGTGCATCGTATAATCGTGGAGCACTAAGCCCTGTCGGCAAGACAAGCACCATGTTTGTGCCAGCCGATGTTTCATCATCGGCTTTCTTTTGCTTGGGACGCCACTCCATTCTCCGTGGACGACCCTCCTCATCCAGGGCTCGCTGAACTTTTGCAGCCAGATCAGGCCGTGCCTTCCTTAGCGTATGCAGGTATAACCTTTCGGCTTCCTCCAGGCCGCGCAACCGCTGAACCCTGCGTTTTTGTGAACGGCTGAGTCCGTCAGGGCACCACCTTGGACGGTGGTACCTGTCTTCTTCTTCTTCTAGTCCCTCGTCTTCGGAATCCTCAAGATCCGCCCAACAAAGTGACTCAGCGCGTTTGCTTGGTGGTGGGAGAGGCCCTAAGCGCTCAAACACAGACACGTTGGCTGCCTCCTTCTTCTTCTTGTTGCATTCTGGGCAATTGCCGATTGTGGGCAATCGGCTCATTCCTGAATCCCAGCAGTGTCTGAAGAAAGGGCAGTTCCAGTGTCTGGCGTTGTCATCTTGCTCCCTTGACTTGTCTGCGGCACGGCGCTCGTGCTCCTCCTCATCGCGATCCTGCCGACGATGTCTTCTGGCTTCTCTAGTCAGACGATCTCCTTCATCATCATAGTTGGACCGTCGGCGTTGGTCATACTGACTCACATATTTGTTGAGGAGGTGATCAGAGAGAGGTCGTTGATATCTTATGTTCTTCACTTCTCCCTCTGTGACGTAGCGCTTGCCATCATGATGGAGCCGATCGCGTGGAGCGGCCTCCTCTGTGTCCTTGCTATGAGAGTAGCTGCCCTCATCTCCAACTTTGCCAGAGTAGTTCCCAGGTCCTACCATGTTGATGCTGAACGTGGGACCTGGCTGGCAACCCTCAGGGTAGATGACTTCTACCATGTTAACGGCGGGGAAGGGCTGGGTGTCCACCTTCATGGCGTACTGGTTGAAAATTAAACGCCCCTTCTCTATCGCCGCTTGGATGTGCCGATGCCACACCCCGCGGTCGTTGGTGGCATGGGAAAGCGAGTTGTGGAATTTGCGAGTACGGCTTTCCGTTTAGCTCTTGCGCCGTGGGGAACTTGAGACCTTCGAGAATCGTCAACTCGTTTCTCCTTGAGCAGGAGGTCGAAGATTTGTTCGGTCTTGGTCACGTCAAAATCAAATCCCCGGGCGGCCCCGGTGGCTTTACCCATTTGCAGGACACGGGGGTTCCTCCCCGAGTCCACTCAGCCATCGCTACTTCTTGGTCTCCCGCGGGCACTTCACCTTCCTCTCGTATCGACCATGACTACCGCACGCTTGAACTTGTCTTGGTACAGTCCGGGTGGCGCTGTTCATATGCTGATAGTTTCGAACCATGTGCGCCGGCGAGGGATAATCCGCTTGGGAGGCCATGTCCTTGAGCTGTGTTGCAAGGCCAGCTACCGCCAACTCGATCGCTTCCTTTTCGGTTATACGAACCGAATAACATCGGTTCCTAAGATTCCTCGAAGCGCTGGATGTACTCTGTCACCGTTTCTCCGCGCTTCGACGTAGTTGTGCTAGATCGGCAATGCTAGACTCGGAAGCTTCCGAATGGTATTGCGTATGGAATTGTTCTTCCAATTGCTTCCAAGACTCGGATGGAGTTTGCTGGCAAAGAGGTGTACCATCCGAACGCCGATCCCGTGAGGGACTGTGAAAAGAGCCTCACGCGTAGCTGATCCGACACTGAAGCCGGTCCTAGTTGCGCCAAATATCGGCCGATGTGCTCGATGGAGCTGGAGCCATCCGATCCACTGAATTTGGAGAAGTCAGGGAGCCGATATTTAGGTGGCAGCGGGATCATCTCGTACTCGTCGGGGTACGGCTTGGAATAGCCGATTGCCCTTCTTTTCGGCACCATGCCGAACTGGTCTCTCGCATGGTACTGATCTGATCCGCTGTGCTGGCTGCAGGAGATGCACTCTGAAGATTCGCCGGGGTGGCGTACTTAGCCAGCCATGTTTGCTTTTCCAGCTCTGAGCCAACTGCAGGAGCTGGGCTCGGGAGTTTCGTTGGGGTGGCATATTTAGTTAGCCACGTCTGCTTCTCAAGCTCTGTTGTTGACGTTCCTCCTGTTTGCGCCGGAGTCCCTGACGTTGTGGCCTGGTTTGAGAGTGGCCAGTTGCCACAATCTGGCACATACGTGCACGCGTATCCTTGAGGGATCTCCTTAGGCGCCTCAGCCAAGAACTGGTAGTCACTAGGGTCACCACCGATCTTGTAGACGACGAATGCCGGTGTAGCCGGCACTTCGGCTGGTGCTGCCAACGCGTATGGCAGCGGTGGACGCGGACCGGAGTGGCAACTCTCCTTGATGCGTCCCGAGAGCTGGTCCCGACGGCGAGTACCGGTGGCTCATGATCTCCTGGATCACGCGCGAGCGAGACGCTCCAACACGTTGACCAAGTTTTCGCAGTGGCGGTGTAGCGAGTGAGCCACCAAGTAGTTGATCTCCTGCCGTAGGCCCTCGGTGCGTTCCTCCGACGGGGCGAGAGATCTATCCCATCGAGTGCACCTTGTGGTGAGAATCCCTTCCATCTGATGCCATGGGTACGGGTTCTCTGAAAAGAGCCGATGAGGTCGGCTTCGAGGGTGACCTTGATCTCGTCGTATTTCTTCTTGAGCTCGGCAGGTAACTCCTCGTAGGTGAGCGGCGTGCGCGTCCGCCGCCATCTCGGATGTAGATGGCGATGTGGTTGATGTAGACGATTGTCCCACCGGGCGTGCCGAATGTGTTGACCGCCAAAACCCACCGGCGGGCAGCGGCCCGTCAACACAGTGTAGAGCCGGGAAGAGCCTAGAGCTGCGGCTGGCCGAGACCCCTCCGAGCGACGGCCCGCAATGCTCTTCTCGGTCACACGCGGCGATGCGAAGTGCAAGGGCGTGCCACCTGACCTATACCTGGTCGGGAAGGTGATGGGGATGCCTCGCTTAGTTCCTCGCATGGCATACACGTAAACATTAAATAAGAGCCTCGATCGGCTCTCGGGTTATCTCGTGAATCGGCTCAAAGAGCCGATCCACCCATGATTCGTACGGGGTGCACGAATACTTGGTGATCCCGCTTGATCAAGATAAAGCTAATGAGATCTACGACGATTTAGGGTTTTCACCGCATAATCGGATCATCCTACTCCAGAGTTGGGCCTCGCGGCCACGCACGGTGCTCGTAAGCCGATCCTAAACAAGGCCAAAAAACCAACATGGCGTTGATCCTCGGAACATCCTGTTTAGGACTTGCGAACGCCACCCTACGTGCCGCTGGATCCTCCCCCTTTGTAAGGCCTAACTATTGCGGATATTAAACTAATCCTTGCAGAGCAAGGAGCAATCGTAACGGATCGGATCTACTAAATAATGAACAAGCAGGTGCCGCCCCCACACTCGAGATAGGTGTGAGGGCGGCTAGACATGCAAGGGTTGCACTACGTAAGCATGTTATACGGAGAACTATGCTAACCCTAACACATCTATGATAACTACGTTGCCCGCCATCAAAGACGCTTCGATACGGGCAACGCATGAACAACGTGGAGCTTGTGCTGCCTAGATCGCAAGATGCGATCTAGGCAGCATGTCGCTACTCCGATTGAAACCCTCGAGACGAAGGAGTTGGCGATGCGCCGAGATTGGTTTGTTTTGGGGTGAACGTTGTGTTGTTGTTTATTCCATAAACCCTAGATACATATTTATAGTCCAGGGGACTTTCTAACGTGGGAATATCCCACCGTGCACGATACAAACTCTAATCTTGATCTAAGATACAATCTACTATAATTAAAGATACACGGGCAACCTAGCCCAAATTCTCCGTGCAAGGCCGCTTCAGAAATCTTCCACGTGTAGTCTTCCAAGCCCATCTCTCTTACGGCCCACCTCTGGATTTGTCCAAAATCTGGTGATAACAGAGTCGCTCTTTGAAAGTCTGTTTGACAAGGGGGTTAGAGTGCCCACTACCATTCGTTGTCAACAACAAACAACCCTCAAAACTTTACTTTTATGCTCTCTATATGATTTCGAAACTTGAAAAGCTCTAGCACATGATTTAATCCCTGCTTCCCTTTGCGAAGGGCCTATCTTTTACTTTTATGTTGAGTCAGTAAACCTATTTCCCTCTATCTTAAGCAAGCAATTGAGTTGTTGTGATCCAACGTGATTTATTTAATCATGTCTTTTATTCTTCCTTGTATAGTACAAATTTTATCTGAATGAATATGACTTTGAAGGTTATCTATGCTCGAAAAATAAGTATAATCTGTTAATTGTTCTTTGACCAAGAACGAAGTTTGCCATCACCAATTATGATTTCCTATGTACCTTTATTTGTGATTTCCCTTTACTTGTCTCAAGTTGAGTTATATGAGGAAGTTGTTTACTAGAATGTCTTGTGTGAGTTAATAAATGTGATGCTTCTTGTCCGTATTTCATTTATCAACTTTTCAGTCCATAAACATGTGGTCTTGTTTACTGAGTTCAGTTTCGCTTGGGGACAAGCGAGGTCTAAGCTTGGGGGGAGTTGATACGTCCATTTTGCATCACTATTTTATATCATAATTTACTGTTATTCATTGATATATTTCATATTTAGAGATGATATTTATGTTATTTCACCTATTTTGCATGTTTCATGATTATTGGAGAATTACTCACCGGAGTCGGGATTCTGCAGGAAAAAGCACCGTCAGGATACAGTATTTCTGAAGATCAACAATTGACGGAAAATATACCGAAGCTCCTATTTTTCCAAATGACGGAGCCAGCCAGAAGGGGAGGCCGAGGAGGGCCACCATGGGCCCCCCATAGGCCGGCGCGGCCACTAGGTCTGGCGCGCCGCCATGTGGGGAGGGGGCCCACGACCCCCCTCGGCCATCGCCCTTTCGCGTACTTCATCTCCCAAAAACCCTAAGGTGCAGGGGATGATCGAGGAGAGACACAGCCGCCTCTGCGGGGCGGAAAAAACACCAGAGAGAAAAGAGCTCTCCGGCAGGCTGAAATCTGCCGGGGAAATTCCCTCCCGGAGGGGGAAATCGTCGCCATCGTCACCGTCATTGAGCTGGACTTCATTGGGATCATCATCATCATCATCTCCACCGCCGACACCATCATCTCCACCGCTGCACCTCGTCTCCGCTGTAACATCTAGGGTTGAATCTTGATTATTTCATAGGGGAAACTCTCCCGGTGTTGATTACTTCTTGTTATTGATGCTATTGAGTGAAATCATCGAACCAAGGTTTATGTTCAGATTGTTATTCATCATCATATCACCTCTGATCATGTTCCATATGATGTCTTGTGAGTAGTTCGTTTAGTTCTTGAGGACATGGTTGAAGTCTAAATGTTAGTAGTGAACTATGTTGAGTAATATTTAATGGTTTGATATTTAAGTTGTGGTGTTATTCTTCTAGTGGTGTCATGTGAACGTCGACTACATGATACTTCACCTTTATGGGCCTAGGGGAATGCATCTTGTATTCGTTTGCTAATTGTGGGGTTGCCGGAGTGACAGCAACCTGAACCCCCGTTGGTATATCGATGCATGAGGGATAGCAGGATCTCAGAGTTTAAGGTTGTGGTTAGATTTATCTTAATTACTTTCTTGTATTTGCGGATGCTTGCAAGGGGTTTAATCACAAGTATGTATTAGTCCTAGGAAGGGTGGTTCATGAGCATAGGTTCACCCACACAACACTTATCAAAACAATGAAGATTAATCAACTATATGAAGCGAAAGCACTAGACTAAATTCCCGTGTGTCCTCAAGAACGTTTGGTCATCATAAGTAAACAAACCGGCTTGTCCTTTGTGCTAAAAAGGATTGGGCCACTTGCTGCTATTATTATTCCCGCATTTTACTTACTTGTATTTTACTTATTTGCTATATCAAAACCCCCCAAAAACTTGTCTGTGAGCATTTACAGTGAATCCTTCATCGAAACTGCTTGTCAACACCTTCTGCTCCTCGTTGGGTTCGACACTCTTATTTATCGAAAGTACTACGATACACCCCCTATACTTGTGGGTCATCAATTGGTCTATCCCTTGTCACGTGGATCGTGCCTGCCGACCGTTGATCGTATGATCTAACGGGCAGGATAACCCCTCTCTCTGATCGGGGACACCACCCTCTCTCTCTCTCTGTCGGCGGCTAGCTTCCACCCTCTATGTATGCTAAATACCCAGTTTGCCACCGGATTCAGCAAGTTTGGGTTTCTGTATTATTTTTCACGCGCTAAAAATTATAAAATCTTTTAGGCTTTACTTTTCACGCAAAAAATGATAAACCATTACCGATTTCTTGTAGCCATTACTTTTCACGCAAAAAATGATAAACCATCACCGATTTTTTGTAGCCATTACTTTTCACGCAAAAAATGATAAACCATCACCGATTTGTTGTAGCCATTACTTTTCACGCAAAAAATAATAAACCATCACCGATTTATTGTAGCCATTACTTTTCACGCAAAAAAGTTCAAAAAATGTAAAAACGGGCAGTATACCCCTCTCCGTCTCTTCGTGGCCACCCCACTCTCTCTCTCTTCGTGGCCACCCCTCTCTCTCTCTCTATTGGTGGACAGTGCCACCCCTCTATTTATGTGCAATAACAAGTTTGCCACGTAACTATATTCTCTCTATTTATGCATTATTTTCCACGAGCTAAAAATGTTAAACTAAAAAGTGGTATAATTTTGGTGTAAACAAGAGACATACATATTTGCGGATTTTGGTGAATCCATTAATTTCCACCCCTATAAAAATTATCAACTCTCTTTAGCATTCCTTTTCTTCTAGGGAATATAGTTTGGGATATAGTTTTGGTAATTTGAAACGGCCCAAAAGTGGTATAATTTTGGTATAAACATGAGGCATACATATTTGAGGGATTTCGGTGAATGGATTATTTATCACCCCTCTAACAATTATCAACTATCTTTAGCATTTCTTTTCTTTTAGGAAATATAGTTTTGGTAATTTGAAACGGCCCAAAAGTGGTATAATTTTGGTAGAAACATGAGACTACATTTTTGGCATATTTGGGGGATTTCGGTGAATGGATTATTTATCACCCCTCTAACAATTATCAACTTTCTTTAGCATTCCTTTTCTTTTAGGGAATATAGTTTGGAATATATTTTTGGTTATTTGAAATGCCCCAAAATTGGTATATTTTACATATAAAGACGAGACATACATATTTGTGGGATTTCGGTGAATGCATTATTTGTCACCCCTCTAACAATTATCAACTATCTTTAGCATTTCTATATTCCCTAACACTTATTTTTTGGTAATTATGGTGAATACACACACTAACTTTGAAAACAACTACAAGTACATGTAACTGAATAATGGATTTGTAACAAGGGATCCCTTGTAACAACTTCTAGTGCCCGATGAGCAATGATAAGAATCCGATCGCAATTATACAACAAAAAACAACCAACCATCATATTAGCTTGCTTCTTCAACTCGATCAGCTGCCTTAACTGCTTGTTCATTTTCTTCAGTTCTCCCTTCACTTCCACCAGTTCTGCATTGGGAGCATTAGGCATAATCGGAACGTCTCCTCTCTCCGCTACATTCTCTACAGCAAGTCCCCCCTCCCAAATTGCGCTCCCAATAGCGCCAATTGATTCATGCAATTGAAGCCTCAGAACATACACATCGATCCACTCGAAATACCTGCATTTCTTCAGGATCTGAAAACAACAACGTGAACCCTAAATCCCAAATTAGAGGGAATAACAAGAAAATCGAGAGAAAACAGCGCAATTGGAGCGACATCTAACCTTATCCCCCTCTCTATATGGGAAGCTCTCGCATGCAAGGAACTCACGTCCAAGGTTTCCGTTGTTGTCTGTCTTACAGATCGACCGCTTCAGAGGCTCCTGGCTGATGGCGCGTGAAGCACACGTCCGTTGGGAACCCCAAGAGGAAGGTGTGATGCGTACAGCAGCAAGTTTTCCCTCAAAAAGAAACCAAGGTTATCGAACCAGTAGGAGATGAAGGCCACGTGAAGGTTGTTGGTGAAGGAGTGTAGTGCGGCGCAACACCAGGGATTCTGGCGCCAACGTGGAACCTGCACAACACAATCACAATACTTTGCCCCAACTTAACGAGTGAGGTTGTCAATCTCACCGGCTTGCTGAAAACAAAGGATTAAACGTATGGTGTGGAGAATGATGTTTGTTTGCAAAGAACAACGAGAGAACAGAGATTGCGGTAGATTGTATTTCAGATGTAAAAGAATGGACCGGGGTCCACAGTTCACTAGTGGTGTCTCTCCAATAAGATAAATAGCATGTTGGGTGAACAAATTACGAGTTGGGCAATTGACAAATAGAGATGCACATACATATATCATGATGACTACTATGAGATTTAATTAGGGCATTACGACAAAGAACATAGACCGCTATCCAGCATGCATCTATGCCTAAAAAGTCCACCTTCGGGTTAGCATCCGCACCCCTTCCGAGTATTAAGTTGCAAACAACAGACAATTGCATTAAGTACTGCGCGTAATGTAATCAACACAAATATCCTTAGACAAAGCATCGATGTTTTATCCCTAGTGGCAACAACACATCCACAACCTTAGAACTTTCTGTCACTGTCCCAGATTCGATGGAGGCATGAACCCACTATCGAGCATAAATACTCCCTCTTGGAGTTACAAGTATCAACTTGGCCAGAGCCTCTACTAGCAACGGAGAGCATGCAAGAACATAAACAACACATATATGATAGATTGATAATCAACTTGACATAGTATTCAATATTCATCGGATCCCAACAAACACAACATGTAGCATTACAAATAGACGACCTTGATCATGATAGGAAGCTCACAAGATCTTAACATGATAGCACAAGAGGAGAAGACAACCATCTAGCTACTGCTATGGACCCATAGTCCAAGGATGAACTACTCACGCATCAGTCCGGAGGCGGGCATGGTGATGTAGAGCCCTCCGGTGATGATTCCCCTCTCCGGCAGGGTGCTGGAGGCGATCTCCTGAATCCTCCGAGATGGGATTGGCGGCGGCGGCGTCACAGTACGTTTTCTCGTATCGTGGCTCTCGGTGATAGGGTTTTCGCGATGGAGAGAATATATAGGCGAAGGGGCAGAGTCGGGAGGCGCCCGAGGGGCCCACCCCATAGGTCGGCGCGCCCCCCTTCCTGGTCGCGCCGCCCGAGGGTGTGGGGCCACCTTGGCCCCTCTCCGTCTCCTCTTCGGTGTTCTGGAAGGCTCCGTGGAAAATAAGACCGTGGGCATTTGTTTCGTCCAGTTCCGAGAATATTTCCTGTGTAGGATTTCTGAAACCAAAAACAGCAGAAAACAGGAACTGGCGCTTCGGCATCTTGTTAATAGGTTAGTGCCGGAAAATACATCAAAATGATATAAAGTGTATATAAAACATGTGAGTATTGTCATAAAACTAGCATGGAACATAAGAAATTATAGACACGTTTGAGACGTATCAAGCATCCCCAAGCTTAGTTCCTACTCGCCCTCGAGTAGGTAAACGATAATAAGGATAATTTCTGAAGTGACATGCTACTATCATAATCTTGATCAATACTATTGTAAAGCATATGAAGTGAATGAAGTGATTCGAAGCAATAGTAAAGATAATGACTAAACAACTGAATCATATAGCAAAGACTTTTCGTGAATAGTACTTTCAAGACAAGTATCAATAAGTCTTGCATAAGAGTTAACTCATCAAGCAATAGATTCTTAATAGAAGGTTTTGAAGCAACACAAAGGATGATTAAGTTTCAGCAATTGCTTTCAACTTGTAACATGTATATCTCATGGATAGTTGTCAACATAAGGCAATATAACAAGTGCAATAAGTAAACATGTAAGAATCAATGCACACAGTTGACACAAGTGTTTGCTTCTAAGATAGAAAGAAGTAGGTAAACTGACTCAACATAAAGTAAAAGAAAGGCCCTTCGCAGAGGGAACCATGGATTACTCATGTGCTAGAGCTTTTTATTTTGAAAACATGGAAACAATTTTGTTAACGGTAGTAATAATTCATATGTGTTATGCATAAGAACTCTTATAAGTTGCAAGCCTCATGCATCGAATACCGATAGTGCTCGCACCTTGTCCTAATTAGCTCGGATTTACATGGATTATCATTGCATTACATATGTTTCAACCAAGTGTCACAAAGGGGTACCTCTATGCCACCTGTATAAAGGTCCAAGGAGATAGATCGCATTTGATTTCTCAGTTTTGATAGATCTCAACTTGAGGACATCCATACCGGGACAACATAGAAAACAGATTATGGACTCCTCTTTAATGCTTAAGAATTCAACAACAGATAATATTCTCATAAGAGATTGAGGATTAATGTCCAACTGAAACTTCCACCATGATACATGGCTTTGGTTGGCGGCCCAATGTTCTTCTCTAACAATATGCATACTCAAACCATTTAATCATGATAAATCACCCTTACTTCAGACAAGACAAACATGCATAGCAACTCACATGATATTCAACAAAGGTGTAAAGAGTTGATAGCATCCCCAGAAACATGGTTACCGCTCAACAAGCAACTTATAAGAAATAAGATACATAAGCAACATATTCAATACCACAATAGTTTTTAAGCTATTTTCCCATGAGCTATGTATTGCAAAGACAAGGAATGAAATTTTAAAGGTAGCACACAAGCAATTTACTTCGGAATGGCAGAGAAATACCACATAGTAGGTAGTTATGGTGGACACAAATGGCATGGGTTTTGGCTCAAGGTTTTTGGATGCACGAGAAGCATTTCCTCTCAGTACAAGGCTTTGGCTAGCAAGGTTGTTTGAAGCAAACACAAGTATGAACCGGTACAGCAAAACTTACATAAGAACATATTGCAAGCATTATAAGACTCTACACTGTCTCCTTGTTGCTCAAACACTTTTACCAGAAAATATCTAGACCTTAGAGAGATCAATCATCCAATCCAAATTTCAACAAGCTCTACAGTAGTTCTCCACTAATAGGTTTAAACTACATGATGCAAAAGCTTAAACATGATCTATGAGAGCTCAAAACAATTTCCAAGTATCAAATTATTCAAGACCATATACCATTTACCACATGAAGCATTTTCTGTTTCCAACCAAATAGCAATCAACGAAGCGGTTTTCACTCCGCCATGAACATTAAAAGTAGAATTAAGAACACCAGTGTTCATATGAAAAAGCGGAGCGTGTCTTTCTCCAACACAAGGAATGCTAGGATCCGATTTTATTCAAACAAAAACAAAAACAAAAACAAACAGACGCTCCAAGAAAATCACATAAGATGTCACAGAATAAAAATATAGTTTCACTAGAGGTGACCTGATAAGTTGTCGATGAAGAAGGGGATGCCTTGGGCATACCCAAGCTTAGATGCTTGAGTCTTCTTGAAATATGCAGGGATGAACCACGGGGCATCCCCAAGCTTAGACTTTTCACTCTTCTTGATCATAGTATATCATCCTCCTCTCTTGACCCTTGAAAACTTCCTCCACACCAAACTCAAAACAAACTCATTAGAGGGTCAGTACATAATCAAAAATTCACATGTTAAGAGGGGACACAATCATTCTTAACACTTCTGGACATTACCCAAAGCTACTGAAAGTTAATGGAACAAAGAAATCCACTCAACACAGTAAAAGAGGCAATGTGAAATAAAAGGCAGAATCTGTCAAAACAGAACAGTCCGTAAAGACGAATTTTTAGAGGCACTTAACAGGCTCAGATGAAAAAGCTCAAAACTAATGAAAGTTGCGTACATATCTGAGGATCACGCATGAATTTTCGCAGATTTTTTTGATTCTTCTACAAAGAGATCTACTCAAATTCGTGACGGGTAAAAATCTGTTTCACGCGCAGGAATCCAAATCTAGTATCAACTTTACTATCGGAGACTTTACTTGGCACAACAATATGATAAGGAGAGGTTGCTACAGTAGTAACAACTTCCAAGACACAACAAAACAAGTAGCAAAATAAAAACATGGGTTATCTCCCAAGAAGTGCTTTCTTTATAACCATTAAGATGGGCTCAAGTAATTTTAATGATGCTCTCGCAAGAAATAAGAGTTGAAGCAAAAGAGAGCATCAAAAGCAAATAAGAAACACTTTTAAGTCTAACCCACTTCCTATGAAAAGGAATCTTGTAAATAAACAAGTCATGTAAGCATAATGCAATAAGCATAGGAAAACAAGACAAGCGCAACTTCAAGATTTTAAGCAAAAAGAGAGGTGTTTTAGTAACATGAAAATCCCTACAACCATATTGTCCTCTCTCATAAAGATTTTCAGTAACATCATGAACAAACTCAAGAATATAACTATCACACAAAACATTCTTATCATGAGCTACATGCATAAAATTATTACTCTCCACATAAGCATAGTCATTACTATTAATTGTAGTGGGAGCAAATTCAATAAAATAGCTATCATTATTATTCTCATCACCATAATCATCATATATAGGAGGCAAAGTATCATCAAAGTAAATTTTCTCCTCCATGCTTGGGGGACTAAAAATATCATGCTCCTCAAAACCAGCTTCCCCAAGCTTAGAATTTTTCATAGCATTAGCAACAATGGTGTTCAAAGCATTCATACTAATAACATTGCCATTAGCATGCATATAAAGTTCCATAGGTTTTTTAATTTTCTCTTCAAACACCTCATGTCCTAACTCAAGATAAATACTATAAAGATCTCTAATATTTTTGTTGTTTTCCATTAAGCCTAACTAGTGAAATCACACAACTTAGTGTTCTCAGGATTATTCATTTTAAAAGTAATAAAAATAAGTAAAGCAAACTAAATTAAGTAAAGTAAAACAAGTAACTATTTTTTTGCGTTTTTGATATAAGAAGCAAACAAAACAGAAAATAAAATAAAATAAAGCAAGACAATAAACAAAGTAAAGAGATTGGATGTGAGAGACACCCCTTGCAGCATGTCTTGATCTCCCCGGCAACGGCGGCAGAAAAATTGCTTGATGGCGCGTGAAGCACACGTCCGTTGGGAACCCCAAGAGGAAGGTGTGATGCGTACAACGGCAAGTTTTCCCTCAGAAAGAAACCAAGGTTATCGAACCAGTAGGAGATGAAGGCCACGTGAAGGTTGTTGGTGAAGGAGTGTAGTGTGGCGCAACACCAGGGATTTCGGCGCCAACGTGGAACCTGCACAACACAATCACAATACTTTGCCCCAACTTAACAGTGAGGTTATCAATCTCACTGGCTTGCTGAAAACAAAGGATTAAACGTATGGTGTGGAGAATGATGTTTGTTTGCAAAGAACAACAGAGAACAGAAATTGCAGTAGATTGTATTTCAGATGTGAAAGAATGGACCGGGGTCCATAGTTCACTAGTGGTGTCTCTCCAATAAGATAAATAGCATGTTGGGTGAACAAATTACAGTTGGGCAATTGACAAATAGAGATGCACATATATATATCATGATGACTACTATGAGATTTAATTAGGGCATTACGACAAAGAACATAGACCACTATCCAGCATGCATCTATGCCTAAAAAGTCCACCTTCGGGTTAGCATCCGCACCCTTCCGAGTATTAAGTTGCAAACAACGGACAATTGCATTAAGTACGCGCGTAATGTAATCAACACAAATATCCTTAGACAAAGCATCGATGTTTTATCCCTAGTGGCAACAAGCACATCCACAACCTTAGAACTTTCTGTCACTGTCCCAGATATAATGGAGGCATGAACCCACTATCGAGCATAAATACTCCCTCTTGGAGTTACAAGTATCAACTTGGCCAGAGCCTCTACTAGCAACGAAGAGCATGCAAGAACATAAACAACACACATATGATAGATTGATAATCAACTTGACATAGTATTCAATATTCATAGGATCCCAACAAACGCAACATGTAGCATTACAAATAGATGACCTTGATCATGATAGGAAGCTCACAAGATCTAAACATGATAGCACAAGAGGAGAAGACAACCATCTAGCTACTGCTATGGACCCATAGTCCAAGGATGAACTACTCACGCATCAGTCCGGAGGCGGGCATGGTGATGTAGAGCCCTCCGGTGATGATTCCCCTCTCCCGGCAGGGTGCCGGAGGCGATCTCCCGAATCCCCTGAGATGGGATTGGCGGCGGCGGCGTCACAGTATGTTTTCTCGTATCGTGGCTCTCGGTGATAGGGTTTTCGCGACGGAGAGAATATATAGGCGAAGGGGCAGAGTCGGGAGGCGCCCGAGGGGGCCACCCCATAGGCTGGCGCGCCCCCCTTCCTGGCCGCGCCGCCCTAGGGTGTGGGGCCACCTTGGCCCCTCTCCGTCTCCTCTTCGGTGTTCTGGAAGGCTCCGTGGAAAATAAGACCGTGGGCTTTTGTTTCGTCCAATTCCGAGAATATTTCCTGTGTAGGATTTCTGAAACCAAAAACAGCAGAAAACAGGAACTGGTGCTTCGGCATCTTGTTAATAGGTTAGTGCCGGAAAATGGATCAAAATGATATAAAGTGTATATAAAACATGTGAGTATTGTCATAAAACTAGCATGGAACATAAGAAATTATAGATACGTATGAGACGTATCACTGGCGTGGGCAGTCAGGGCATCTTGTCAAAGGCACGTGTCCATACTACGGCCATGAAGAACGGGAGGTCGAAGAGAAACTAGACATCACCCGCCTGCCGGAGAAGGGCTGCCACTGGCGGAGAAGAAGAACAATGGGGCACGGGGAAAGAAAGGGGAAGCAATGGCACGGGCACGGGCGCGGGGCTGGCTCGGGCTCCCATTTTGCAACGGTCACCTGGGTAAGCTGTGGGTCCGGCGCGTTAACATGGACAAAGTTGTGGGTCCCACAATGACCTGGATAAGTGGAGACGTGTCCACTGCAGGGCACCAACAGCGGCCCCACTTGCCAGCACCAACCACCGGTCAACTAAACAGGATTCCTCCTGTTCGAGCTCCTTGTGAGGGTTTCAGACAAGGGCTTGGGAAAAACTGAGGAAAAACTAAGCGGCTGGGGAAAACTAAGCACAACTAAGGACCCGAGTGACAAGGTATCGACTTGTCAACGCCTACAAGTGGTAGACTAGGGTTTCGTGGAAAGTAGAGGGCAAGTAGATCTCGAGGGTTTCAGCCGGAAAAGTACTCGACTGCTAGAAAATTAGGGTTATGTTGACAATGAATCGATCCTCTCTTTCTTCCTCGACTCCCCCTTATATAGGAGGCGGAGCCGAGGGTTTCGTGATGTACAAGTTACAAACATTGGGATACTCTTTGAGTTCATCCCGTAATAGTTACAAGTCATTATTCCTAATACAACTTATCTTTCCAAACCGACGCTTAATTGGGCTTCCGGGCTTCATATTCTTCGGGTCATGGGCCTTCAGTAAACCCCGGGTACCATCTTCGGCAGGCTCATTGGGGATGCCTATGTCAGTAGCTCCCGAGATTTTACTTGAATTGAAGAATCAAGGAAAATATCCATCATTACAATTAACACATGATTTCTTCGAGTCACTAAATAACTTTCATAAAATAATCATATATTGTACAGGGATAATGGTAGTTGGGGCTGGTTCATCTGACGGATCAGGTACCAGTTAACGGCTCTCGTGGCAATCCCGCAAAAACCTACTTCAAGATCATGTCCCTGGACATGATCTTGGTATACTGGCGTAATTCGACATGTGCCGCTTAAGGTCTTACCATATGCCGAACTCTAGTCATATTTTATCGGGTACCTAACGCGTCCGTTAGGATTTTTCTTCGCATCTATTGATAAGGAAAAAAGTAGCAGAGCGCATTTGGGTGCGATGCCACGCCACACAGGACGGATCCCGGGGTCTTACCTTCGTAAAGTATTACGGCATTCAGAGATTTAATCACGACTGAGGCGCTCTGAAAATATATTGTCGAGTACCTTTTTCGGCTGTTGGAATAGCACATTCATTCGAGTCATATGATGACTCCCCTTTTTTATCTTGACCTCCCGATGGGAGTATATGAAGAGTTATATCATAACTCGAAATATGCTCACTGTGACTCCTTCAGTTTCATCGGGTACGCGACCAGCGTTCCCGATGGGAGTAGCCCCCGAGGCTACAGCCAAGTGCTTGTACTTGGTTGTAGGCTCACCTTTTTATTATCTTTGTCGCTATATTGTCAACTCTTCTATTATTTCCATATTTATCGGGTGCGCGACCGGCGCTCCCAATGGGAGTAGCCCCCGTGGCTACAGTCGAGTATTTATACTTGGCTGTAGGCTCATGTTTGTCTTTTTTGAATCAACTCCATATCAAACTCCTTATAAAAGTAGCCCCCGAGCATTTGAAAAAAAAACTTGTATTTGATCAAAGGCTCCCGAAATTATCAATAATAAGCCTTTGTTGCCAATCTTCGAAGCACTGCACCCGAAATTTCCCTTATAGTGACATCAGCGCTGACGATGGCCACGATCGTCGTATTGGGAAGGTGCGGGTTCTGTCCTGTCACTGACCTGTGGGTCCCTAACACTGCATCGCTTGACACGTTACGCAAGTGGGGGCACACGTCCTCTGCTTTTCCTGGCACACGCGCTGTAGCGCCTGTTTAGTTACCTCAAAGTAAAAAGACTCCTGTGCCCTTGCAAACACGTGTAAGGCATCGAATCCATTTCCTTTCCATCTAATGGTGCGATGAATCAATCCTTTCCTATAAAGCATCTTCTTCTTCCTCATTCTTTACCCTTCGCTGCGCCGTTCAAATCTCCTCTCTCTCTCCTTCGCCATTGCCATCCTCAGGCTCTGCTCCCTTGCGCTGCCAAGCACTCTCCTTTTCCGCCAAAGCTCGCTTCATGCCTCCGCACACAAGGCTAGCCAAACACTCTGCTCCAAAAAACCCTGCTGCTATGGAGGATGTGGAGATCTCCGGATGGGAGAGATCCAAGCTCTCCAACCAGGACAAGAGGGGCCTCAAGAAACTTGGCATGTCGAAGAAAAAGATGTATCACCAATATCTTTACTATATTGCAGCATCGCGAGCCCGCCTCATTAAAAACCTTTCAGCCCCACTCAGTGCCCTGAAAGGAAAAGAGTGCGTTTGAAAACTTACGGGCATTTCAGTACATTGTATGTTTACATGTATAACTCCATTTTTGACTTATGCGTAAAAAACGCCTAAGCTGCACCACATTCCAGGGGTTTCGTTCTGTAACCCCTGTCTTCTTTTCCTTTATTCTGTACGCTCCTCCTGCGATCACTTCGGTGACGATGTACAGGCCTACCCATGGTGACTCGAATTTTTCATGGCTATCCTGCGTGAGCCGAAGAACCAGGTCGCCAACTTGGAATGACCTTGGACGCAAACGTCGACTATGATAGTTTTTCAGGTCTTGCTGGTATTTGGTGACTCTTGACAACACCTCGTCTCTAGCTTCGTCGAGTGCATCAACATCGTCTTCTAGTGCTTTTCTCGAAGTTTCTTCATCATATTCCGCCACTCTTGGAGAATTGTGTTCTATTTCTATCGGGAGCACCGCCTCAGCTCCATGGACCAGGAAGAACAGAGTTTCTTGTGTTGCTGTATTGGGCGTCGTCCATATACTCCATAGTACGCTAGGCAACTCTTCTGGCCAGGTGTGTCGAGCTTTTTCTAGTGGTGTTAGCAGCCGTTTCTTGATACCGTTGCAAATGATACCGTTTGCTTTTTCGACTTGGCCATTGGTTTGCGGGTGCGCCACCGATGCTAAGTGTAGTTTGATGCCCACCTCCGCACAATATGCTTTAAACTCCTTAGAGGTGAAATTGCTGCCGTTGTCCGTGACGATGCTGTGCGGGACACCAAATCGAAAAACGATGCCTTTGATGAAACTTACCACCGATGCTGCATCTGGAGAAGTTATTGGTTTTGCCTCAATCCACTTAGTAAATTTGTCAATAGCTAGGAGCATATACATGTAACCTCCAGGCCAAGCCTTATGCAACTTCCCTACCATGTAGTGACCCCATTGTGCGAAAGGCCACGACCAAGGTATTGGCATCAGCTCTGCTGCTGGGAAGTGAGGTTTTGCCGCGAATCTTTGGCACGCGTCACAAGTGCGTACTATGTCCTTTGCATCTTCTATTGTAGTTAACCAGTAAAATTCTGCTCTGGAGACCTTTGCTGCTATAGCTCGACTGCTTGCGTGGTGTCCGCATACTCCCTCGTGTACATCCTTCAGGATAACTCTTCCTTCTTCGGGTGTAACACATCGCTGCAATACTCCCGATATACTTCGCTTATACAGCTCTCCTTTGACCACGGTAAAGGCTTTGGACCATCGAATAACTCGCCTTGCTTCTACCGGATCTTCGGGTATTTCTTTCCTTAAGATATATGCTATGTAAACCTGCATCCAAGGAACTTGCATCACCATCACCTCATGTGATTCCTCTTCATCTCCCGATGTGTTTGCTTCTGATCTTGCTAGAGCCCCCGAGTCTTTCTCAAGCTTCTCCTTTTTCTTTGGCTGTTTCTTCGCCTTAGTTGATCTTTCATTTATCTCCTCCCAAAATACGCCGGGTGGTATTGCTAAGCATTGCGACCTGATGTTTGCCAAAACATCGTCTTCATCGTTGCTGAGTCTGCTAATATGATTCACTTCACACCCATCAAAGACTTTCTCGAGTTCGTTGTATACCTCCTTGTATGCTATCATGCTGTCATTGACTACGTCGCACTGGTTCATCACCTGTTGAGCCACCAGTTGGGAATCGCCGAAGATTTTTAATCGGGTTGCACCACAGGCTTTCGCCATCTTCATCCCATGTATGAGTGCTTCATACTCCGCCTCATTGTTAGACGCGTTAGGGAACGTCATCCGCAGCACATATTTCATCTTATCTCCTTGAGGTGACACTAATATCACGCCTGCTCGAGTTCCTTCTAACCTCTTGGACCCATCGAAGTTCATGGTCTAGGTTCTCGATAGATCTGGGGGTCCCGTATTTTGCAGCTCCATCCACTCTGCGATAAAGTCTGGTAAGATCAGCGACTTTATTGATTTTCTTTTCTCATACGTATGTCCCGAGGGGAAAGTTCTATTCCCCAAAGGGAGACACGACCTGTAGCCTCTGGGTTGTTTAATATGTTTGATCAAGGTGCCTCGTTGACCACTAGTATCGGATGCGTTAAAAAATAGTGTCGCAATTTTCTTGCGGTTGTAAACACTCCATACACCAACTTCTGAAACTACGGGTACCGCTGTTTTGAAGGCGATAAGACTTCACTGATGAAATATACCGGCCTCTGGACTCCATGAAGTTTCCCTTCTTCTTCTCTTTTGACCACAAGTACCGTGCTAACCACCTGAGGTGTGGCTGCGATATATAACAGGAGAGGTTCCTTTTCCTTAGGCGCCACCAGTATTGGCGGTGTCGAGATTGTGCGCTTGAGGTCCTCAAAGGCTCTGTCTGCTTCTTCCTTCCACTCGAACTTTTCCCCTTGCTTGGTCAACGCGTAAAATGGCAACGCCTTTTCTCCCAGCATGGCGACGAATCTGCTTAAAGCCGCAACTCGCCCGGTTAGCTGTTGTATTTCCTTTAGCTTGATTGGCTTCCGCATTGTTACAATGGCTTGAATTTTCTCTGGGTTAGCCTCAATTCCTCTTGCTAACACCAGAAACCCGAGAAGCTCTCCTGTAGGGACGCCAAAAGATCATTTCGTCGGGTTCAGCTTGAGGCAGAATTTTTCGAGGTTGTCGAAAGTTTTCTTGAGATCCTCGATCAAGGTTGATCCCTGCTTTGTTGTTATGACAACATCGTCGATGTACACTTGAAATTTTTTGCCAATCTGTGTGGCAATACATTTCTGCATCATTGATACGTCCAATTTGCATCACTATTTTATATCATAATTTGTTGTTATTCATTGATGTATTTCATATTTAGAGATGATACTTATGTTATTTCATCTATTTTGCATGTTTCATGATTAT